>NC_138732.1:7929157-8234157 GCF_965113295.1 Leuciscus leuciscus
CTCCATGATTAATCAGAGCGAGGGCAGGAGGCCGAGGGCCGAAGGGACTGCGACAGCTCCAACGCTCTTAACCCTTTACTGCCCACACACACACATACTGGAGATCCACACTAAACACAACCTGTAATAGGCTATCACCAACACCGAAACCATTGCAAACTAATTAGCTGGGACTGGTTATAGCACAAACACCATTAGAGAGTAGGCTAATAGTGTGCAACAGCGTTTTAGCATTAGGGATTTTAACAATTCTTTAATAATTCACCAGCTAACAGGGAACATTCTCAGAACTTTAGCTAACGTTCTGGCAAGATTTTCTGAAACTTATGAACAAAAGTTCTTCCAGTAACACTAATAGAATGTTCGTTCAAAGTTATCTGGTCTTACTGTTCTTAAAACGTTAGCAATTTTTATTATTATTTAGGCTATAATTTACATCATTCATGGAACATTTAAAAAAAAAAAGTTTTAGTTGGACGTTTTTCTAACATTTTATAAATGATAGGCCTACTTGTTTTAGAATGTTCAGAGAACATTCAAAAGTAACGTTCTCATAATGTCTGCAGAATGATATCATGAAATGTTTCCTTAACGTTTGCATAACTAAGAACGCTTTTAAACATTTCTGGACATTCAGAAAAATCTTTTTAATGGGAATGTTAGCAAGCAAAACGTTCTTAGAACATATTTTGTTCTAAACCAATCAGCTTTAAGTTGAATCAAAACATTACAAACTTTGATTTGAAGCAAACTAAATGTAATATAAAAACCGCTTGTCATATACACTCAAAGACACTAAATTATATAGGCCTATTTAAAGGGATAGTTCACCCAAAAATTCGACCATGAAAAATTCACCATCAAGGTGTTCCAAATCTGTATGAATTTCTTTCTTCTGCTAAACACAAAAGAAGACATTTGGAAGAATACAAGTAATCAAACAGTTGATTGTTTTTTTTATTCTATGTTAATGGGGTACAACTTTTTGGTTACCCATATTCTTCAAAATATCTTCTTTTGTGTGGAAATCTTTTGTAACATTATAGATATCTTTGCTGAATATAAGTGTTAATTTCTTTAGAAAAAAAAAAAAAAGTTGACCCTAAACATTTGAACGTTAGTGTGCATCTGGTCTGACAGATTGCTCTGACAATCAGCATAGCACAAACAGAAATCCACTGCAGACATGTGAAAGACTATAGGCTTGTTCGACTTCATGCAGCTCTGCGCAGACCGATCGGCGGCTGACTTGAAGCAGTGCATGCCGGTTAGAAATTTTGTCCGACTTGATACAGCGCCGACTCCACGTGACTGTGACGTATGCCATCAAAGTACCGCGAGAGCGATTCGAGAATAGCCGGGGAACTCAGCCAGCGCAGCTTCTCAAGAGCGGCTGCACTGGGCTGCACGAGGGCTGATGACGACACAGCTGTTCCACGATTGGCCGGATTCACCGCATGACAACGATCATGTGTGTTTCGTGTTTATTTGAACAGCTTTAGTTCCTCTAAAGCTCACAGATCATTTTTTTATAACAGTAAATAGCCTACTCTTTTCATGTTGTTGTGATGTTATATTGTGTCATTTTTATCAAATTAAAACTGATTAAAAAACGTAGACTCCACTTCATTGATAGTAGCTAGTTTATGTTGAACTTTATTCTTGTTCAAACAGACGCTGTATGAAGCAGTAGCTACATAAAGTATGAATGAAAATGTCTCTGAAACATCTGTGTATTATTTGGCAAATATTGCATTTATTTCACTTCAGCTGTGATAAAGTATGCAAACACCACGTGAGCGGTCACTACGGGAACCAGAATGTGTCCGACTTCACGTCTCCGTTTGCAGCTCCTCCCCGCCTGCACGCGGCTACTCTCGCCGATCGGTTACATCCAGCCGCAGCCGATGTCGAACACACCTAATTTCAAACACATACATCACATGTCTGACATATTGAAAACCAATCACAAGACCACAAAGGCACCAGGGCTGTCAATAATCCCGCCCCTTTGATTTGACATACAAAATTGGAGTTTTGTAGCTTTTAGTCTATATAATAGAGCTTTTCATGTCATATTCTAGTTTACTTAACAGAATAATGCTTTAGCAGATATACAATACCATTGTAAAGATTTGATTTAAAATTCAAAAGATTTGAGTCAGTAAGAGTTTTTAGAAGTAGGTTTATTAATACTTTTCAGAAAAGGATACATTAAATAGATGAAAAGTGACAGTAAAGACATTTATAGTGTTACAAAAGTTTTCTATTTCTAATAAATGATAAATAAATATTTAAAATTTGTATTTATCAAAGAATCCTGAAAAATATGTCTTGGTTTCCACAATTTTTTTTTACATTTTCTAGCATTTTAAAGCATTTTAAATAAATAATTTTGGTACAGCTCTGTTTATGCAGCACATCAAGTGAATTTCACTCTCAAAATATAGTCTATAAATAATATAATCAACAGAATATCAGTTTTTAAAAGTGTTTGCTCTGTTTGACCTATTTGTAAGACAATTGGAGACATGTGTCCTTTAATAAAATATATTTAAAATCGACCTATTTATGTTATCATTCTTTCTTCTTTTTTATTTTTATTAATGCTCATTTTTATATATTTTTATTAAATTTTTATTAATTTATTCATGGCAATATAAATACAATTATGACAATTCTGTCAATTCGGTTATATAAAGCGATTGTCACTCTTTTACTGTCACTGTCTACACACCAGTGTATTTCTCTCTCCTAACAGAACAGAACTGAACTGTGTGAATAGCCGTATTCACTAGAATCACTCTTCAAAAGCTTCTCCATAGGGTTCAATTCAACTATTGAAATGCGTCATCGGAACAAAAATAAACATTTTCACCACGTACGCTCAATATATACCCCACTGGGTCTTGGAGGTCCAATTATGATGTCATACACAAAATAATGTGTAATTAATAACAAACACTTTGACCTGTCAGAGAGACAGAAAAAAGCATTTTCAGCTGTTCTGTATTTTGGTTACCTGCTGATGCCCACAAAATGACAGTGACCAATTTTTGTCTATTTAAAAAAAAGGATGAGCCCTTCAATATGTTCAGAACCAGCTTCCTGTTTTAGATAGGAAAAGCAGGAAGAAAACTGTGCTAATCCTGGGGTCTTTAAGAGTGAATCATGACTGGAGACTATGACTAACAGCTCTGTGTCTTCTCCTATAATGCCTGATGAGTTTGGAGAACACCTGACAAGAGATCAGAGACCATTCCTTCACAGAATCTCTCCAGATCCTTCAGATGTTGGTGCTTCTTCTCTTCAGTTCACCCCACTCATTTTCTATAGGGTTCAGTTTAGGGGACTGGGACAGTCATGGCAGAAGCTTCATTTTGTCCTCAGTTACACATTTTTGTGTTGATTTTGATGTTTGTTTTGGACCGTTGTCCTGATGGAAGATCCAACCACGGCCCATTATGAGGCAGTCAGGTTTAGATATAATTCAGGTGCCAATATTTGTGGCCATCGTGTTTTGGAGAAAAACATTTATTTCTTAATGTGATTAAGAAACAATAACATTAAGAACCTTTATTTAGCACACCAGGGTGACTAGGAACATGAAATTGTCTAGCTATGAGAAAAACACAATGAGAAAAACCAAAGAATATAGTTCTGATGTGCATCAAAAGATTGTTGAGCATCACAAAATAAAAAGTGGCTGTAAGAAAATAACTAAAGAATTGAAAATACCCATTTTGACCATCAGGGCAATAATTAAGAAGTTCCAATGAACTAAAGATGTTACGAATCTGCCTGGAAGAGGACGTGTGTCTATATTGTCTTAAAGGGATAGTTCACTTTGAAATAAAATTTTGGTATGTTTTAGCTTACCTCAAGGGCATCCAAGATGTATGTGTCTTTTTTTCCGCAGTAGTTTCAATTTTGATATTTTTAGGTCAAACCGTTCTTGTCTGTCAGTCATATAATGCAGGTCTATGGTCACTGTCTCAAAGAGCATGCACAGAGTCCAATTAAAACAATTCCCCATCGTCCAAATTAAACAATTCCCCATCGTAAGTACACATTGATGGCCTAAGACACGAAACGAGCGGTTTGTGTGAGAAAACGAACAGTATTTATATTGTTTTTACCTCTTGTACACAGCCATGTCCAAGTGATCTGAGAGCGCGGGCGGGTATAGATATATACACTAGATGTCGCATTGGCTACGGTTTCGTTCCAATGAACTGCAGTAGCCAAGACGACTTCTATTGTATATATCTATACCCGCCCGCGCTCTCAGATCACTTGGACGTGGCTGTGTACAAGAGGTAAAAACAATATAAATACTGTTCGTTTTCTCACACAAACTGCTCGTTTCGTGTCTTAGGCCATCAATGTGTACTTACGATGAGGAATTGTTTAATTTGGACTCTGTGCATGCTCTTTGAGACAGTGACCATAGACCTGCATTATATGACTGACAGACAAGAACGGTTTGACCTAAAAATATCAAAATTGAAACTACTGCGGAAAAAAAGACACCTACATCTTGGATGCCCTTGAGGTAAGCTAAAACATACCAAAATTTTATTTCAAAGTGAACTATCCCTTTAATGCATGGTGAGGAGGAAAGTTTGAGTGGCCAAAGACTCTCCAGTATATTTAACCGTAGGCATGGGGTACTTTTTAGCCCTGTTTGCACCAAACACATCTGGTGGGTTTGCTGCCAAAAAGCCCTTTTTTTGTTTCATCTGACCACAGAATCCGGTCCCTTTTGAAGTTCCAGTCGTGTCTCACAACTGAATATGCTGGAGTTTAGTTTTGGAGGAGCGAGGAGGACTTTTCTTGAAACCCTCCCAAACAACATGTGGTGATGTGTTGTTTGATATATATTTTTTAGGTGTTCTGACCTTCAAGACTCAAGTAATCTCTGCAATGCTCCATCTGTGATCCTTGGAGAGTCTTTGGCCACTCAAACTTTCCTCCTCACCGTGCATTAAGACAATATAGACACATGTCCTCTTCCTGGCAGATTCGTAACATCTTTAGTTGATTGGAACTTCGTAATTATTGTCCTGATGGTCAAAATGTTTAGTTTAGTTATTTTCTTACAGTCACTTTTTATTTTGTGATGCTCAACAATCTTTTGATGCACATCAGAACTATATTATTTGGTTTTACTCATTGTGATGGATGATTAAGGGAATTTGGCCTTTGTGTTTCCTCATATTTAAACTCCTGTGAAACAAGAAGTCATAGCTGGACAATTTCATGTTCCTAGTCACCCTGATGTGCTAAAAAAAAAAAAAGGTAAATATTAATGGGAATATACTTCAGAGATCTTTTACTTGTAAAAAAATCTAGGGTTCCAATAATTGTGGCCAGCGTGTTTTGGAGAAGCCAAAAATTATTTATATTTGACATAACCAATGCATATTCCTCAATAATCCACTAAATTAAATTAAATACTTTACAAATTAAACATGGCATTCTCTTTTTAAATAAGAACTTGATGGACGAAAACCAAAATCTGCCATCAGAACAAAACATTCTTTTTAAATATTTCATATTAAAATATTTACATTTTTATTTATGCAAATCATTACCAATTTGACTGGAAATTCACCCAAACATTATTTATACTTTACATAACCATATAGCAATGTCAAATACACAGCAGGATGTCTTAATGTCTTAACTTTTGTGTCAGGCAAACTCCTTTGACCTATAATATTTACCATATTAATATATAAGATTTAATATTTCAATCATTTAACAACACATTTCGTTTTGTGATGTTGGTTAATGGTCACATGTCATGCAGGTAAACAAATAAAATATTTCACTTTTATTATTATTATTATTATTATTATTTTCATTTGAAAAATATTTATTTTCATTTTACATTTGTATGATTAAATAAATTATTAGCTTTTCATTCTTGGTAAACCCTGATCCACTGAATAAATAATTTATTTTAAAATAAATATTAATATTTTATAAATAAAAATAGTACTAAATATTATTTGACAATATTCTTTTTTTAAAATAGGAACTTTATGGATGCAAACCAAAATGTAAAATGATTCATTAAGTCATAATATTCATAATAGCTAGTACAATATTTTTTATTTCAATTTATATTTTACATTTAATTCATATTTATATATTTTTATCTAAAATCTAAATTGACAATTCTTGTTTTATACTGAATATTACAGTATTATTATGAATCATTTATCCACGCACATCATTATTTTTATTTATTTTTATTCATGTGCCTCATAATCTGTACTCCCTCTTGCAGCGACATCTCTTCTTTTCTCTGATGACGCGTTTACTGGCGTGAGGGCGGGGCAACCTGTCACTCACATGAGATCCACCAATAGCAAACCACAACCATCCAATCAGTTCTCTATGGACAAAATCCAGTCCCGCCCTACATTTTGTCTTGTTAGAGAATCCATTTCACTCTGATATACGTTACAGTAGGGAAGAAAAGACTATTGCAAAACGAAGTTTAAAGGCGTTGAACTATAAAACAGCCAATAAACTTAGGCTATATATAAGCAAAATTTGTGACTGCGCATCAGTTGGGCTCTTTATTAATACAACTTTTCCGCCAACTTCCTGAGCCAGTCAATCGCCAGACACGATATGTCCGCTCTTTGACAACTAATTCTGTTCACTCGTGACCTCTAAACAGAAAAATGCTGTTAAATCTACAAAAAAGGCTGTGAAAGTGCCTATTGTCATATTTTTTTGCTGTTTTCCACACATACACACACTCAAACGACGTCATCATGAGTCATTCCACAGAGATTAGAACCTCTACCATAAACTACATAAAACACAACCACTGCCTCTGCACACACACAATATGTGGCCTTGTCAATATAACAACACTCTTTGTTTCTCATTACGTCACAGTTGTTTTGATCAGAGTATCCTGTCATGAGGGGGGGAAGATGCTGAGGAAACGAAAGAGAAGAGATACCTGTGCAAGCGAACAGATAAAGAGAGAGAGGGAAGGAAGGAACTGTACCACCAGCAGGCCCCTACAGATCTGCCAAACCGCTAGAAGAAAAACCCTGTTTTATTTATAGTGCGGCGTATCCATGGAAACCCGAGAGGTCACTGCAAGCTAGACCTGTATTTCACCCTTGCTCAGGGGAGTAGGATTTCACGGAGAGGCGCTTAGATGTGTGTGTGCGTGTGCATTTGTGTGTGTGCGTACGTGTGTGTTTGCGCACAACGCGGAACCGTGACTGATGGTGGTCACGCAGTCCCTAGAGCAGGCAGCCAGGCCCGGTGCATGCTGGGATGTGTGCACAGGAGGCAAGAGAAGCACAGGCAGAAATTGCGTCTTTCTCGGAGCCGTACATCAGAGCCGTTTTTGTTCGTCCAAACACGTTTTTGCTCTGTGGGAGAGTGCCGGAGTATCAAATCTCACTGCATTAGTCAGGGTTGAGCACAAGGTTTCATGTGATACATGCACAATTTCACCACGAAACGTTTAAATGCCAAGTATTTTGATCCTTAACTAATTTTTACATAATTGCACATTTAAATTTAGCTCTCTGTGATGTAACTATTTATAACTATTACTCATAGTTAGGGTTAGAGATCTGAACAAACCATTAATGCTATTACATTGCTGTGCATAAAACATCCTGCATAGTTTGGATGAATGATTAATTAAATCATCAAATGCATCAAATTATGAGGCTTTTTGAGAAGAGGTGTGCCGATACTTTTTAAAGTGTTAAGATTTATGGGTTTTTTTCTGCTTTGTGGATGATCAAACAAGGGAAAAATCTCATAGGCTTCCATTGAAGGAGCCAGATGCAGAGTCAATTTCTTTATAGACACACACCTTAATAGGTACCTTTATAGGTACACTTCATTTAACACACAAAAAACCTGTATTTAAAATGTATTATAGGGTATTCAATGTCTTTATAGCAAAATGCCACCAGTAAAACAGCCATGCACAAAAAAAATAAACATGCATTAATTACAGATTCACAGCAAAAACATGTTTTGGGCATAAATCAATTGTATAAAATTAGAATATAAAACACATATGACAACATACCCCAACCTTACATTTATGGGGGGGAAATGCCATGGAGAGATACACTGCCATTCAACAGTATGGGCCAGGCCAATTATTTATATATAATACTAATACTTCTATTAAGCTGGGATGCTTTAAACTGATCAAAAGTGATGGTAAAGCCATTTATAAGGTCACAAAAGATTTCTATTTCAAATGAATGCTGTTCTTTTGAACTTTCTATTCATCAATAAAATCCTGAAATTTTCCACAAAATATTAAATAGCACAACTGTTTTCAACACTGAAAAAAAGCTATTTTAAATTGTAATAATATTTCACAATATTAGCGTTTTTTTCCTGTATTTTTTTATTAAATAAAATACTTCTTTCAAAAACATTATAATGTCTTATAATGTATAATGCCGACCCCAGAAAATGATAAAACTACCCAGAAAATGTCCAATCTAGTATTTTTATTTAATCTCTGAAACTCTTAAATGAATTCATTTTATGAGACAAATCCTACACACACACACACAAAGAAAAACTGTTTAAGTTTTCAATCCCTGCATTGCATCAGCTCTAAGTTTACATCGATGAAACACAATTTCCCTAACAAGGACACAGCTGCCTTACGAATGCCGTCTACCTGAGAATCATTAAAATAACGACCACATTTTCTAGACAAAAAACCCCACAGTTAAGCAATCATTATTTAGGTTGCAAATCCCAAGGCCGGATGTAAAAACGAAAACTAAAAGTCTTCTGAAGACGCTGAAGTAAAACAAATGCATGAATTAGGAAAAGGCTACTCGACAATACCCAATTGTTGGATGTCCCAGTGGGTTCTGTTGTTCAATTATCAAGCACATCAAACAACCGAGTTGCCGCCTTGAAAAAAGGACGTCCCTGTGCCAACGAGGGACACATGTGAGAGAAACCGTGGAGGAGCCAACGATCGCTTTGAAGGAGTTACAGAGTTCATCAGCTGAGAACAGACTGAAGGTGCACCAGTCAAGCATATCAAACGCTCTGACACTAGCCTGTATGGGAGGGTGGCACAAAAGAAACCATTACTCAAAGAAACCATGTGAAAGCACGTTCAGAGTTTGCCAAAAAGCTTAATAGCGTCCCGCTTACAATGTGGGAAACGATTTTGTGGTCAGATGAAAACGAGATATACGGCGTTTTAGGGGAAATTCAAAGCAATTTATGTGGTGTAAAATAAATCTAACCTCGCCACAAAAAAAGCACCATGCCTAGAGTGAAATATAGCGGGAGTTGCATCATATTGTATGGCTGTGTTTTATCAGCTGGGACTGGACATCTTGTTAAGATAGAAGGAGGGATGGATGGTGCAAAATATAGAGAGATGTATGAATACAATACAACACTATATCTCACTGATTTGGTTGTAATACAGATTCTATTCATAGATTCAAAGCTGAAACGGAATTGGAATTTGACTGAACATTCTGAAAAATAAATGCTCCATTTTCAAGTAGAACCAAAAAACCCGATGATATAAAGTATGGGAACATGTTTAAGTTCTACAAAAGACTCTCTAGTTCTTTAGAAAACCATCAATGTATTGATACTTTAACCCCAAAACCAGCTGATGTAAAAAACATCAATTTTTTTAATCACAGAAGGGTCATAACAACAAAAAAATATATATTTAGAAAAATATTTTTGTCCGTACAATGAAAGTTAATGGGGTCCGATTTTTTTTACTTTTATGTTCCACAAAATTTTTTATTTTTTATTTTTGGTGAACTGTCTCTTTAAGAGCATATCAAAGATCCCAACATTCCACAGGATCATATAATGTTCCTGACACAAGTGTCACTTAATATAAAGGATAGACTGGGGCTAGTTGTCACACTTTTAATGTGAATATTTCTCAGGGTAGATTTATTGTTAAAAGTCAATTTCTGTATAGACAAACTTTATACTCTTGCACAAACTCTGTCTATAGTTCAGTGAACACACTGAGCCAATATCGTGGGGCATGTTGTCACATGCTGACACTAAAATACTGAATTTATGTTAAACAGATTTTTAGAATACAGTTTTATTTATACTAATCTAAACTAAAACAAAATTCATCTTCCAAAATATATCTGTGTTTTTATTTATATTGAAATGTACTATAGACTATACTAATATCTTTGGAGCACAAATGTAACATTAAAACAATTATGAATCACAAAAACAGCACAAAAAAAAAAAGAGGAAAAATTCAAAAATATTTAAAACAATTTTTAACAATCTAACATAATATTCTAACATTAAAAAAACATGTCACAACTTTCCCCAATTTGACATTTATGGGGGGAGGGGGGCTACATTTGACTTTCTGATGTTTTTGTCCTCTTTGTAATGAAACCAGCTCCATCAGCAACCAACAGCACAGCATGAGTGTGTGTTTGATGAGTATGTGACGGAAATCTGATTAGAGATAAAGCTGTAAACTTTGTTAGCTTGCAGAGGTGACAGCGTCAGACACGGTGGATCAGACAACCCCCTCCTTCCCTCTCTTTCTCTCTCTCTCTCTCTCCCTATCTCTCTTGCTCGCCTTTAGGCCAATTCAATAAAGCCGGGCCCTTATTTACCGTCAGACGGCACGGCAACACACTGGACTGTGGTGAGAAGAACAATGGCCCCTCACAGCCCCGTCTTTACACAACACTACCCACGGCTGACGCTATCCCAGCCCAGCCCAGCCCACAGGCCCGATGCAGTGCTGATAGAGATCAGAGTCACGCTAGCTTAGTTTGAGCAATACAGAATGAGTACGGAGAATCAGTCCTGTATTTTCTGACTTTGTCATGCTCTTGTATATGGATTGTTTGTTCATAGGCTTCATTGTACGTTTATAAAAGGAATAGTTGTAATTCTATAATTATTACTGTCATCATTTACTCACATGCTGTTTGTCTATCTCATATTCAAGTTAAAATATCTAAAAATCCATAGAAACACTGCATTAGACTTGTTTTCAGAGAATGCATCTTTAATATGAATGTTTCTGGAAACACTTTATTTCGATAGTCCACTTTAGATGTTTTATTAACTATGCATAACTACATGTCAACTACCAGTCATTAGAGTACTGGTAAACTTTAAAGAGGTAGTTCACCACAAAATGAAAGTTCGGTCATAATTACTCACCCTCAAGTTGTTCCAAACCTGTTTGACACAAAAGAAGATATTTTGAAGAATGTCAGTATCCAAACAATAGATGGACCCCATTGCCTTCCATAGTATGACAAAAAAAATGGAAGTTAATTGGGTCCATCAACTATTTGGTATGGTTACTGACATTCTTCACAATAACTTATTTTGTGTTCAGCATAAGAAAGAAATTCATACAGGTTTGGATAAAATTGCGGGTGAGTAAATGATGACCGAATTTTTTTACAAATTTTGGGTGAACTATCCCTTTCAAATCTGCTAACACTTTATTTTGATGGTCCTGCAACAGACATTATTCTGTCTATAAGTCACTTTGCAACTACATGTTAACTTATTCTCGAACCCAAAGTGTTTTGCCTATAACATTAGACACAATAGACTTAAAGGAAGGTATTTTCAGAGAGGCTAGCAATAGCGAGCTAGCTTTGAAATCATGAGATCACACCCTCCCTTCAGAGCGTCTCCAAAACTACACCTCCTTCAAAACACATGACAGAACCGATTCTGCAACCATCGACACGGCGTTAAATGACATCGTCAATTACATCAAAGCACATAACATTACAATAATAATGAATGTAAACAAGTAGGCCATTCTATCATTGCATTCGAAACCAAATGCAAAGATTAGACCAAAATTTAATTTAATTTAATTTAATATTTAGACCATGATAACTATATCTATACATTTTTAATAATCATTCTAATTGTATGATAATAGGGGATAATAAGCAGAATATTATCATCAGCCTAAGTGGATACACAATACATTTTTGTGACGAACATACCAACATTTAAGCCATATTCTCTGATAATCTTAACATCCGCTGCAGCTTTCAAATCTCATTCCCCATTCTGCATAATCAAACTGGCACACTGCTTTCTGCAACCACACGAGAAAACCAGTGCTTTTTTACATTAAAAGCACAATTTATCCAAACAGGAAATGGCATGAGGGTGAGTAAATGATGACAGGATGTTCATTTTTGGGTGAAAAATCCTTTAAATAGTATATTACAACACTGAGAACCAAGTAGATGGAGAAATCTTTTGTTCCCTGTAGACTTTCACAAACACACATGGATACGCACAGACCGTGACGTCTTGATATCCAGCGTGGCAGGATCACACATACACTGGGGTCAGTGGTGCTCAGTGAATTAGTCACATGGTGGTGTGTTAATGAAGCAAACCTTCACAAACTATTTAATCATTAACGTCAGGTTTCTACTGCGGCAGCAAGCACATTCTCCCGCCCTATCTTAAACACACACACACACGGAGCGACACTCGCTGTCTGTGACACACTCATCCTGGTTAGACTGCATCTCCTGAGACAAATCCATTTTATCTCCCCTAGACTGCATCTGCCTGTCTCCATCTCGCTGTCTCTCTCATTGTAACACACACACACACGCACACACTCACTCTCTCTGAGTCTCTCGTTTACTCACTTACACATTATCGGCCTGCTCCAGTCTGCTTGCGTTCTACTTCCTGTCACGCTCTCTCTCTCTTTGTTCCTCTTCCTCTCACAACACACATAAACACAAACATGCAGTGTTCAGATCATCAGAGTTTACTGTACTAATAGTCTATTTTGACAGGAACACCCAACACAGGCCCGTCGCATAAATTCATGTGGCCCGGGAAATTATTTTTTCATCGATGAGTAGGTTATACCATGAAGGAGGATTTTAGTAGTCCAGGAGATAATTCCTGATTGTTCCTCTGACAAGTCTACGCAGCAAACCCAGGTTTGAATGTGTAGCCAACACATTGCAATTATACGACCGCATTGTACTATGCGTAAAGCCAAGGCAACAAACCTCCATACTCTAGGGGGCGATAAAGTTGCATGTCTGTGCCATTAAACTGGTTGTATTATTGTTCAGCTAGCTAAATATAACAAAAGACTATGATAAATAAAGACGGTGCCCTCCTATCACTTATGAATGGGAGAAACTTCAACGCGCAATTTGGCGGAATATGTCTCGCCTTCTAAATAAAAGTACATTTTCATTATGACAAAAATTCTGCTGCCGTTAGAAGTGCCAGTTCTCATAGAAAACTGAGATTTGCGCTTAGTACTGCACCTGCATTGGATTGTCTAGCCTGAAAAGTAAGCTTTTTTAACATTATTTGAGCATATGTATACAACATTGTTGTTGAAGATCAAAATGTAGCTTTATTGGGACAGTCCAAAATCGTAATCCATACAAAGAGCAATGGGTCAAACACACGGGGAAACAAACCAAATGAGCAACAGGTCAGAAAACACAGGCACAAATGGTAATCCAGAATACAGAGAGGAAAAAAAAAACAGGATAACGCTCAGAAATGCGGTGTAACAACATACAAGACTTCGCAAAGAATGAGAGGACACACAGGGCTTATATAGGCAGAGTTAAGGTAATGAGACAGCTGAATGTAATCAAGCATAATGAGTCCAGGCAGTGGGTTATGGGAAATGTAGTCTATGATAATAGAGCACAAGATTTGGGAGGAGTGCCCTCTAGTGGAGATCATGTGCACTCCAGCTGGCGGATGTGACAGTAGGACAGTTCCTGTCGGATTTTGTTGCTGATTTGAAATGTTAGTTAATTATGACTTTGTCAAGCAGTTTTTGAGATTTCAGGATTACCCCATTTAAATAGATAGGACTTGGATGCCCGAAATAGCTGCCCGAAGGTGTTGCAAATATGGCTGAAAAGTGAACAGACTTTCCTTGAAAAGGACTTTAATATAACTGTTTAGAAGCACAAAAAACTGATCAGCAAGATTCTCTTTAAAGTATCGCTCCACTGCAAGAGCAGTCAACATGAAACAATAAAAATGATAGCAGTTCAAAACAGATCATTTGAGCTAATGCTAATCAATATGCAACGTGTATTTGCAATTTGTTTTGAATTGTGCTCTGACACATTTCAGAATGCAATTAACACAGAGAACGTAATTAAGGGGCTAAGTCACATAAAAAGCGTTTTTGCATTGAAAACTCGAGTGGAATGGAAAAAAAAAACACAATAACTTTATTGTCATTTGTAATTGAACTTGAGCAATTGTATTTTAATCGAATTTGAACTTTTTTGGATAAAGTGTCATCTGTGAAATGCTGTAATAGACGTGGGACATGAGCACAATGGTTAAAGCCGTCTGTCCACCGCATATTTAACACAATGGAGAAGTGGAAAATGAAAACAATGGAAAAGTAGCACAGATGAACTTACTAAGGCATTCAGTGTGAACTTGCATTGCATTTGGAATTGTGTTTGGACACATTTTGGAATGCAAAGACAGGTAAAATTAAGTTTGCGTAGCTAAAAGCTGCTGCTTTCACACACTTGCGTAGAGTAGGCCTATGTTTTGGGCCTCACGGGCTGTTCATATACACAGTGTGTTACTGCATTCAAAAACAGCACAACAGAACGCAACAGATATAAAGCATGTTTTTTTATAATCTAAGCTCCTAAGCTCAGAAATATACTCCACAAGAACACTAACTTGATTTTATGCTTCACTGCATTTCCAAATGTGTCATATCGCGAGTGTGTGTTGCTGCAAGGGGCACTGTAGAAGGTGTTAATGTAAACTTAGCATCATCTCTTATGGTCAGCTTTCTCTTTCAGGTCAACTACTATTATGGTTAGTTAAACGGTTGACATGTCTGAAGCTATAGCTACTTGAATAATACAACATTTGGTTTAATGGCACAGACATCTTAAGGAAACTATCTGAGTTAGCCATGCTCATGCAGTTTTACACACGGACCAGCACACACACACACACACACACACACACACACACACACACACACACACACACACACACACACACACACTGTGCATTGTGAACGGTCTCTCTCTCCTGTTTGAAAACGTGTCCTTGGTTCTGTTGCCATGGCCAGTAACTAACCTGTTCTCACTTTCACAAGCATGTAGTTTCTCTCTCTCCTCTTTCCTAAAAACTTTCCTAACTACCAGGTGCATCTCTCTTACTTTAGTTTCCAGTTTTAAATTGTCTCTCTCACCTTCCTCATTTTATATTTCATCACTATGCTGCTATCTATATCAGTCCATCCTCCTCCACAAAATCAGTACTGCTCTCTTCTTCTCATTCTCCTCCTCCCTTTCCCTTGTTCGCTCGCTCATCCTGCCATCCTGCCGGGCAGAAGTGCCCGCTGGCACGTTGGCAAGCTGGTGTCGCAGCGGGCACGAGCCAGCAAGGACAGCAGGTGACACAGATTTGCGGAAAAGCAGAATTAGAGGTGCGGGAACCACTGAGGGGGAGCACTCACGTGGAAAATGGGAAGTCAGGGAAAATTGGGGAAAAAAGGGAACAGAGCACAGCACACTTAAAAGTGCACACACTAACCCTAACCCTAACTAATTAAATGAAGTTAGAACTGTGAATTTTAATTCATTTAAAAATAAATATGATTAATGAAACTGAATTTAAGAGTAAAATAACATAAAATAAATTCATAGAATGAAAATAACAGGAAAAACAACTAACCTTTTTTGTATAGCTGTTCACATTGTTCTTTTAAATGTGACCAATATCAGGTTCCAGTGTGAACAGATCATGGTCCTGGACTGACCCGCATGCGCAAAAGAACAATAAAAGCACAACACGTAGCATGCTGTCATAAAGAAGTACACACGGAGGACATTAAAGCAGCCTAAGTGATTACGCGTTTAACTATAGTGTGATCTGTCGTGGAAGCCAGCGAATTTATGCACTTACAATATAAAAAAAACAGAAGAGGATGCGAAAAAAGAGCAGATATTTTAAACGTTTTTGATACCCTCATGTTTTGCTTGAATATGGTCACTAGCCTAAAGTTCTGACACATCACTGTCCTTCACTGACTACGTTTCGCAACCATAGACAGTAAAAGAAATGGACACAGCGACCCCATTGGATTCAACGGAGAAAAGTGAAGTCAATTAGAAGCACTCACTTCCTGATGGCTGAGCGTACTGCGCAGACTCAAACTGAGCTTGACGACGTAGATGTGACGTGAGCAACCTGTCTGTCTTCTAGTAGCTGTGCCAAGAGAAATCTGAATCATTCCCTTCCGAAACTTGCAGAGACGGAGAGCGTGAGTAGGAGGTGTCCATGAGCTAGGAGCAGGAGCAACTTTTGCTAAGTATTCTGATTAATTATTTTGTCCATTTGCCTCCACGTCCCCCCGATTGCCCGCGAGCTTCTCCTCCTGTCCATACGGTAATCTCTCTACTGTGCGACAGAGAGTCACGTGGTTATGACGCAATTGTTAGCTTATTTTGACAAAACTGCTTCTACGGGGCCATAACGTAAGGTAATGGAGCCTTTTATACATTTTCGTGTTTCTTTAGAAATAAATAATGGAAAAATGGAGTCTTTAAATGCCTCAGATGTAAAGTTATTCGCTGTCAAAGTGACGCCAAAATGAATGGGAGTCAATGGAATGCTAACAGCAGGTGATGGTCTGCTAATCAATGGCGGCGCCCGGGGCAGCTTCAGTTTCCGGCTGAAAGATTACCCCCTTGTTCGCAACCGTCTTGATAACTTTGTGTATAGCCTATATGTAAAATCTTTGAAGTGAGTCCCATGAGCGCAGAATTGTGACGAATCGCTCCAGAGTGAAATTTTTTTTTGCCATGAATTCCGAAATGACTGTTCAGACTGAGGTCATACTGCAAACTGACCTGTTTCGGATTTATTAGGACCACATATGGAAGTGGCCCAAATCATAAAAGATCAGATTCCAAGTGGTTTGTGCCGTTCACACTGTCGTGAAAAAAACATCTGAGTCACATATGAGCAAATAATCGGATTTGTGTTAAATTTACCTTCAGTCTGACTCTGAACAAATTCCAAGTCGGAGGACGTGAACACTTCCAAACAGAACGTAACGCGTTCGTAACGCGAACGTAATAGCTGTTGCCTACTTTCAAATGTAATATGCCTAATAGAGGCACTCGCAATGTAGGCTACTAACTTGTAAACATGTTTCAGGTAGGCTATTATAATACTGCACAGTATTTACTCAAGAACACTTGTTCTTAAAACACAATATGAAAATAGTATTAAGCAACAGTTAATCTTTAAAACAGCACTATGCTACATTGTTGTGTTTGTCACATGACCTAAGGTGCGTCACGCCATTTCGTAACCTCCATAACGATTCTGAACTGTAAAAAGTCTTGTAGAACTTAGCATACTGAGCTTTATTTACGGTAATTACGACATGGGGTGTACGCAGCATTCCTCTGCTGATAGCCTCCACTTATCTTAGAAATATATTAGCTTCGGCAGTCAGATCAAATAATGATTACAAAAAACTTAAAAAGTTAAGGAACATTTTCAGCTGATGTTACTTCCTATTTGACGTATTGCATTGTGGGAAATCATTTTCCATGCAGTTTGTCCGTTTGTATACTGAACATGTTAGTAGGCTATATGAAAAATTGCATACTATGCACTGTGTGCATAGTGTATAGTGCAGAACCAGTTAGAGTAGTATGGCAGTATGTTATTTTGAACACAGCCATTGTGTGCAGTATGCATCA
Source organism: Leuciscus leuciscus (assembly GCF_965113295.1). Classification (NCBI taxonomy): domain Eukaryota; kingdom Metazoa; phylum Chordata; class Actinopteri; order Cypriniformes; family Leuciscidae; genus Leuciscus; species Leuciscus leuciscus. The sequence goes on from NC_138732.1 coordinate 7,946,965, forward strand.
GACGGTCAGTGAACGGACTGTGGGCGGTTTGTGGGCATGTTGCCTGATGCTTTTCAAAAGATAATAATTATTTCAAAATCAGAAAAAAATATGACTAGTTTTATGTAAAAACAAAACAAAAAATGTACTGAAAAAATGAAACCAATTGAGAGGCAGTGGGATCACAACAGGAAAGTAAAATATGTCCCAGTGACACTGAAAAAGGGGGTGAAAGAAAGATTGAACAGGATACTGGGAAGTGTCGTGTAGCCTGCAGTGGTCAATTCCCCACGGTACTGCTTCCTTTGTCAAATACCCTCGCTACCGTCTTCCAAACACACACACACACACACACACACACACACACACACACACACGCACACGCACACACACGCACACACACAGACAGTGCCTGAGGGTTTATGTCCACCATCTTATCACCATGCAGTGGCAGCTCTCTCTCTCTGGACTCTGGGTGAATTCCCTGTGCTGTCAGGGCCCTGTCACATCAGCAGAGCTAACAGAATATAAGAGAGAGAGAAGGAAATATCCAGAGTGAGATAGACGAGGGAAAGGTGAACAGAAAGAGAGAGAGAGAGAGGGAAAAATACTGTTTGTGTGCTGTATAGATTCACAGCCATAGGCTACGACTCAGCTAACCTTCCTCCACCCCTCACAACCTGAGTTCTACATCAGCTTCTGCTTCAGAGTTGCATAGCTGCATAAAACATCCTCCGATAGATTTTGACCCTCCAGCAAGTCATAGACTTCACCTGCAGCAATTCATACAAGCTTAAACTCGTTGATTTATCAATTTCAAGCCGAGGAAAAGATTCTTAAATGGATAGTTCACCCAAAAATGAAAATGATGTCATTCATTACTCACCCTCATGTCGTTCCAAACTCGTAAGACATTCATTCCTCTTCAGAAACACAAATGAAGATGAAAATAAAGTGGTAAATTGTTTTTTTTTGCACAAAGAAAGTACTTGGGCCGCTTCATAAAATTTAGGTTAAACCACAGGAATCACATGGATTACTTTAATGATGTCTTTACTACCTTTCTGGGGCTTGAAAGTGGTATTTGCGAAGACTGTCAATGGAGGGACGGAAAGCTCTCAGATTTCATCAAAAAGATCATCATTTGTGTTCCAAAGATGACAGAAAGTCTTACGGGTTTGGAATGACATGAGGGTGAGTAAATAATGACAGAATTTAAATTTTTGGGTGAGTTATCCCTTCAATATGACTTGCTATTGCATAGACATGTAGCTTTGTCCGCTAAGAACGTATAATACCTGAATGATGGGTATTATACTGTGTTGTGTTGTGTTGTATTACTTCGTGAAGATATATTTTAATAAATTTAAAATAACAAAGACTTGGGGGTGGGCCTTTTCACATGTGCCAATGAGGAACCACCTAGTAACCACCAATAGCACCCTAGCAATCACATAGCAATACATTACAATTGCTCATAAAATCTAAACAACTGCATAATAACATGCTGACAACCACTCAAAACACCTCAGCAATCGCATGGCAACAACCTGGCAACCAGACAGAATTTGGGGGGTACCATTGAGACTTGATGGTTTGCTTTTTTCACTTGGGCTAGTATTGAACCACCTTGCACCCACATAGCAACATACCAAAAAATCATTCAGAACACATTAGCAACCACATAGCAACGCGTTGGCAACCAGCTAGAATTTGGGGGATATCTTTGAGACTTTGAGATTAGCTTTTTTCACTGGAGACTAGTGAAAACCTTAGCAACTGCATAGCAGTGCCCTGTCAGCCAGAATACTAGAACAGGTGGAACATCTTTGAGACACGGTGGAAATCATGTAGCAACGCCTTAGCAACCACACAGCAACGTGGTAAAAATCTTTTACAACACTTTAGCAACTGTATATCAGAACCCTGACAACCATCCAGAACACCAGAATAGTGGGGATATCATAAAACCACTTAGCAACACCCTAGCAACCACATAGCAACATGCTTAAACCCATCCTAGCATTGTGGCAGCATTTTGCAGGGAAAGCACCATTCTAAAATCTAGTTTTTAGAGGAAATCTGTTTCTTGCTGCCACCGACAGCAGAGAGGCATGTAGAGATCACGTTGATGGGTTGTAGCAAATAAATGTTAAAGACAGATAGACAGAGAGAGGCATGATGACCCGGGAGTGGAAAAGCAAGACACTGAAAGCGAGAAACTGGCAGAGAGGAAAGATAGAGAGAGAGAGAGTGAGAGAGAGAGGACAGGCGGCTGTAATTGGCAGTCATTCTTTGTTGGAGAAGGCCGCTGGCTTTAATAGGCTCTGTTGGTGACTCGAGCAGTGAGGTGAAAACTGTGTACACACACACACACACACACACACACACACACACACACACACACACACACACACACACACACACACACACAAAACCACCCATCCCCCAGACCTGGGAAGTGCCTGACCGCCCCTCTCACCTCCCATTGCCCTGCACCATACCATCAGAGCGAGAGAGAAAGAACGCTCATGTCGTATTACAACACCAGCAAATATAACCTCTCAAACCCACAGCAAAAAGTGTTCTTGAGTTCATGTTAATGTGAATATGAAATGTTTTCACGCCAGTTTTGACATGCAGTGGTTAAGCAGAGCAAGACTTTTGCAGATTTGTGTGTGTGTACACGTCCCACTGCGTTAGAGAGCAATTGTCAAATGGGCCATAATTCCCGTCAGTAAACGTGGTGTATTGATTGGTTTAGGGGAGATTGTCGGATAACGGCCATGTCCAATTAGGAGCGAGATGGACCTCTCGCAGTTCGCGAGGCTTAGAAACATGACATCATCATGAAAGACGGATCACAAGATGTGTGATTTCAACACTGAGCACAAGTGAGTTTAAATTAATAACTGGTGTGTTTTCTTAAAGGGATAGTTCTCATAAAAATAGTCAATTGGTCCTCACTGACTTTAAAAATCGGCATGACTTGAGAGTGAATAATGTTGACATTTTGGGTCAATTATCCCTTTAATACCTCATTATGAAACCAAAGCCATTTGTTTAGGAAAAATCAATCAACCAATGAAAGCCGTTTACACGCAGAGACCAAAGGCCATGAGGCAATAAAACTAGCACCTATTATATTCAACAAAGCAGTCTATACTACAAGTGCACAATGACATTAATCAGTCTAACATGATTATAATGGGACTGATCTAGTTTTATTCCAATCTACTTCAGTCACGTCACATAACAACACACACTCTCAGTATGTGTTCCAAATTTTGTTTGCAGTGTGGATTCAGTGGATATACCAAAAAAAAAAAAATGCATCTCTGGACAAATGGCCACCAGGCCAAAGAGGAATATAATAGTTTATGTTGACATTCTGTGTGCGATTATTTTACTATTTTGTGTGTGCAAGCATTGAAGATGTTGTCTTGTGTATTGCACATGTTTGACAAAGGAGTGAAATATAGAGAAAAGGTTGCAGGAGATTCAGCTCGACGTCAGTTGTGCGGCTTGCGTGTTTGCGGTGTGGAAGAGGAGGAGGGGGGATGAATTAGATGGCTTCCTCTCTGAGAGAGACCTGACCGTGGCCAGCAGCGTTTCCCTGCCACCATACGCAATTAAAGCCAGACACTGCCTGGACAAAGGGGAGGGGAGTGGGGGGGGGGCAATCTCCACGAGAGGAAAAAGAAATCTTTCTTTCCATCTGTGGTGATAGCCCTCTCCCGAGTCTCCGTTCTGGTAGATTGGCCTGCGGAAGCACTGTCACCATGTGAGGTTTCACTTCAAAAAAGATCGGTATTTTTTGCAGATGGAGCCAAAATTACACGTATGTTTGAAAAGGCTTAAAATTAACTCAAAATGACTGCGTTAGCTTTTTTCTTCTTTTCTGAATTAGTGGTTGATACTTCAAATTCATAAAATGGCTCCAAATTCTTATTGGATAAGCCTGTAAACGGTCCAATTATGCTGCGTTCACGTCATTTTGGAATTACCGTAATTACGGGAAAATGAGTACTTGGGCTGTTTATGTCCTCAGACTCTAAATTATTTGTTTCTATGGCAACTAACGCCAACATGGATCCATGTGCAACGTTATTGTTGTTGTTTACAGGAAGGGATGAGAATGCGTTGGAATACAATAATGTGGCATATTAAATAGAAATTTGTACCCAATGACCTTTAACTCTTGAGCAGTGGCGGAATTAGACTTTTAAACATGGGGTGGCCAAGGCTACTTTAGGGGGTCCATAAACTGAAAGAATATCATATGTAATACTTATTTGTTTTCATTGTTTTAACCACTGTATTCTATAAATAAGATACCAAAATTGTAGATACCAGTTAAATGTCACAATTCTCAATTCCAATTTATATACCACAGCAAAAAGTACACGCCTAACTAGTATAAACTTAGAACACTATTGAATACAAGTGAACAGTCAGTAATAAAATGAGAACAGTGCTACAAATGAAGTGCTTGAAGTTTTTCAGGTCTAACAGTAAAATTGGTTAATCAAACGTAAACATTGTATAATCTTCACCGTATAAATTACTAGATTAATCCTTGTTAAAGCTACAAAAGTTACGCAGTCAGGATCAGTCAGTGATTTTTCCTTTTCTTTTGTTTCTTTGATTAACTTTAACGACAGACGGCAACATGTAGGCTATATTAGGCTGCTGTCACTTTAAGATCGAATGCAATATATTGAATCCAGTATATTGACACACATCCGACTTCATTCTCAACTTTTTACATTCGATTAAGACATAACCGACTGTGTTTACGATTGTCAGTTCAAACGCAAGAACAGTACACTGTTAGACTTTTCTGTAATTTCTACAGTTATTTACTTTAAATCCCCCAGTATTATACTGCTATTTCTCTTTACAGTAAATAACTGTGATTCCCATTGCATCATGGGAATTTTCTGTGACGTCTAACACCACATACAGAGACTTACTGTATTTTTTAAATTTGCTGTATACTACTGTATTTGACGTAACTGCCTCTCTGGCTGGCACCATTCCATCGTGCTTTTTATTTCCTAATTTTTGCCTTACACCGCGTGTCTACAACGCTATAATAGCCAGAGGCTGTCTATATTGGACACATTGAAGCGACCGGACCTTTAAATGCATGCCTGTTTATCCCTTGTCAGAAATAGCGCGAGCGCTTGGACTCGTATCGGACTACGTCAGAAATATAACGGCCGCGGCGCATCACTACACCTATTTTTTACAGTCTATGCACTACACTGACTGTCTGGGATTTGTCGTGTCGCGTCAGAGCATCCAGTGTAGGTAATGGGGTCTGTCTTTTGTTGGATCGCGACGTTCGTGTCTGGCCCGGGGAAGAGACGGAATTCACTTCACCGAGAGAGAGATCAGCAAGCAAGGTAAAAAAACAAAACATTCTGTGTGTGTTGTCAGGATTGTGCCCAGTTTAACGTATGTTATAACGTTAACGTTAGCCTAACGTTACTCGTCGTCAGCATGGCGGTAACGAACTTTACCATGGTAAACTGAGCTAACGTTTCATTTTACACACTTTGTTAGATTATTGAATTGTCGAGTTAAAATATGCCAACGAGCAACGCGTTTACATTAACAATAAATGTGAATAAACTAATGTGAAATTCTGTTTATAGCCTAATGTTGGCCTACTGATGAGAACCTTTATAGTTTTAGCATTAGTTTGCAAACTATACCATATTATACTTTTTTTTTTAATGGAATTTAATATTTACTTCCATTTTTGTGTTTAAAGGCAACTGCAACAAAGCGCCAATTCGCGCCAGTGACTTCCAGCAAGATTCCAGAGGTAGGCCAGCCCATTTGTGATATATTTTGAGATAAATTTGCTGAAATGATTAGCAATACGCTATGTGAAAATTGCTTTTGAGCCACTGGTGCAGACTAAGTAGCTTACAATATCTTACAATATCTTATAAAATCTCTATAAAATTGGCTAACTTTATATCAAATAAGTGACCTTTGCCTTATGTCTAACTTTATTAGACAGCAAATGAACCAATCAGAAGATGGACCATTGTCTTTGTTCAGTCTCACCAGATTAAATGTATCCAGGTAAGCACTGCAGTAAAACTCTCACTAATTCATTCATACAAAATCTAGCATTCTAAGCATTCTAAACAACTTAAGTTTATATTTTTGCATTATTTTGATATTTTATTAGCCAGAAGACTCTACCATTGCAGTCCCACCTGACTAGGAAGGTCCTAACATCAGCGCACAGGTGGGTTAACTACTGTAGGAAGGAGAACGATCATCACACAGTGATTTCTTGCATGTATCTTACTGTGTATTTGTCTCAAACAGGAACTCCTTCACTGCAGACAAGCTGAAATGGGCTAAAATCATCGATTTCAGTCGTTCTTTCTATGGATCTCAGCATTTTTGGACAGAATTTAGGATTTGTAAGTATTAAAATTTAATCTGGCATAATTTTATTTAGTTCTTTTGTATGCTATTTATTGACAAAAGCTGTTTACAAATATATATTCTTAAGTTTTTGTGAAAATAATAATAAAAATTAACAAAAAAAGGAGGTTAAAAATAATGTGACACTAATACTCTCTCTCTCTTTCTCTCTCTCTCTCTCATATAGTGTTGGAACCGGGATCTCCTCTGAAGGACTGAGTACATTTGTGTTTGTGGGCACGCATGCAGACCAGGGAACACTCTGATGTTGTCAATCAAGTTCTGAACAGGAACCAATCTTTGGAGAAGTTCATTTATTCACAAAGGTGGACAAAAACATTGTGTTGGCTTTTTAAAGATTATTTTGATGATGACTTTTACTCCTATGCTGTAGAAAAGATGGAGTAGACAGTCAGACATTGATAATAATAAGAAATGTTTCTTGAGCATCAAAGAGACTTCTTTCAAAAACATTAAGACACTTAAATACTTATTTTGGCCTCCAGTGTACATGAATCCAACAAATTTTTGGAAATAAGTGAAATTATTTTGAAGGTGGGGTTATGTGTCATGTATTGTGAAAAGAACTGTGTTTTGTCCTGTGTTGGACATTTCCTTTTTGAATGCTTAAAAATTTATTTATATTCTGCAGTTTTATGAATGTAATGGTTGATATTTCATTATAATACTTGTATAAGCTAAACAACCAATGACTACATTCATTTAGTCCAGGGTTCACCAATCTCGGTCCTGGAGGGCCGCTGTCCTGCAGAGTTTAGCTCCAACTCCAATTAAACACACCTGAACCAGCTAATCAAGGTCTCATTAGGCATACTAGAAACTTTCAAACAGGTGTGTTGGAGCTGGTTGGAGCTAAACTCTGCAGGACAGCGGCCCTCCAGGACCGAGATTGGTGAACCCTGATTTAGTCAAATGCTAATGTTTTGTTTATGGTTTTATGTATGTTTTCAAAAATGTTTGCAGTGAAGGACAGCACATAATGTGTTAATTTAACACGTTTACACATCTTTGTGTTAACCTCTCTGACATATTTACTTTGTTAAAATCATTAACACAATGAATGAGTTAAAATTAACACAAAAAACATTATCCCTAAACTCACCCATTAATGTGTAAAAATTTCACACATCATTTCCAGCATTGGCATGTTTATTTTGTGATATATATGAAATGTTTTAAATAAAAAAATGGTATTTTGTGATAACTTTGTCTAATTGGTTTGTATGAAAGTAGTACTTATGTAGGATAAAAATAAAATTAATCATATATCAAAATTATCAAATCTAATTTATATTTAGTACAAATAAAAATAATTACAGTAGTGTACTGATTAGCTTCGTTTTTACAGTAATGCACTGTACTGATTAGCCTCGTTTTTACAGTAATGCACTGTATTACACAAAACTGAAATATGGTTTGGTACTGTAACTCTTAATTACAGTAACTTACTGGCAACAGTGTTGCCAGTAAGTTACTGTAAAAAACCCTTGAAAAGTCTAACAGTGTACTTGAGCGCTCACTGTGCGTACTATGGATGAAGTGCCATATGCCGAACACCAGACGGGTCGCATTCTCAAGTTCAAGGCGCCAGTGCAAAACAGTGAATCTAATCACCATACAGGCAAAAAGTTCACTTCAAGAATGAAAAAAGTGGTGTCGATGTGTTTTACTGTAAAAACTGTGCAAACGGAAACAGAAATTACAATATATATTATATCTCTCCATATGCACATACTTTATTAAATACAGAGAAAGAAAAATATTGAAAAATGTCTACACACTCTTCCAGGCTATAAAGTCATTATGTAGATACATTAACAACGACAAATTATGCATTTAATGGAAAACTGTGGCATCCTGGGCACCCCTCTGGCTCTGCCACTGCTCTTGAGGCTCACAAAAAATTATTTATGCATATACTTAAATAGTTATTTATCTCAGGCCTTTATCTTTTTGGGGAAAAAGATAAGGCTAACTTGTGTTAGAGCTACAATTAAACTGTACTTTTTTTTTTTCTAAATTGTCCTGCATCTGGATATAAATGGAATTCAACTGGAAAGAAAAAATAACATATGTGGACTGTGGACATAAAAAAACACATTTACTATGCACTCTCTTTCTCCACAGATGAATGAAAGATGCGTTTTTCTGAAAATGCAGTCACATTATTGTTGCCTAAAACGAGGGGTGGCTCATTTTACCCCACCGTTTCAGTAATAATTAAATGTAATGCTAATAAAGCCAATAATGAATCTACAAAGTGATAGGTAAAGTCAAAGTGAGATCAAATTTGATTATGTTTAGGCCTATTTGACTGATCTTATTGTAGCCTATACGTTTAAGTTTAAATTGCTATTTAAGTTATATAAAAGTTTCAGATTGAAAGAATAGGCATACTTCAAAGAAAAACGACATTGATTTGAATTATCAAAATGATAAAAAAAATTAAAAATGAAAAAAAGGTCCGGCACTGCATTTTTAACGACCGTCCAATATGCACGGTTAAGGGGGTTTTAGGCAAAAATGTGGAATATAGCCTAATAAAATTCATTTAATCAAACACAACCACGCAACGATTAATTTGTGACTAAAATAAAAGAGGATATAAGAATGAGGTGGTGGAGGATAGAGGAGATGAGAACCGGACACGTTGTGCTTTTCCGCCATCTCCCAGCGGGAGTGTAATATCGTGGCTCCTGCGCGCTGACACGCGCACCTGGAAGTGCCGCTATGCTGCTCGCAGCACTGCACCAATTATAGCGCAACATCTCGCTCTGCCGTTACCATAGTAGCGCCGTGCTCCTGTTCCCCTGGAACGAATGAACCGTGGGGGAGCGAATATCTTATCAACCATCGCCCTGGTTACCGCGCTCTCTCTCTCTCTCCGCGCGCCCCGTCGCTTGAGTGAGAGGCCAGAGCCCTAGCTGCGAATGTGTGTGTGTGTGTGTGTGTGTGTGTGTTTTGGACAGAGCTGCAGACGTGAGTGCAGAAGGGTCTGGGTGATGTTGATAAGACTGAAGGAGGCTTTGCTGCGTCCCTCAGCCGCTCTGTGATCGTGGCCCATCGTTTCATACGTGCACACGCACGCTAAATTGCATGCTAATTAATCAGATTTGCTCGGATAGAGATTCGCGTTCACGTCGCATGAGGGGCAGGGTGGCGTTCAAATCGTTTCTGATGGCCGTGCACCTGGAGGAGAACAAAACACGCTCGGCCTCCTCTCCACGCAACCCCCACACACTGCGCTTGCTCTCTCCCATATGCGGCCCTCTGGCTCGCTCGCTCTCATCGGATTGATGGCCACGAGGAGTGAGACAGACAGACGCGGCCTGCAGAGAGAAAAAAAGCTTTCACACTCTCATTCACTCCTACACTACGGACAAAAATATCACGCTCAGTTCACTGGTTTAACCCACCCACAACACTAACACACACTCGCGCACGGTTCAGTCAGAGGAAAATGATGAGTGCTCATTGATTTCACCGCACATGACTTCTTCCATCCATGACTTTAGTTGTGGACACCAACCAAAAATGAAAATGAATGATCAAATAAACACATTTTGAAGAGCTTACAGGGTTAGTTCACCCAAAATGTTTAATTCTGTCATTAATTACTCACCCTCGTTCCAAACCCGTAAGACTTTTGTTCATCTTCGGAACACAAATGAAGATCTTTTTGATGAAATCTGAGAGCTTTGTGTCCCTCCATTGACAGCTACACAACTACCACTTTGACGCTTCAAAAAGTTCATAAAGAGTTCGTAAAACTAATCCAAATGAATTGAGAGGTTTAGTCCAAATTTTCTGAAGAGACTCGGTCGCTTTATATGATGAACAGATTTAATTTAGGCTTTTATTCACATATAAACATTCATCAACTCGCACATCAGTTGTGGTAAATGGAAGCTCATTGTTCGCTTGACGTGCGAGAACCAATGAGGTTCATTTTCATGTTACGCAGCACGTTTGAGCTTAAGCAAGAACCAATGAGGTTCATTCTTGCACATCAAACCTAAATTCAATCTGTTCATTATATAAAGTGTACGAGTCTCTTCAGAAAATTTGGACTAAACCGCTCAATTCATATGGATTAGTTTTATGATCTCTTTATAAACTTTTTGAAGCGTCAAAGTGGTAGTTGTGAAGCTGTCAATGGAGGGACAGAAAGCTCTCAGATTTCATCAAAAATATCTTCATTTGTGTTCGGAAGATGAACGAACATCTTACAGGTTTGGAACAACATGAGGGTGAGTAATTACTGACAGAACTAAGGATGAACTATCCCTTTGATAATATCTCAAGCTCAAGACAAGTAATAATCATTCATTTAAAAAGGTCATCATCATGCAAATGCTATAGAATATGACATATTTCAACATGGACTATAGAAATGTTTGATTTGCACCTCGGTTTATTAAATTGAGGACTGCCAAGACCTCAGAATGTTTGGCTTTGGACACAAATACATGCATTCATTTACGCATACCAATAAATTTGGCCCCATACGGCACGGGAATGGCGTGCTGTTGGATTTAGTCTTGAATTTGTTTTGGTACTGTGCATTTAACTCAGTCTAGATCAGTATTTGAGCTGGAGTGGACCTGTTCAGATTGAAGAAGAAAAAAAAACACACCAAAATGACAATTACAGCTAAAAATAAGTCACTTATCCAACATGGTGTCCATGTTATGTGGTTAGCCCAAGGCCCCTTTCACATGACTCGTGTCAGGGCTTCAGTGCACGTCTCAACACAAGCGTCATGCACTTTGACACTCACATGAAAAGCGTTACAGATAACATTACAGAAGGCCGATTCACGAGGTTGCTGGGTAGAAAGAAATCAGAGAACCGTACACAATGAAAATGAAAGAGCTACAATTTATATGAGCTTAAAAAAATCCAAGAAAAAATGTGGGACAAGAGTTCTCAAAACGTTTCTCTTAATGCTCAAGACCAGGGGAGATCTACCAACCTTCAGAGTTCTGATCCAACACACCTGTCTGTAATTATCACATGCTCCTGAAGATCTTAATTAGCTTGTTCTGTTGTGCTTGATCAGGGTTGGAGCTGAACTTTGCAGGAAGGAAGATCTCCAGGAACAAGATTGGTTGCCCTAGACGTTGTGTTATACAGCTCAATGTGTCGCAATGATACAAAAGGCGAATTGTCTGGTAATCCTTTACATTATGAAAACTCAATGACAAATGGGGTCAAAGTTGAAATAGTCTAAATTTTGAGCGTCTCAGAACAACGATTTCACGCAATGCTTGCTGAGGATTCAATGACATGAATCGTGTGAAAGGGACTTAAAGGAGCTCTGGAACTTAGGGTAATTCAGCAATAAAACATCCTAATCAGAAATATTATCATAAAACATCAATAATTTCCTGAATTTTGGCAGTCCAGATGCTTAGGACTGTGGTTTCCATCTGACCAATCCCGTAAGGCTTGAAAATGCGTGAAAAAGGAGGCGGGTCCTACGCATAGCTGGTATGCAAACACACCATCAGCTGGTCTAAATGTTGTAGTTCCACCAGCTTCACCTTCCCTCCAATCTCAGCCGGCCTTCAGCATTTAAAAACAAACAACCAGAACGACAAACCCAGAAGGAACTTTCAAACATGTTTGAAGTAAGGGGATGCTACATTAAAGTGTTTTTCACGGTCATCTTCGTATCAAATATTGAGCAACTTGAAAACTGTTTGACATATCAAAAAACAAAACAAAACGAAAAAGGCAATCGTAACATTGAGGCAGTCAGTAAGAACCACTGTGCTAAATTACAATAGTGCTCCTTAATTATCACAAGCTTTAAAACAGAGCCTTGGGATTACATTCTCTAAACGAAATTACGGCATTTCTCCACACATGGACAAACAAAACCACTAAACACACAAATAAAAATGATTGTCCGTTTTCCATTTGGCGGCAAATAGTTCCAGAGCATCCAATAAAGGGCAAGATTCTGAAGTAGAACTCAGATGGTTCCTCAAATGGAACAGAGGAAAAAAGAAAAACGGAATGACAATCCGCCATTCACTGTTTATTTTTGGTTCAGGACATGTTCGTTTTCAAATAGTGCTTTCATTCCGCTCTTCATTTGTTTTATTTGTTTGTGTGCACCCAGTGTTTACAAGCGCCACGGCGTTCCGAGTGGGAGTAGCGTCACTTTCCATCGAGAGTCCTTCATTATGGGATGGAAGTCATGGGGGGAGGGTCCAGCTGCCCTACGGAAACCATCGGAAAGGAGCTCCGGTTGGCAGCATCACCTTCTTGGAAAGACAGGAAAGACAGAGGAAGGAAACAAGGAAGAAAAACAGCATGAGTCATTGATAATTCAACATAAACAAACAATGGAACAGTAAGAAAATAGGAAATGTCTCATTAAACTGGACTCTCAACCCTCATCTCTAGACCGTTTCCCGTTTCTGTTGCAAATCCCTCTCTTTCTGCGGAGCCAGACTTGCTAAGACCGTAAAGGGCTGAAATACCGCAGTGGTGCAAATGGCAGATTTTTTCCCAGCCTGCTTTGGGACTGGGCAGGGGTAGTCTATGGCTTTGGGACTTTGGGAGAGTGGAGACAACGGCAGCGTTTCCTGGGAAGACGTCCAGAACGAAAGAACGAAGGACCGAGGGAGAAAAAGAGGGAGGGGAACGTTCCCTTCATCATGAAGTAACATGCACAGGCAATGACTTCACCTTACATGACCTAGTCCCTCTCTCTGTTTCCCAAACACACTCTCCCACTCTCTCATTACTCTCTGACAGGGCTTTGGCGTTTGTATGCGCACACACACGCATCCAGACCCCCTTTTCCCTCATCGACCTCACAGACAAGCCAACACAGATGGGCTGTCGGCCCATGCACATGGCCAATCAGACAGAGCGTGAGTGCATGGACAGACACACGCTCTCTCTTACACACACACACACACACACACACACACACACACACACACACACACACACACAAACACTCACCAGATGAATTCCAAAGGTTATTTTTTAACCCATCATCTCCTCTGTGTCTCAAACACAAACACATAAAATATATCAAACATCAAACACATAAACATACACAGGAATGAAAGTAAGAATAGAGGATCAAGGGCACAATAAACACTAGAGATAGACAATATTGTGTTTTTTTTATGGCTGATATCAATGCATTTGATTTTAACCTATATAGCAGAACTGAACTTCTATTTTATTTTCATAACAAAATTATCATTATACTATGAGAATAAAATAAAATTAGGCATTATGAATATTTTATAATTAATAATAATATTGTTATTATTATTATTAATTATATAATTTATTATTATTATTAATCATAATCATAATTGTTATTATTAATTATTGCTGTATTTGTTGCCGTTTCTGCAATTACATTTATTGTTTAATTCTGAATTTTGACGTTAATAATTAAATGATTAATAAACTATAAAAAATATAACATGAATTTGAATTATCATTATTATTAATGAAATTAAATGTAATGTTTATTTTTTGACATAACTAAATTATCATTGTACAACAAAAATAAAATTATTTTATGATATTTGTAATTATTACTGTTTATTTCTGATACAAAAAACAATTAATATTAAAATATTTAAATTAATATTTTTATTATTATATTATTATTGTGAATATCATTGTTTTGTTCTTTTTTTTGGAAACTCGCCAATTTGTGGAAATGTATCGCTAGATTTAATTAAAAAAAATTGTCAAACCATTTATCACCCTATCTCTAATAAACATACAGTAGACATTTTGTTAAATGTTTTTGACGAAAATGGTGAGTGGCGTCTGTGCAGAAGTCATTGCCACAATGCTAAGGTGTTGCTATGCAGTTGCTATGGAGTTTGTAGTATGTTTTTAAGTATCTGTCTGTAGTTATGTGGTTGCTAGGGTGTTCAGGCAGGTTGCAAGCTCCTCTCTACAAGTCTCTTGATTTTAGGTATCAGTAATGTCTGTAGCACAAACAGTATGAACAATAATAATAGTGATACTTGCCTTATCATACACCACTAAAGAAATGTCCAATGAGAAAATGTATGTAATATATCAGGTACAGATATATGTTGATATAATGTGTGTCTGCCTGTCTTTGCCTCTCACACACATACACAGACACTGACACACACTTGTTCCTAAAATACTTTAGTCGCCTGGCTGTGAGACTGAGATTCCTCTAGAGGAAGGGGGAGGGGCCTGTCAGGCAATGTCTGAGGCCCCGCCCACTCAATCTCCTCCTACTTCCAGCTATCAGGGACTTTCCGAGATACCGGTCACCACACAGATGGAGTGAGATGTGTCATCATGCAGTAAACACACATCAACAAAAGATGCAAGCAATGACATGCAAGGTAAGATCAATGGCCAGAAATCGAATGAGATTTGCACAAAACGCACAGGCCTAAGCTGGCTCAAAACACATAAAAGGTCCTACATATAAAAACACATCTATCCATCCCAAACACACACACACATACGCGCATCAAGAAGTCAATAGACCCCCACACCACTGACTGTGACCTGTCAATAGAGGCTCTTTAAACTCCATAAGTCCTCTATGCCGTATTCAACCAGACCAACCTCACTGTCAATAAAAGCACACAAACACACACACTAATATACGCAAACCCACCATCAATATATGCCTAAAACATTTTAAAAACACACTGAGAAACACGCACATAAAAAGCACAAACCACTATCAAGACAATAAAAACCCCAGTTATGCTTCCAGCGATAGAACAACCTAACATCATGTGCTGCATATAATGCTTTCTACAGACCTATAAGATCATTGCAAATCACACTGTACAACATGGATTTAATAAACTGGGCTACGACACGACACGTATGTTGACTGTACGATGATGACGACATCTATTGAATCGTAGTCTACAACGCGAATTAGTATAGAAGAATAAAACATCATCAGCATGTGCTAGTGGTAAACAAATAGAGCAAGATGAATCGTACTTTGGCAATTGTGATTTTTATGTGCAAAAAAAGATGAGATTGTGGACGCGATCATGGCTTGATAGGCATGTCAATTTTGCAAATGGAGCTTGAGGTTGAGGATCGCAGGCTATTTTTGGTCGCAAGACCATGACAGCGGCCATCTTTGAACATCTCTCACTGTATGACGTTTAGGAGCCACGACCACAGAGATCACAACGATGGGTCATCTTTTGTCTGGGACAGCCCAAAATCAAACAATGTGTACCGGCATTAAGACATTTCTTGTTGATCTTTTAAATGAAGCATGTTGCACTGGTCCAACTTATAATTAGCATTTCTTTCCTCCGAAATCGAAATTTTTCGAACTAAAAAACTGATTCAGTGTCATCATGTGATGTAATAATCTCAGCACTATAGTATAATGTTCATATGCGTTATTAGGGCAACTAGATCAGCAACACGCAGCAGTGTGAACGAGGCTTTAGCCAAGAAATGTACTCTACGCACGTATGCAGATTCTTGCTTTTCCATTGTTTTTGTAGTAAACATGCGCTAGACCAACATGTTTGAGCGTTGCACTCTTTTGTAGCATCTTACCCATGACACAAATGCTTCGCTCAATTTTTCCACGGCCCTGCTTTTTCTGTTATAAAATGCAAAAAAAAAAAACACGATCTGTGTGAATTCCTCTCAAGTGTTACGTATCTATAAACTAAAAATATAGTTTTTATATACGTTTTTTTATTTTTTTATATATATATATAAATATAGTAAAAATATAAGTATCTATAAACAAAAATTGCTTAGCAAGATTATTTTGAAATGGTTACCCGCGATGACAGTAGTTGACCGCGTGTTTGCATTCCACTGCACTGGTTTTCCATTGATTTTCAATGTAAACATGCACTAGACGGATGTGTTTGACCGTTGCACTCGCAGTGTTGCCCTGCCCTGTTCCTCAAAAACACATTCTGTTTGAATCACATATTAAGAGTTACCAATCTCCAAAAGCTGCTCAAGTAAAACAAATGTAAAAAAATGTAATTGCTTAGCAAGATTATATTTAAACTGTTGCCGGTCATGACAGTAGTTGACCTGAAAGACAAAAACTCACTACAAAAGACAGTTTATGCAAATTCTCACCATAGCACTCCTTGTGGTAACATATTTGTGTTGCATTATAGATTAGAAATATGACAAAGTGTGAAAACGTAGCTAGAAGCGTTTGCATTCACATGCTTGCATCGAGTGTATTTTGGGCCTTAGACTTCATAGAGACACATAAACACACACAAACTAAGCCCTCTAAACTTTTGCACACACCAACACCTCAATCTCTACCTCCTCAAGGCTGTAATTCTCAAAGAAGCCGGGCTGGTCATTGGTCAGTACACACACACACACACACACATATACACACAACCCCTCTTACACACACAAAGTCCATAATGACTTTCACAGGGGCTGTGTTTGCCTCTTCCTGCAAGGTTGTACACACAAACAGACACACACACACACACACACATGCGGTTCAGGGCCTCTGGAGGACGAGAAAGAGAGGGGTTCTGGGACACATTGACACCTGGCGCTCCAGATGACAGACGCAAAGGCCAGATGGACCATATGAGGCTTTCACACACATACAGAGACACACATATGCACATGCATGTACGCAAACATGCATGAAAACAAATTCATATGCACAAATAAAAACTGTCATGCAACAACAACAACAACAACAAAAAAACACACAGTCACACAACATGTACGAAAAGCCCCATATGCGCTCAATCAAATAATTGTAATTAATCATTTAGAAAAAGTTTGTAGCATAAAGTAAAAATGCAGTTACATTTACCATTGTTTTCACAGCGAAATCCAGTCATTTAAATGGAAATCCATGCGATCTGGAATTTTGTGTGAAAAATGAGACATTACCCCACGAAGATTTTGCAGGCCACTTTGACCAACAGAAAGCTGCTCGGTTTGAGAGTCACTTCTGTGTGAGCTGTTTCATATATCATCACAACACTATTGACAGACCTTTTTTGCCTGCAAAATTTGTTAATGTGACCGCATTAACATTATCTGTTATGCTGGTTGAAGGTCTCTTCTGATAGCAATCACTAAGTTAAGTGGTCTAAAAGTATTTATATGTATGTATATCGTCTGCGGAAGGCGTAGGACCATAAAATGTTCGTCCAATCATTGCATTCAGTCCGATGTTCTACCTTGCCTGTCAACGTATGTATTTCCATACCTCCGCGCACGCTGCTCGCGCAGACATCACGCGTCATCAGTGCGTTTCATGCTATGCAGAGTTATTAGACAGACGTCTTTTACAGATCCTCCTGAACCAAAACAACGAGCTTATCCTGCGTTTACGCCATGACTGTAATTTGGAAGAGATGGAAACCCGTGACGTTATACTCATGGTTTATGACTCGAATATATGCGTTTCAATGGCAACACTGAATCTGCAGCAGTCAGGTGGTACAGGTCAGAGCTCTTTAAGTTGTTTATGTACATTATTATTTTAATGTTATGTGCTTTGAGACATGAGGCAGTTTAACTGTGTCTCTCGTGACGCTTTTGAAGGGGCGTGGCTTTGGAGACGCTCTGAAGGGAGGGTGTGATCTCATGCTTTCAAAGCTAGCTCGCTATTGCTAGCCTCTCTGAAAATTGCCTACCCTACCTTTAATGCAACAAAATCAGACCCTATTTAATGTTTAACATACCGCTGTATGGAGCAGGATTTTGGGCCATTGTGATTTCTCTGTGGACAGAGCTAGTCAGCTATTCATTTGGATACTACCACACTCTTGCTACAGTATGTGGACACTCTCTAAAACACCTGGATGACATGTGCCAGATCTATTACATTGTGTCCCACAGTGCATTGCACTTTCATTTCAACTGTGATGCATGATTTTTATTTACATTTTTAACAAATAATTTAACAAAAATAAAAGGAATCCCGCATATTGCTATAGCTTGCAAATCTTATTTTGATGTTTTAGTCATGCGACCTTCATGTGACCATCATGAAGGTCGCATGACTGAAACATATTAAAATAAGTTTTGCAAGCTATAGAAGTATACAGATTTCTCGATTATTTACTTATTATTATACGCACCTGATTATAGGATTTACAAAGAGTTGCAGAGGCATTTCATTGATCTTTTTTTACACTAATTTTAATAAAAAAGGCAAAATTACCATTTTATTTGTTATTTAATTTAATTTCCAGTCATATGCAAAGGTCATGTGACAACAGTTTAGCATATTAGTCTACTGTTTGAACAGTTTACTGTAAAATAATGTCAACTGTTTCACTTACTATTTTTAAAGAATAGTACACACTTTACACTTTACAGTGTACACAGTATTCAGTTGGTAGTATAGTTTTCCATTTCCAAACATAGCCAAATCTGAATTTAGAATAGCAAACTAATCTTACAATTTCTGGAAAATATACATGAAGATATGTAATACATTTTAAGAGTGGCATGCTAGTATGTTTTTCCAAATTCAGCTTTATAAATGGCGTGGCAGTAATAGTATTATTTCAAGTATTATTTCATTCAAGACTTCCAGGGAAGTTGGTATTTTCGAGTTGGGAAGTCGTTATTACGATGTAATTAAAAAAATGTAATTAAATAAAATTTTTACATATTATATTGTAATTGTACAATACCACGTTTTTTTTATTCATGCCAGTTTGTTTAATTGTAAATTAAAAAAATACAATAATTTTATTAATTTGAGCAAATTTACAATTAATGCAAATCCACTGCCAACTTGGAAATTCGGGCCTTAATGACAATCCCACCAGTTTCCCACTTGTAATTACAACTTGGTGGCATTCATTTGCGCTCAACTCATAAATACGATCTTTCCGGCATGACTTGAATGCACCATATGCTGTTGTCGCCCACATATATAGGTCCAAAGTACCACGGACCGAATACTAGAAACTTGTGTGGCTCAACATTTTATATTCATTGCATTCATTCAAATTCATTAAATTTGATAGCAGAAACTCTGAATCATCTCATCATCGCGGGCAGTGAAGGGGAACCTTACCTGTGGAACATTATGATGCTGCCTTAACATTTTCCTTGCAAGGAGAGAAAAAAAAAAAGCAACCAACTAGACCGATCTTACCATGACACCAATCTCGCAGAGTTAGACCCTAACTAGCTTACATCAGCACAGACTCAAGAGATAATTTTCCCACACCTGAACCTGCCTGTAAACAAGGCAGAAACATCTCAAGTTACGCTGCCTGAGAGATGGGAAACTGCATTCAGCTTGCCATTTGTCAGGATGAGTAATGTTCATATGTGACCATTTATAAACACAAGCAGCATTAATTTCTATGTAGACTGTTTGTAAAAACTAGGGCTGTCAATCGATTAAACTTTTTAATCTAATGAATTACATGACGTGCAGATTAATTAACTGAAGTAGATCACAATATATCAATACTTCCTGAGAAATTAAAAGCCATTATTTTATTGTGGCAAACAAAACCGTTTACACAATCTATTTTTTAAAATATTTTTTTAGTGAGATGCTCAAAAGTTTGGGGTTGGTAAATATTTTTTTCATGTTTTTGAAAGAAGTCTCTTAGTCCCACCAAGTCTGCATTTATTTGATGAAAAATACAGCAACACAGTAAATAGTGTGAAATATTATGATTTAAAATAACTATTTCTATTGTAATATGTTTTAAAATGTAATTTATTCCTGTGAATTTATTTCAGTGATGACAAAGCAGAATTTTCAGCATCATTACTCCAGTCTTCAGTGTCACATGATCCTTCAGAATGAATCACTATGAAATCTGTTCTGCTAGTATTTCATGACTTTTCATTTTTAGACTTTTAGTGCTACTTTTATTCATAGGAATAGTACAGAGAACAGGAAACGATAAGGAGATTAAGGGAGGGAATCAAGAAATGACACAAACCACACTCAAACTTGCAACACCTGCATGAGCATCACAGCTCAACGTGTCAGAAGTGCTGCCAAGTGATTTAGCACATGCGCCCCAATGCATTATGCTGTGGTGCCCGTGCAGGTGATGCTAGTTTACAGCCATAATTTTTATGAATTTACTGTACATTGCTCACCATCTTACCTCCAGCCCGCCAGCAGGTTTCTTTTTGAGCTCTTCGCACTTGCGGAACTTGCAGATCTGATGGCCGGTTTTCCGGTTGCGGCAGCTGCTGCACTGTTCGCAGTTAATCCTGCGCCGGCAGGGTGGACACAGGCCGCAACGCTTCCGCTTTTTCTTCCCGTTGGCGCTGATGGCCGATGAAATCTCGCTCTGCGTCTGCTGGTGTTCCGACGCGCCGGTCACGTGAGAAAGCGCCCCGTCTGCGAGGAACACTCCCGCTGGCGTCATTATGAAGAGCCCCGGGTGATACGGAAAGCTGCCGCCCACTCCACCACTGCCGAACAACGGGAAGTCCATCACACTGCCCAGCGAATCAGAAGCCGAGACCGCCTCCATGTCCCCTCCCACACTGACACTGGAAGGGTCGCTGACCGGAAGGAGCATTCCCGCCCGTCGCAGGAGCTCGGCGGCCTGGGCGAGATGCAGGCCGCTCGGAGAGTCCAGAAGACCGGACATTAACGCGCCCCGGTCCAGTTTGGCGTACCCGACTTGTGACCTGTGCTGGCTGGCCGTAGGGTGAGCTTTGACACCCGTCGCCACCATGGAGCTCTGAGCGAGTCTGTTAGCGTTTGCGACACTGGCGACGGCAGCGGCCGAGCAGGTCGCGATGTACTGCGAGAGAGCCCGTGAACGCTTCAGGCTTTTGCTGAGAGGAGCGCTGATGATGCCACTGCGGTTTCTTCGTTCCACCACCGGGGACGTGTCTTCATCCCCGCAGCAGCTGTCCTGCGCCTCCTCATCCTCTACGGCTCGACTTCCCTCCATGGACCCTCCGCTGGCAGACATGGGCCACAGCGTGAGGGGGAGGGAGAGGGAGATGAGGGAGCTTAGGATGAAGGGGAGGATAGAGTTGCAACGTTCCTCTGAAGACCGAAGCCAAAACCAGATTGACGCGCGCACAGCTGGAGAATCAGCAGTCCACACTAGTCGAGCCTCATGAACATCTTACACATCCATTCGCTAAGGCCTGAGAATCCTAGAAAGGAAAGATAGAAGATACGCAAAGAGGTTAAAGCAAGCATGGTTTATATGCATGCTTCATGAAGAGAGGCAGAGTGTTTCACTACTGGATAAAAGTTTGAAAATAATTCAGATTTTTTTTATTTATTTTTCTGAAGAAGACACTTATGCTCAGAAAGGTTCCATTTATTTGATCAAAAATACAGTAAAAACAGTAATATTGCGAAATATTATTTCAGTCTAAAATAACTGTTTTATATTTTAATACATTTAAAATTGTTATTTATTCCTGTGATGCAAAGATTAATTTTTAGCATCACTACCCTAGTCTTCGGTGTCAGATGATCCTTCAGAAATCATTCTGCTTTGGTGCTCAATTATTAATAATGGTTCTTATTATCACTGTTGGAAATGGTTTCATATTTTTGTGGAAACCATGATAGAAGAACAGCATTTATTTGAAATAGAAATCTTTTGTTACGTCACGTCACAACTGTCACTTTTGATCAATTTAAATGTGTCCTTGAATAAAAGTATTCTTTTTTGAATGGTAGTGTATCACAATTTCCACAAAAATATTAAGCAGCACAACCGTTTTCAACATTGATAATAATAAGAAATGTTTCTTGGGCAGAAAATCATCATATTAGAATGATTTCTGAAGGATCATGTGACACTGAAGACTGGAGTAATGATTCAGCTTTGCATCACAAGAATAAAAAAAAAAATTATAATTTTTTTTTTAATTATAATATTAGTTCACAATATTACAGTTTTTACTGTATTTCTGCAACCTTGGTGAGCATAGGAGACTTTTAAAAAAAATCATAAGTATTCCAAACTTTTGAACGGTGTCCAAACCTAAAGAGTGTGGAGAACACGTCACGTCGGTTTCACCCCTCTGGTTCCTCACAGCACATCATCACACACCATTTTACTATATCTAATACTTTCGAAATAATCATGCGCATAATCATATCCCATTTTTATTAGCTTATTGTTTTGGCTTGCTGAAATAGGCACAAGTTCACTGTGACAAACAATCTGCTGCTCGCTTTGGCCTCATCTGACCCGTTTTGATTCCTCAGCCAACATTTATACATAATATCTGTCCTAGATATCCGTTTTAGTGACAATTACGCTTTGTTCACTGTGCTTCCAGGGAACTAAAACTCACTGTGAAGTAAAAAAAAAAGGAAGAGATTTTGTGTGGATATTGAATTGGACGGTTTGAGTCTGTTAAATTGTTAAATTTCATAACCTTTACGTGCAAAAGCCCGTTCCTGGTGACAGCAATTCTCCTTCAGTGAGAGACGTCTATCAGGGTCCACAGGCGGTCTGTTCTATCACGAAACCGGAATCGTGAGCTCAAGCACAAAGCCCCTGGGGTGAGCCGACAGTGAAATCAGGATGTCTAGGTGCAAGCTCAGCCGCACTGACGCACGTATACGCACGCTCGTCAACGACTTAACATTTCAATTAACTGCCATGCTCAGTAAAGCATGCTATCGTGATAATTAGAGAAAAAAAATTACTTAAGGTTGTGAGTGACTGTCTTTGAAGATGATGTAATTGGCCATTCATTCAAACAAGCATGCATGAATGAAAGAATGAAT
Source organism: Leuciscus leuciscus (assembly GCF_965113295.1). Taxonomy (NCBI): domain Eukaryota; kingdom Metazoa; phylum Chordata; class Actinopteri; order Cypriniformes; family Leuciscidae; genus Leuciscus; species Leuciscus leuciscus. The sequence goes on from NC_138732.1 coordinate 7,970,165, forward strand.
AAAAATAATAATAATAAATATGCACATCAGAGAGACCAGGGCTAGTTAGTTGTCAAACAGGGAAGTTGTCTTTACTATAAGATTTTGAATTTTGGTTTAAAATATATTTTAAGAGTAAGAGTATTTTTTAACAAACAAACAAAAAATCAGGTTGGGGCAAGTTGTCACATTTTTTTAAATGACTTGGATGTTTCAAGAATTGTTTTTGTGTTTCAGAGCTGTTTGAATTTTGCTATTTAACTCAGATTCCATTGTGACAATGCTGTCACAAAAGGTCAACATGTGTTAAATGAACTGTATTTCTTGGTGAAATAACAGTGGAAACATCATTAGCCGTTTTATGTAATCAACGCTATAAAGTTTGTGTCTAAATAGGAATTCACTTTCCAAAATAAACATTTGTGACAACTAGCCCTGGGTATTTCTACATATTTACCGTACATACTGAGCAGTAAAAAGTGCACACATGCAGTAAGCTATTTCTAACTGATCTAAAAATTGCACTAATTAGTGAAACCTAATGTATTCAGGTTGTCATACTGAACAGTATGATTAAACCATGTGAAACACACTTTTACTGTACCTGCCAAAACATTTTTACAATACGGTGTTTTCCGTATCAAAACAGATGACAATATCAATTACATGTCATCACAGAGTCATGATGGGAATTAAAACTTACTGGAGACAGGTACCCCTCAACTGCAGGTAAACCAGGACAAAAGCTGCATCTAGTGAGGGTTTCCGTAAATGATTGACCTGGCTTACAGATAAATAAGTTCCTAGCAACAGTTTGAATGCTCACTCAGCAATGTAATACTGAATTACCTCATGTCAAACATATATGAGGCTTGGAAATTGCTGTGTCCAGTATTGCGGCGAGCCAGAGGGACAATAGCTCGACGTAGAGAGATCTGGACATCACCAGGGAACAATAGCCAAACCTGCACAAATAGCCCAACTGTGCCTAAACAAGATGACCTGCTTTTCAAGATCTACATGTTCTGTCAAACAATCACCTCAATTACACCCTTACTGGATCAATCCCAGCAAAAGACCATAGATTAATCGCAGATATTCACAAAAGATCATTGAAATAATCAAAATGCAAAAACTGCACGCGCCACGCACAAAAAGTTTGCATACAACTCATAATGGATTAATAATCAACAGCACATATAACGTGCATTCATACTTACCGTCGTCTCTCCAAGAGAAATTCTGAATAATTCAGAAATTCCCACTCGGTATATCCCACATATTTTTATCCAGACAACCAATAAAAACAGAAAATGTCACAATAGTAGCTATGTTTACGGTGACAACATTGCAAGCAAACAACAAACAAATAGCTGTAAATTCAACTATTCCCTGCGCCTTTTTGGTTACGCGTGGCAAAGTTGCACCAATGCATCTAATGCATATGGGCAAATTATCAAGCAGATGTAACGCCGATCATTTAGAAAGTAAAACAAAATCCCTTTTGTCTCATCTCGACCGATGTGTCTATGGTGACAGCGCGCGGTATGCGCCAACACGTCGCGTTGGTTAAGCACATTCCCTTGTTATTTCAGTGCCAACTTATTCGTCTTGGCTGAATGTCATTGTAACTTTGAACAGTCCTCAACAAAGTCTCATTCCACTCCCTTTGATACATATAGGGTATCTGCATATTTGCAAACACAGGCGTCTTTTCATTCGCACCGCTCGTGAGCCGAGGGGAGCGTTCCGACTGTCCGAGCGGTCCGGTGCTCTCACGCGCTGCGGTGATTTATATAAAAGAGAGAGAGAGAATAAAAGCTAAAAGAGCCAAACGAAAGCAAATGCTCACCCAGACTGAATTATTCTCGTTGTTTCCTTCAATAGCCCCCAAACACCGGCAGATACACGCAGAACGCACTTTGTCCGAGAGCGAGCGCGTGCGCTCCTCCAGCCTCTCGCGTCTCTCTATCCCACCTCCACATCCTCGCGCCCGGAGAAGAACATGCAAACACATTTCATAGATTTTTGGAGCTTCACACAAAAACCGAAGTGGACTTTCCGTCGGGGACAAAATAAATAACCTTTAAGAGGTGTGGATGAGCGCGAGGGGCTGTCTGCGGTGGTGCATATGAGAGTGGAATAATGAATGAAGTATAGTTTTGAGAGGGCTGGACACTCAGCCCATTGTTGACTCCATTCTTAATGGCTGTTGGCTGCGCTCGTGACTGATGTATTATATCAGAACTTTTGCACATTCAGGCTTTCCAGGAACTTGGTGCTGATTGATATTTTAATATGCAAAACACGACTCCAAAATATGAGCCCATGGGGTGCTCTGGTAATGAGAATGAAATGCAAATTGTAAATAATAATTGTACGTGTATGAAAACTGAAAAATAATAACAATAAATAATACCATAATAATAATAATAATATTAAAACAATAATTATTTGTATATTGCTATTGCTTATAATATATAATAAATGAAATCAAAATATAATTAATTAAATATTACTTTGTAATATTATTAATAATTCATGCATTCATTATCAAATCAACATATCATTAGGCATAGCCTACATTAAACATATTGTTAATCGTATACTTTTATTAATTAGATTAATGTATTTTGTTTGCTGTATATTGTTAATATTGTTTCATTTTGTTTTGATTAGTTATTTTATAATTAATGAATATTAATGCAATCTGTTAATGTATTTAACAGGAATACCCAAAAAGTAGGCTACTCTTATAAAATGTATTAATTTATATTTATTAATGAGATTGACAATATATTTTACTTGCAGTATATTATTGTTTAATTCTATTTTTAGATGAATTCTTTCAAGAAATATCAATGCAATTGATTAATGTATAGCCTATTTAATAGGAGTACCCGCAAAATAATCCAATAAAGCACATTCATTTCAGTTTATCTATCAGTCAGCATATAAAGAGTCCGAATTGGAAGGTACTAAAGGGTCGTTACCATAATCGTCGTGTTTCTCTGTGTTTGCTGACTTTCTGTGGTCGAAGAGCCATTTTGCTGTGGGTCCATTTGTCCGTCCGTCCGCTCCTCTTCGTCGCTTTGAGTCCACTCCAGCTCTTGTGAGCGTCCCGTGTGTCTGGCAGGCGGCCAGCTGAAGTGTGGGGAAGTGACACCGCCAGGGCGGCAGAAATTTTCCTCCGTTTCGGGCTCCTTCCCAATCGCAGACGGGCGCGCGTGCATTGGCTGGAAAGTGGAACAGCTCGTCAGGGACGATCAATGCGGATCGATCAGTGCGGCGCTGCTGGCTGCGGGTTTGAGGGGGGGGTTGCGTGTTACAGTCCTCCACAATTGCATTAACGGGAAAGTTTAGGCTTGAGTAAAGTGACACTACTTTACTGCTGCACTTCCCATCATTGTTTTTCCAATTTAGGCCAACACTATCTTTATTCACAAAATGCCAAATCCTATTATAGTCGTCAGACTAAGTTTTCCCTTACGAAAAGTTTTGCATAGTATAATTACCATATTCATTTACATGTCACTTAAATACCATAGTCTTAAATACCATTAATCTATACTATTAACATCATGGTTCAGTCCAAAAACATGGCAATATTTGCACTTACTCCATTTTCATATCCTAGTTACATAACTTATACAATTGTACTAAAAAGGAGCATGGTTCTAATATGGATTTTTTTGGGGTTGTGGTCAAATCCATTGTGTTAAACGTATGCCATATTATTTACATGGGTACTTTATGGAATACCATGGTCATTTCCCACAACATTTGTATCTTAATATTATATGGTGCTATGTGATTACTACACTAAAATGCCATGCTATTTAGTTACGGGACCTACAAAACATTACCATGGTATTACCATGGTTTTTTTTTTGGACATACACCATTGTAATGCCACTGTCTCTTTTGGAAGTAATGTGGTATATTAATGTACCATAATATTACCAACTCATACCACAACTGTACCATGGTGCAGCCACTGCACTTTTTTTGTAAAAGATGGCACTCCATAGTGTTTCAATGAATACCATGGTATTACATCACAGTTTTCTAAAAACATGGTAGAACTTCTGTAATTTGATATATAGCATGGTACTATGTGATTACCATATTCATATACCACAGTAAGCCACTTCAAAGATTTATAATCATATAATATATATGAATATGGCTATATTATATATATATATATATATATATATATATATATATATACACACACACACACACTGTACCATGTGGTATATATAAACAAAAAATAAATAATATAATTTTAATAATATACATTTAAAATATATATATAAAAAAAATTTCTGTACAGCCCTACAGCATTCCATACCAATCAGTGTGGAAGTGGACTATACAGATAACTATTCCATGATGCTTGACTTGAGCCAGGTTTGTTTGCGAGGTCATTGATCAGACCTTTGGATTCAGAGTTGCATCATCCACTGAGTTCACCGTGGAGGACGTTCCTGTAGTATTCAGCTAGTGTTTCCCTGCTGTGTGAAAGAACACAGATCATCTCCAAATGAGGCCACAGGATAGATCATGAAAATGGGTGAATAAATAAACAAATACACACTTGCCTTTCCTTGTGGCCACATAATTCCCAGATAACTTTGAGAGCTGAGCCCTCCTCCTCTCTGAGCTGGGGGGGATTGTGTGATGGTGGGAGTGTGGGGGGGGGATTAACGTCACATGGTTCTCTCTGGCAGCCAGACACATGACCCGCTCCACAGGAGGGGATAAAACCCACTTGAAAGACGACGGCATAGAGACCGAGGGAGAGGAGGAGAAAAAAAGAGAAAGAGATAGAGCAAACGTCCGGTTTTCTCAGACGCTGAGGAATGCCGTCAGCCAGCTTCTCCAACACAGAAATGCAGTAGACTCGTTCCCCCTTGAGACCCTCTGCGTATTTCTTCTGCTCTCTCTATTTCTCACTCCTGAGAGTTACCTGTGGTTTTGGGCACCATGTTGTCAGAGCTTCCTGTTTTTCAATGACTGAGATCTCCACGGCCCCGCATCCCACCATCCACATACTACTTCAGAAAGATGTATTAGACAACGAATAACATGCAGACTATTCATGGTCTTGGTATTGGTCTCTATTTTACCTGCAGTGTCTTTTTTAGAGACTTGATTTGAACAAATCCTATGATTTAAACTTAACCTGTCAATCCCAATTGTACTTCGGACATCAATGATACCTAAAATTGTTCGGCCAGTTGAGGAGAGGTTTGTATTAGCACACATAAAATTGGATCTCAAAGGCTTACATTGTAATCGACATCTGGACCCAGCAAAATCTTATCTAACCTATCTTTAGTCTCACTGACTAACATCCTTATTGATGGTAACTAAAGGTTACTAAACAGACAAGATGGGATTAGTTAAATTATTTTTGTATTACGGCCCCAGAGCCATGTCCAGTGACCAAAATGTAAGACTTTAAGGTTGTTTGACAAGTGACCACCTAGCAACTGCCTACAACACGCTATTAACCACTGTATATAAAGCTTTGCAGCACTGCAGTTTAACTGTGTTTACACCGAATGCTGACCGCTGCTACAGCTTTGCTGCTTTTTCATCGTTTTTCTGTGTGAACGGCCCGTTACAAACTAAAGGCGCGGTCACCAAACAATCTAAATAGGTCCACTGTGCATTGCCAATAGTGTATTGGTGCATGAAGCACTGTTTAGAGATCACTACCAATCTAATCAGCTTTAATAAATATATTTCGGTCAATGTTAAAGGACAAGTTCGGTATTTTACACTTAAAGCCCTGTTTACAGATCGTATCTGATGAAATAGAACGGTTAAGATTAAAATTTGGACACATGCTGCTGTCCCGAGAATTTTAGGTTTATTTCGCTTCCCCCCCCCCCACCCCCACAATGGTTGTCTATATGCACTGGAAGATTCCGTCCTAAAAACACATTAAACTTTCGTTTACAAAGACGTGAAACTCACCGAGTGGTCAGGGGTGTTCACTGATATCTTCACTCAAAAATCGCTGAAAAAGATGCATTCCAACAGGTTTTATCGTAGTTTTTGTCCAACTTCATTGACTTAATAGGACGTGCTGTGAGACCGCAGCACCTTTACGGTATTACTCCGCCGCTTCTTCTTCTGCTTCTTCTGTGTATTCAATGAAATGCCCGTGGTTTGCTTGCAATTGGCAAAGGTGCATTATCGCCACCAACTGGGCTGGAGTGTCTATTATTCAAGCTCTCAACGGAAGAATCACGGGTGTGACGCGTTTGGCAAAATAGGTCCACAAAAGCGAAATAAACCTAAAATTCTCGGGACAGGAGCATGTGTCCAAATTTTAATCTTAACTGTTCTATTTCATCAGATACGATCTGTAAACAGGGCTTTAAGTGTAAAATACCGAACTTGTCCTTTAATGTGTTTGGTCTTGGCGGAACAGATCTGCTACACTGCTATGGGACTCGCTACTGCCAACACACACACGACACACTGCTGTGAGCAAGTAAGACATGCTGCTGCTGTACAATATAGCATACATGAATTACCCGTAGCAGATCTATACAGGTGGAGGGTTTCTGCTACACTGCTGCAGAAAATACTGACCAAGTATTTGAAGGGATGAGCAGCAAGCTCATTGGCTACTGATACAGCAGGAACCAATCAGCTGTTCCCTATAGAGAATGATGTGATTGCAAGCAGATTGAGTTAATGACCTATTAGACTGCGCCATCTAGAGTTTCATGACAGAACTTTGGATATTGATAAACGCAGCCAATATGCATGTTAAAAGTTAAACAAACATGAATCCAACGTGAAATCGGAAGCAGGACATTTTTTGTCTCTCGTGTGCCTGATCGCTTGAATTCCTATTGAGATGACTGCAATTAAGGTGATGTCACATTTACCATTGGTCTGCCAAATAGCCAAATCTGTTTAATGGAATTTGCCTGATTGGGAGTTTCGTGTGAGAGTGAAAAATTCCAGCGCAGATGTCACAACTGATTCAAGTTGGTCACTCGGATTTGCCATGTTGACCAACAGAAAGCTGCTTGCTTTGAAAGTGACTTTTCACATTATTGACAATGATTTTTTTTTTTGGCAGCAAAATGTTAGTGAAAAAAAAAAAGAAAGGCTAATGTGACCTTAAAGCTACATAAACAAACATAAAACCACTAAATAATTGATATGCATACTTTCATAACGGAAATGTATTGATTATATGATCATCCGCTCCAGAACTTTCAAATACCACTGAAGAACATGAGATGCATCCCAGTTTGTGTACTTATGCACTATTCTATGACGTTTTGTGGTATAAATAGTGCGAGTAGTGTGTTCACACTGAAAATTCCAAATATAAAAAGTGCACTTTAAATACCCGGATGATGCACTTAACCGGAAAAAAAAAGTGTGGAATGTTGGACACTTCATGCACTCAACTGTCTATACTTATGTAGAAGAGGGGAGGGGCTATCAGATCCTGATGTTGGATGACAAAATAGCCTTATACAATTCATACACTACATGGTTGAGTACATAGTGCGTCATTCTTAAAAAAAAAAAAAAAAGCCTTTCGTTTTATCTTAAAATCTCACACATCCTTCAGAGCCACAGGGGTGATCACAATATCTTCTAAATAAAACCAGGAGCAGTGGATTGATAAAGTGGCTCCACCTGCTGGATGTAAGCAGAACTGCAGCAGGGGATCTTCTATTTCCTGTGTTTTGCAGCAGTACAGGAAGTAGAGCACATTCTCTCCCACATCCTGTTTTAAAACTGTGGGTAGAGATAACCCTGCTCGGTGAATATACGCAGAATAGAGCGTGAAACAACGACACAAGGACGACCATTGCAAATCACGTTTATTCAAAATGACATTTTTCATTGTACAGCAAAATATACTTATATATGCAGTCTTGAAAATGGAACCGGTTTAACTTTACACCTAATATGGTAGAAACTACATGTTCAAGTCATAATCACTAAAATGTTGATTAAACTGTGCGTAGGAGTTTTGGCCCGCCACTCATCCACATTCATCTGCGCTGTAGTGCAAAGTTGTTTTAGAGTATAATATGGGTCGTGTTAAGAGTTGGAGAGGAAGATCAAGACCAAGCGTAAAACCACACCGTGTTTGCTGATGCATGTCTGCAGTGCTACAGGAAGTCCTTGTGTGAACGAGATGCATTAACACTGAGAATTTCAATTCAATCCAGTTACTCTCACCTCCAGTGGATGGAAAACACTGATGGAAACACACACACACACACACACACAGAATATCTAGGGGTTTTTCTTCTTAATGATCAGGGGTCCGACATTATCACCGGTTTCCTCGTTGTGTTTGGTGTGTGCGCCGTCGCAGTAGGGAAACTGTCCAGGGAACAAACAAATACATACAAATCACAACCACGCATGATGATCTTTCCGAGAGCATGATAACGTATCTGCACGCAGCCTGTGGTTTTGATGTTTATTCCAGCACTTTGCATTAATACATCCACAGGAAGCTCTTGTGGATTACTATGGCGCTTCAGGATGCGGCAAACAGTGACATGAGTGTGTGCATAAATGACAGAATTCACCATTTCGGGTGAATTATACCTTTAACCCTTGAAAGCCTGACATTTCAAATAATAGTCAGAAATAACTTTGATGAAACAGTTTACTGAACCTTTATCTAAAATGTGTACAGTACATCAAAAAAAAAAAAAAAAGTGTTTTATGTAGGCCTACATTTACATTTAATTTACATTAGATGCTTTTGTCCAAAACGACTTACAAATGAAGAATTATATTAATATGAGAATTATGTTTTGGATCATACTTGATACAGCAGGATTTTATGGCTCATATAGTATAATTTATGAGGAGGAAGAAAACACCTCAGTAGCCCAAACTGAGCAAAAATGTGTTAGTATGTATATGTTATACATAAGATTGTATAATGTAAATCAGTACATTATAGTTCTTTATAACAGTTAAACAGACTACTTGCATAAAATGCATTTAAATATCAGTTGTCTCTCAATATCTCAAATATCTCTCAATGTTTACACAACACCATTTTCGACAAAAATGGAAAACTTATGCGTTTTGGCTGTTCATTCACACGATAATGACGTTTGGCGCCTGAAAACCGATTTCAACGTTTTTGAAAGTTATTTTACTATTTTTTGTGAAAACGGTGACTTCATGCACATGCACATTACATGTTCAGTCTATAGACCTTATGTAGCCCCGCCCCTTTTCAGCGTTGCGCTCGTTGTCTTTTGACTTCCGGTCTGTATTTTCACAGCGATTTTGCATGTTTATTAATGAACGGCTCGTTTTAAAATCTTCCCGGTCGACTGACATTTGTTAAGTCATCTGCTTTAAACATTACAATCCTCATGATAACTTTCGTTAACTTTACATTACAATCCACTTCAAAAGCTAATTACTCCTGGACAGCAATGCCATAGAAATATACAGAGCGACCGCAAAACGGAAGTTAAAAGACAATATTCTAAAGATGGCGGCGCCCTCGTTTCTCTAGCGCATAAGGTCTATAGGCACGTAGTGTCACTTTGTAAAGAAACATCGCCAACTACTGGCATGGCAGCGTAATACAGCATTTTTAGTCGTTTTCGCTGATCCATGTGAACGGAATAGTTTTGGCAATGTCGGCATCTATATGCAAAAAACTCAAAGCAAAAACGTTTCTGTTTTTAGTACATCATTGTCATGTAAATGTGCCCTTAGCAAGGTGTAATTTAAATGCTACGTTTTATAATCAAAGTTCTATAGTTTTTAGTCAGGTGGATAAACAGTACAATGATGATTAAGGGGCCGTTTATACGACACTGTTTTCGACTAAAAATGGAAAACTTTTTATGCGTTTTGGCCGTTCATTTACAAGACAACAGTGTTTTGGGGGCCTGAAGACGCAAACTTTTGAAAACAGGTTTCAAAGTGCAAGTTTTTTAAAACACTATCGTTATCTTCTCCATGTAAACTACAAAAACACGAATTTGTGAAAACGGTGACGTCATGCGCATGCGTATCACGTGTTCAGTCTATAGGTGTGTTGTGTTCTTTACAAAGTGACATCGCCATCTACTGGCCTGGCAGCAGAATACAACATCAGTCATTTTTGCGGATCTGTAAGTGAAAAACGTGAAGGAAAAAAAAGGTTCTGTTTTAAGTACATCGTTGTCGTGTAAATGTAAAAAAAGAGATTAAAAAACGTTCCTCAAAAGCCTGTTGTCTCAAGTGTTACTTATATTTTAACATGCTTTTTCTATAAAATGATGTATGGATAATAGGGCTGGGACAATATATCGATGCATCACGATCATAGACTGTAAAAAAATATGGACGTTGTGTCTGTGATGTCACCCGTAGGTTTCTGAAGACCGTTTTTGAAGCCTAAAGTGGGCGTGGCCGACCGTCGCCATCTTGGTAGCGCGTCACTCCCGAATTTATTTATTTTTACAGTCAGACAATGAGCTGAGGTAACATGATGGCTAACAAACAGCAGACAAATGGCTAATGATGACTAATGACCACTGCAGCGGGAATCCACCTGTCACTCAAAAGTGGACACCCTTAATTGTGCAGAAATTTAAGGCTTAATATAATTTAAATGGATGAGTTATAAAAAAATTCACCCCCTTCACAGTTGTCATGAAGGGCAAAATTAGCTGTATCCAAAAGCCACTTTTTGCTCCAGGCTGTAAATATGTTTTTTTCTGCTGTAAAATTGCCCATTTTAACATGGAGGAGATGCAGATTTGACTCACTTTTGCAGCCAGCCTCAAGCGGCCAGTTGATGAATTGCCGTTTAATTCACTTCCGTGTTGGTTTCAAGAGAGAGACAGGGAGGTTGCCGCTTGATCACGATTCGTGGATCGATTCCAATTTTTCCCGAATGCATCACAGGCTACGAATGACGCTCAAATGCTCACGAAGAAGAGCGCTCATGCTTTCAGCCAGAGAATGTCTAATAAGGGGAGAAGTTCCACTCTCAGTAAACTTCCGGCTTCTGAACTGGTTGCAGTTCCACTCTGGTTCCATATGAGGGCGCTCACAGGACGAGTGCAGAATGAATGGAGGTCTATGGAGCTATACCACTCAAAATCCACTTTTCCCACTAATTTGAATTTTGTATTCGAAAGGAGATGCAAAGAAATTACACATTGCTGGGTGTTAGATTTTTTAGAGTCACTTTATTTGCTTTAAAAAGTATTTTAAAATGTCAATGACATCATACACATCGTACGACCAGAGATACTGCTTTACGGCAATCCTTCAGTCGCTTTGGTGCTTTCGCGCTCGGCACTGTCTTTTCTCTCGAGGCATCGACAACACAGCTGACACGGGTAAATACACGTGCTAGAAGAGTTTTTGTTTTGTTTGTTTCTGGTCCCGCTTCGGATGCCACGATGCCATCAAGCGGTATCTCTGGTCGTAATCAGTCCTTCACTGACCAATCAGCGTTCATTAGCTGAATGCTAGCGTGTTATGGGCAACAACAACTCAACCTGTAAGAAATCGAAAGGACATAAGTACTCGTTCAATTCAACTTTCGACTTATAACCCATGTTGAACTTGCAAAACCAACAATCAAATCTGAGATTTCTCAACGGCAATCGGGTTAAAGAGACAAATTTAGCCGTCTAGCTCCATAGACTCCCATTCATTTTGCACTCATGGGCGATCGCCCCCAGTGGAACTCTGGTGAAACTACAACCAAAATTCGGTACAATAGGACGGGAGTGGCCAGGCTCTCCGTAGACGGGCTCTGGTTCAGCTGATTCTGAGAATGTACTTGCACCTCAGAATGCTTTTATGACGCGAGTTTAATGTAAACAGCCCACTGCAAACACCCTTGTAATTCGCTTCCACTTTTTCGAACTATATGAATGATTATTTTATAGAAGGTTCAAGTGGTGTGTGTAAGGCATTGGAAGGCAGCAGTTTACGGCACGCACTGCCATCTGCTGTTAAAAACTAAGCTCAATTGGAATCGATCCAGAATCATTTCTCGATTCACGATGCATCGATTTATTGTCCCAGCCCTAATGGATAATTAAAGGTATAGTGGAGGATTTTCTTTTTCCGGGTGGATCATCAAGACTATTGGTCCTCCTAATTGTCAATCATTCTGGTGATATGTTTACGCAAGGCCGTCGTACGTGCTCGTCCCTAGGCAGTTTTCGCTTTCTGCGCATGCGCACTTTCAGGTGTATATGTGTGGTGGGCTACGGTTTCAGCCATTCATTGAAGCTCGCCGTTCTCACCGGGTTTTTTCAAAATGTCTGAGGGTCGCAAGAGAAAAAGTGTCTACAAATTGTATGACAAGAAGAGAAAGGCCTCTGAAGAAAGAAACAAGACCAGAGTGTTTTTGGGAGAATATTTCACACGCTGGCGTGCGCTAAAAGCACAGGTTGGGCTTCCCACTGATGCCTCAGTCGCGAAGTTTCTACTCGACAGGTAAAGTTTGGCATGCTAGTAAAAGTTAATGTAAGCTATGATTAGCGATGCTAGCCCTGGCACAAGTCACGCTCTCTCGTGCACACGTTTAATAGGCGTTCCCTCTCGGGAGCCGGTAGAGTGTTGCGCATGTGCATTTTTTCAAAAAGTGGAGAGGGCGGTTCTTTTCTAAAATTCGGGAAAATCCTCCACTATACCTTTAAGTAAGTAGTAGATTGTGTACAAGAGGTTTTCAACAAAGTTTTAATCATGTTAATAATTTAGAGGCCTTAGAATTTCATGTATATGATACAATAGGCTTTAAAGGGTTAAACATAGTTCATACAGATAATCTCCAAACAGACCAGCGGGTTCATTCAGCAGGAATTTAAATCCTATTAGCATGATTCATCGCGGTGGTTTCACTCACCTTCTTGGACCTCCAGCAGCGGCAGTAGACGGCCTTGTTGCCGATGTCCTCCATGTCGAAGCTGTGCACTACTTTCGGGCTGTCTTTGTTGATTGACTGGTTGACCCTGCTCTGGGGACTGCTCTGTGAACTGAAGTAGCGCGTCAGCAGGTATGTGCTCAGAGCCGCAGCCACTGCAATGGGAACGATGGTGGTCAGCTGATCTGCAAATGTACACACGAGGAGGCGCTCGTTTTTGAGAGGGCCGGGAGGTTGCCTGCTCTACACACTCAGCATCACTTTCATTATTAAAAGCATATCACATATTTCTATTGTCTAGGTAAGCTTTTGTTTTAACTTTGGGTCTGACGAGGGAGAAAAAAGATTTTTTTTTCTAGATTTTTTTTCTGGATTCTGGATTAAATATCAGTAATGAAAAAGCATGTCTAAAAGCATGTCCAACTATGAATAGTTTGTGGCAATATTTCAAAGCTTTCTGGTTTTAATTCATTTTTAAACATATATGATTTTCTATCTTTAATTTCACTTATTTATATGTTTAGAAATAACTTCATAAACAATTTCACAATTTCATTTTGCCTAATTCAATAGCTCCATATTTTCTGCAATGCATGAATTAAGAAAATCGATATGAATTTAAATTTCACCATTACTCAGCAGGAAGGCTAGTTATTAATTAACAATTATACAAATAAAACAAAATGGCCCTTTGGAACAAACAGTTTTATAGCAAATAACTTTACAATTTTATATCAGTAAACCAAAAATCTGAGTGCCCAAACAACAAATACACAGCCTAAGGACTTTAAATCATGGTTTGCAGATAAATATGATATCTGCATCACACAACAAAACACATGCTGTACAGAATACAGGTATTTTCTGGGATTATATAGACATATCTTTATGTGTCATGTGACCTAAAGTCGTCATGACACCTGGATGGCCTAAACCCATGAAACTCAATCAGCACTAAAATGTAGTCACGTGTTATGACATACAGTATGTCGACACTGATACAGACTGTGTAAATCCAGGTTGGACGTTAGTAGTGTTTAGCTGCGTCCGAAATCGCGTATTATGTGATTAGGTATTACATGTGTCTTTCATCTTGGTCAGGTGAGAAGGATTCACCTCTGACTGTTCAACTGACTTCCGCGAATCGATTCTTACGAACAATTCGTTTCGCAATTCTTTGAGACCATCACGTGATCACTGACATCTCGAGATGATGTATTACATACTCTAAAAACTGTCATAAAACAAATAAATAAAAAGAGTTGTAAACATATTGCTGCAAGTACGTGAAAGCTAAAACGTGTAAGAATCGTGCAGACCGATCTGTTTCAAATGATTCATTTAAAAGATCCTATAAATAACTCAAAATAACTATTCGTTCATCGCGAGATATGAAAACAATCGAGTTTGTCAAACTCATGTTTTGCCGCATAACATATGCTGCACAGTGACATGTCATCAAGATGCAGTTTTATTGCCTAATAAATCATTGCATTGATTTAAATATCCAAAATGCATTGTATAATGTCTGCACTTATGACATAACAATAACGCGTGCATGCAGTGTAAGCGTCTTTGCATGTTAGAATCCCAATTTAATAACTTAATCTAAAATCATTTAAATCTTAATTCACAGCATTAATTTGAACATGCCGACAAATATGTGTTGATTGCTTAGCATTTGCTAGACTGCAATCGATCAAGGTTGCCATCGGCTTTATATTAAAACAAAAATCGCTCTTACCTTTAGAAACCTTGAAACCCGGTATTAACCCCGGTTTAATCAGAGCTGAAAGCCCCGGCACTTGAGATGCCATGACGGTAGACTTGTTATAACTTCAAGTTTAAGGGCACCACAAGGTCTGAGAGACGCTGAACCCAACCAGAGGGACGCCGTGACTGCGGAAACTCTGCGTGATTGCGTCACTGAACATCTCAACCAATGGCTGGAGAGCGTGATCTCGCACTTGCTGTAAACATGGTGCCCAAATCCTTAGTGCTCCACTAGCAGTTTGGTAGTGTTTAAAGTCTTGATATTTAAATATTTCGTAAGATAAAATTTTGCATAAACAACAAAACCTCAATTGAGCGTTCACTTAACTGCAAAAAAGGAATTGAGGCATCTTTAAACTGTCAGTCGACAAGATTTCATATTGAAAAATAATGAAGAACCAAAATATAAAAATCAGTAAATAATTCAAATGAATTTAATTATTTTGTAATAGCCCATAACACAATTGTTAAACATTTCATGACACCTGCTTGCAAAGTTGTAGTTAGTAAATGATAGATTTTTATGAAATATTAGAGTAAATTGTAGTGCATGTAATAAATTCACCCCCGTTTCACAGACAAGGCTTAAGCTAGTCCAAACTAAAATGCATGTTAAGCTGTTTTAACTGAAAGCAACTTGCACTGACTTATCTTAAAATACATCACTGCCATTTTGTCTCAAGATGCACAACAGTAATGTTTTTTTTTTCTAAGTCACGTTTATAAAAGCTACTTAAACATCCTAATTGAAGGCCTGCCCTGTTTGTAAAACCAAGCTTCAGTCATATTATTTTCAAGTGCTTTGTTCCTCCACACAAAACTGGAAAAAGCTCCTATAAAAAGTTTATGAATAATTATATTTAAATATGTATATATGTATATATATATATATATATATATATAATGTAATCAATTGCTTAAAGTTGCAAGTTTATTTATCTATATAAATAAACTTGCAACTTTAAGCAATTGATTACATTTATTTTCTGGGCA
Source organism: Leuciscus leuciscus (assembly GCF_965113295.1). NCBI lineage: Eukaryota > Metazoa > Chordata > Actinopteri > Cypriniformes > Leuciscidae > Leuciscus > Leuciscus leuciscus. The sequence continues at coordinate 7,985,826 of NC_138732.1, forward strand.
AGCAGATGAGATAAGTGAATTTAATTTTTTCAGAGATTTTACTTTACTATTAAAACCCAAACAAAGGACAAAGTTTAGTGTTTTTGCAACAAGACCTGTACACCACCTGTTTAATAAATGTCAGAAAAAAAAACATGCAGACACAAAGCATTTCAGACTTTAGTAATCATTTTATTACACAGTTTTAATCAACACACAAAGCTCAACGAGCCTGTCAGGAAATTAAATATACAGAAGTTTGTCTGTGAGGAGTTTGTGTCCTCCCACCCAGGGACCCAATCGAGTCTGGCTGAACCATGTTAGCATCTAATTCAACAAGAGCAGGAAAAGAAAAAAAAGCAAACTAAGAGTTACAAGGGTGGGTTGGGGGAAAGAGAAAAAAAACTAAAGAAAAACAATAAGACGCATGTTATAGAGACTGCCTTAAATAACTGGTCCAAAACCCTTCGTGATGGTGAATGTTTGTGAAGTTGGTCGTGGCTAAGGAAAGGGGTAGAGAGTCTTTGCAATGGCAAATGGAAACAAAATATATATATTCATAGTATTCAAGTCCATTAGAATACTCCAAAGGAGAAGACAGGAGGTCCATTTTCCTTTAACTGCTATGATTTTAAAAGAATTCCTTTGATAGATTTTATACAAAAAGACAGCCAGCATACCCCTCCCTTCTCTGCAGTAAAGAAATCAAAAAAAAAGAAAAAAAAAAAGAAATTCCTGATCCAATGTACAGTTGGAAGCCCAGGAAATGGAAATGAAAAAGTAAACTGTAAAAAACATATCCCTCTATGTCCAGACTATCACAAATTGCAGGGAGAAATCAAAAAATGATAATAATATAGCCCTCCCTTCCCAGTGCTTAAAAACAACAAGGAATGCTTTTAGAGCCATAAACATCTTCTACAGCAAAATTGATACGGACTGATCCTAAGCAGCGGGTACGTCGCTATAGCAACGGAGAAGGTAAAGCAGGAGCTGTGGAGTGGAGGTTTGAATTTTGGGGAGGAAAAGGGGCTACAGCTGAAGTTTCAGTATGTACACCATGGCTGCCAGAGGGCTAAGAGTGGGGGAGGTGCTCTGGTGAGGGGAGGCGTGGCTTAAAGAAAGCACTCCAATGGAAACCAACAAGATCTGTTTTTTTCTTAAGCTTTTTTTCTTTTTTTTAATCTTTTGAACGTTCAAAATCTCCCCTAATCTTAAGATGGAGAGGTGTCATTTTCTCCCATCATGATTCTAACTCCAAAACTACATTGCATACTTTTGTGTCCATTCCCGAGCTATTCTGTTGTACCTGTGAGGGGGAGACAAAAAAAAAAAAAAAAAAAAAAAATCAGCATAACATTCCAGCAAAATATTTGCATGACACATAACAGGTAATACAGACTTTGAAAGGAACCTGTTGTTGAAAGATGGGGCAGTCAACAACTATATGGGACTTAAACATCAGTGCAGGAATGTATGTGTGTTTGTGAAGTACGATCAACTTCTCTAAAGACAGATGAAAATGTGATTTGATCCCTTTGACATGTTGAAAAATGTTGGGCATCACCAATGACTGGCATGCAATTATATAGAAACTCTTCAGTAATCCCTTGAACTCTCATAAGGTCCTGACGCAGCCTCAATTGCTTTTTCCACCTACATTTGCCAGTAACGGTAGTTCAAAAAAAAAAAAATATCTAATGGGCGCCTGCTGGCATTTAACAACCTTTTCTGTTGAATTTGATAAACAAATTGTCCTGTTCAAAATATTACACCCAGTCCAGTATTGTTTGGATAAAAGAAAACGCTGTTGCTTTTTTGAGCTATTGAAGACAGCTTTCTTTTCTTTTTTTAATTATAGCAAACTTAAAATATTTCCACTTCTTCTGTGGCTTTACAGTCAACTACAAGGCTCAGCAAAAAAAGAGAGCAAATTATTCACAAAACAAGACTTCAGAGTATCAGTGTAACCTTCATAGGGAAGAAAGGTGACAATGTAAATAGGAAACTGCGTAGGCAATAGCATGGCTAATAATGCAAATGACTGCAAGACAGCACCTATGGGGAAGAGCGTTAGGGCAAACACAGTGTGTGGTATTGATCTAGTTCACAGGAGGACACTCACTTTTCCCTGTCAGTCTTGTAAATGCGGGCGATCTCAGGTACTAAGGGGTCGTCCGGATTGGGGTCACACAGCAGGGAGCAGATGGACAGGAGAACTGAAGTGCAAGAGAAAAAAAAAAGAAAAAAAAGTTTACGTAAAAAATAACACAAAGGCACTTTAAAAAGAGTTGTCCTTGTTTAGACAGCTGTCATCTAATATCAGGACACTCATTCCTTATGGAATAAATTAAGCACCAAAAATCTGTTACGTACAGCTCAAATGTACATAAATGAAAATGTATATCTAACTATATAGTTAGAAATTGTACTCGTAAAAAAAAAACCCCTGAGAAGCATCAAATTTGCCTTAAGCTGCATGCATTTACAATTAGACGCTAAAGGAAGAAACACTGAAAATATTCTCCAATGTTGCTTTCTCTAGTTTTTATTTCTCTCATATTAAAGATGCAGATTTTAAACTGAAGAATCAGATTATTCATAGAAATAATTGTCATACCAGCTTCAAAGGCTTTTTCATGGCAGATACAGATAACAATCATTTGATAAATTTCAGTTTAAAAAAGGTCAGAAAATTCTGTACACAACACACAAAATTCTTTAATTGTGCTTGTAACAAATTTCAACACCCAATAGGATTTGGACTGCTACATTATTTAAAGCAGTTCTCACAGCACTTCAAGCTATGAGAGAGCTTGAGCATCCAAACAACACAATTTAGCTTTGAATATTTTGTCTATATTAATTTAGGATATGTCAGAATTCTCCAGAACACCACATGGGTCCATATGGAAGCAACCCAATAAAATCCATACAGGCTTGACCATGGGAACATAGAGGTTGAGGCCAAGAAAACAACATTTCTGGAATGAATTGTCAAAAAGACAGTTTGAAAACTAATAGCTGAACCCTGGTGGTGTTTTACCTTTGGAGATGGTGAGTGCCGGTGACCACTGTGACCTCAGAATATCCAGACAGATGCTGCCATTGCTGTTGATATTTGGGTGATAGATTCTTGTGGTAAACGCAACCTGAGTAAGGAAGGAGACAAAACATAAGCACACAAAACACACCCGTTTCAGGCTAAACAGTAATTACTACCGCCAACACAAGAACAGTTCTTAATGTAGATTAAAATCCAAACACAAGCACTGGATTCCTTGAAATTAACAAGATTCTCTGCATTCATTAAGTGTTCTCCATATGATTTACAGTCTTGATAAGCTGAATTATTTGACTATATGGTGGGAGGAAAAACATTTCCTCATATCATGGCAAAAAAAGTGCAGGTTGGTAAAATGAGATGATTCAAAGAGACAAATAATTAAGCAGCACCTGAGAATAACCAAAACACCTGAGAAGCTGTGCCAAACTGGTGTGGACGTTACTGACCTTTGGCGGTTTGAAGGGATAATCTGTGGGAAAGTGTATGGTCAAGAAGAACACTCCACCCTGGTAAGGACTGTCATTCTGTAGGGAAAACATTTTAATTAGAATTAAATGTGTTTGTTTATAGTTTAACGCCATACCAGTAACCCTAGCTATATTCATGGAGAGAAAAAAGTGAAATATATTTCTAAACAAAAGTTTAAAATGTTGAAATATATAGACCAACAAAATTTTAAAAGAATTATATATTTATTTATTTTTACATTTATCTTTGATCATTCTAAAACTAAACCTGGTCTAACTTCATTAATCTTCAAAATTTAGAGACAACATCATTTCAAGATAACATTATTATGCTTCAAGTTCAAATGATTTCTGTAATGTCGTGTGCCACTATAGGGGATACAAGAAAAATACTTACTGGTCCCATTATTGTGGCCTGCCAATGAAACACTGAAACAAGACAAACAGAAACGTCAGAGAAAGCCTGTATAACATCATGTTTATCTTACATTCTTAAAATCTTTCTAATACTCAGAGATACAATTTTGATTGGCAAGCTCAGGATCAGTCTTGTCAGAAAAAAAAAAAAAAAAAAAAAAGAGCCCACTGAGGAATACAGTATAAAATATGATGAAGCAAATTTGGGTACAATTATGTTGTCATATTTCAGTCAAGTCTCTGAGGCACTAAGTGGGTCATGGTTGTATGATTCATGGTTTAATGAAGTGTCGACTCTTTTGAGGGAAGCTATACATGTTATTTGTCAGTTCAAACAATCCCTTGTCTTGTGGTTGAGCCTCACACTAGATATTGATGAGCAAATCTATCAAGGCACACAGAAAACATGATCAAGACAGGAAAAAGAACTGACATTATGTGATTGAAGCCATTCAGTTCCTATAAGTCACCATATTGTCGCTGTAGGACAGAAACCTTCATATCTTCAATCTTCATATTTCGTCTTTTTTTCATAAATCACAACGATTGGTCAGCCTTTATGTCTGTCTGTTGTTCTTGCAACCATTTAAGTAATTAAAAGTATTAAAAGAGCATGAGACTAAACCTCATTGGCTCCTCAAACTGTGGCTAAAACCTCATAACTCCACTCCCCTCTATCGTGAATGAAGAACGGCGCACAGTTTGAACCGTCTCTGCTGGTTTGCAATGCGAAAGTAAATAAAAAACTGGTTATTTAATAAGTACAGCGGTTTCTTTACTCAAACACTATACATAAAGGTTATTTTTTTATGCATTTGAGGAGCAGAGAAGAGTGTCTTAGTCTAGCATTTGCCATCGAGTCATAGCCAGTATGTCTTAAATAGCCTGCGCTCAATAACATGAGATTTTGGCTAAATGACAGAAAAAAACTGAGCGCCAACATAGCTACAATAAGCTTTATAATCTGTATGTTGCTGAAAATGTAACTAACTGCCTCAGATGCAGCCAATAAAAACGCGTATGTCCGGAATTTTCCTAAATCCGCGTATGTCCGGAATTTTCCTAAATCCGCTGGTCAAAAACCTTTTAACTTCATTTGATCTTGATTTCTGTAAAATGTTACAAATATAACGACCCATGCAAGTGTCTGAACATATATAACTCCACAATATCAACTTTGAAAACATGGAGTTTAGGCTAATTATTAAAAAAAAAAGTTTTTTCCATTTCCTGAAAAATTGCATTTCTGGATACAGGGTTTTCACCCGACAGCAAAGATATAGAGCTGATTCTGAACATTTAACACTCCGAAATAACAAACAATAAAAAGCATATCTATGCCTTTAAGACTCCACTGTTTAAAATGTCAGCAGACAGTAGATGACTAGTTGTTACACCATAATGTATCAGTAGTATTTCTCAAACTTAACTTAACATGCATACTTACAATACAGGCTTTTATGATGTCTAACTATCTAAAAAATGCTCAAGTTTTGATGTACCTTAGACTAAAAATATGGCTTTAGAACTTTATCCCTTTGAATGAATTGGCTCATGATAAGTGGTCTCTATATGAAGGATGTTGATGAGGAAGAACCGAAAGAGAGGTTATTCTGGCAAACAACTCATTACATCAATAATTACGAAAACAAAATGTTTTGTTTTTAGAATAACGTGCACCATGAATCGTCCAAAACAAAACCAGGAATATGGATTAAAAGTGAATGTTGAATTTGCAACACAAAGCAGAAATTACCAGTGATCATATTCAGAATACCTGTAAATTGAATTGGGAAGAATAAACATACATTAGTTTGTCAAATACATCGGTGGGTAAAGCGAGTTACTTACTGTCATCCCCTACTGGGCCCGCTGAACACTGAGCAGGTGGGTCACGGCCCAAATCATGCAGCTCCTGAAACACACCAGAAACAAAAATGGAGGTTAAAAAGTGCTCACCTACCATGACTTGAAACCCAGCAGGTAAAGCTGTGAATCACCTGTCCAGATCACCTTCCTGAAACACCTGCAGTACACGCTGCTAACAATGAAGCACCAAAATGAAACTGAGAAACTGACACCGAAACTAAATACTCCAAATATCTGTGCATTTGACAAAATGACAGTAAAATACACCAAACCGACGTACTGGTTGGGTGACTAAGAAGAGAATAAAGAGGTCAATAATCAAATCAGACACATAACAGTTTGTGTAATGGGAGTTATTGCTGCTGTAATGACATGAGAGGTGACCACAGCTTATGTAACGTATTTGTTTTCAGGTTAGTATGTTCTACTGAAACCCGAGAGAACTAAAAAGCTTCAAAATTGTCAGAAAAACTCAACAAGGGGTCATAAATGTGAATATGAATGCTTTGGACCACGTTCATAACGTCAATTTGCTTGCGCCACGAGCTAACCTCAAATATCCAGATATATAATGTGAGAGTTTGGCTTTAAAATCGAACAGTTGGACTCAAACACCAAATATTAAGATGTTATTAAGGACAAAAAGATATTTAACTATATAAACCACCAATATAATCCGAAAATTACTTAAAAACACATAAATGCAAAAGCCAACTGATGGGCCAGATGCCTCTCCCTGAGCGGTTAGCCAGTTAACAACACAAAACAGCACGATATAAACAAATGCAACATAATAACACTGTACATTAATATATTGATGATAAAAACACAGTCACTTGAAGATGTTGCGGAGGATATAAACGATCTTTGTTTAAGGTTTTCAAACGGGCCTTTAGCATTTTTGGCTACGAAGGGTTAGCATGCTAACACGTTATCATGAGATAACATTAATCCTCAAGTGAGCCATTGCAAACCGACTTCCATTTCAAATGCCTGTTTATTTCTGTTTGAGATTAAAAGCGATGGGAAACAAACAAAAGTGAAACGGTAGAATCATTTGATATCAGTCTCACACAGTTCGACGGAGGGTCGCCAGCTAACATGCTAACCGTTAGCCCGGGCCGAACCGTCGAACCGGGGTGCTTTACTACACTTGTCAACCCACCAGCGGCACACTTAACACTTTTAACTTCTCAGTAACATCCCTTAATTCGCCTTTCCAGGGTAAAATAGGAAGGATGATGCGGAATAGGGCAATGGCGCCCGTGACTTCCTTCTCTTACCTTGTGGATTCTTTTCAGAGCCATTGTGTTGTGCTGTTACTGCTGTCAAAAACACAAAAACCAGACTTATACTCGATTAAAACGACGCTTCTTTAATTTCAACGCGGCCAACCCCTCGGGTGTCGTAATAAAGGACGCCTTGGGGTGATAATTCAGTCGGTGTTCTGTGTGTGTGACGGAGCCGGTTGGTGTAATTTGAAGGCGAAACTGAAAGGTGGTGCTGGTAGCGGTTCGGTCCTTCCTCCTGCAGCAGCGGCAGCGAGTAGCTACCGCATCACGCAGACTGCGCTGCTCTAATCAGATCCTTCCGCCAATGGACGCAGTCGCCGGGGACAGATTGCGCGCCGACGCCAGTTGCTAGATAATGCTGTAGTGAATCACGAAACTGATGCAATAGCGGAGCCAAAATGGCGGCCAGTGCTCAGCGACTTTAATGCTATAGAGCCCAAATGAACGCCTGTGGTTGAAAGCTTCCATTTCGAGCCGACAAACGAGCTTGATGATCACCTCAGAAATAGAATGGAAAGAACTATGAGAATATAAATATGATCTGACGAGATGTTTATTGTAAGTCATATTTACATTCAAATGAGGAGAGCAGTTTATTCTATTTCAACATAAATGACAATAACATACATACCCTCGACTAGAGGAAGTTTCACCATTGCGGAGGGATATTTGAGAAATTAATGTTTTATCGTGGCAAAATACGAGATTATCGTCTGTAGATAATGGAATGTGTGTGAAACTAGGGACCACTGCTGTGCAAGTTTTATTATTTAGCAATTATTCATTATTTTTTATCAAACATGCCACATTAAGTTATGTTAGTAAGTATGCATTTTACCTGTATATTTTTAGGTTTAATTTATATATATGATATATATATATTCTGATTGGAATTGATTTGATGCATTAGAAACCTTTATGTATTGTCTTACCTGCCTTTGTTCTCATTTCTAATATTTGATTGTCTAAACAATTAATAGCACATATTTTTAGGTGCTTTTGTCTGATCCTCATAATCCTGATTACACAAATCCAAAAAGATCAAACTATCGGCCTATATTCCTAAAATACTTTGTTTCATCGTGATATCTTTATCCTGCAGCACAGATTTATGCCCTCTACCCCATTCAGACAAACACATTCATTGAGAGAAAAAAAAGGACTAAGGTGGAATCATTCAGTTACAATAGAATAGAACAGAATAGTATTGTTGATGTGCAACATACAATGCAATACAAAATAATACTGATTAATACAACACAACAAAATACTGCAAAATGTGTGCTGTGTGGCAGTACCATAAAGTGATGGTATTAGATGATGCAATGATAATCTCGGTACTGAATGACTATCAGACATTATTTGCATGCTATTATATGGCAGCTTACTTATAATAACACCATGGTGTCCAAAATCCATGGTATTAACATGCTGCAATACCAAAAAACAATTGTAATACCATAATGTATAATGTAGTACATTATAGTATATTTGCATTGTAAAAACACTCAAGTAGGCTACATTTTTAATACATCTAATAGTAGGCTACGTCTTTTTCAAGTGGGTAGTAACGAAACAGCATTCTAATGGTATTTATACAACATTCTTGATGGATGGATAGATTCTAGATAATTTAAACAGCCTAGGCCTAATAATAATAATAACATTGAAGCTGTTTGTTCTTTCAACATTCACAATACACCTTTGGACGCTGGTTCTTCTTTTAACATCCATACTACAGATTTTCTTGTATTTTGTACATTCAGATAGACTTTCTACGCATTAAAAAGACTGACGTCAATAAAGCAGCAACAATGCCTTGGCGCGCGCGCTCTCTCTCTCATCTCGTGCGCAGGGAAACCCCAAATCAACCTCCGCGTGATGGCGGTATGAGGCAGTCCCTGCAAGCCAGAGCGTGGGAGTTCCTGTCTTCGCCATGTCGGGGTGGTGCTGCAACTCGCTGAGGATACCCTGAACCGAGCAGAAGTCTCCCAGCCCCCCTCCTGCTGCTGCTGCTCCATCCATCCATCCATCTATCTGTCTACCCATCCGCCCCCACACGGCACCAGGCAGAGTCCAGCATCCCCAGCATCACTGTTTCCCCCGGATCAGCTGCGACACATCTTTCCCTCTGACCGACGGTGGACTGAGGAGAGACGCACCAAGTGATGCGGCTTCTGCAGCCCGCGCATCCCGCAGCACCGAAGACCGCACGCTCACCCGTTAGGAGTAGGCGCACTTTCCCCGTTATCTACAACAACCCATGAGAATGTCCAGCACAGACATCATGGGTTTAAACCCTACCGACCGCGTAATCAAATGTAAGTGCATTGTTGTTGTGTTCTTTATTAATCATACTCAGCACATTTAAGCATGCAGCATTATGCGATTGTGAATGGTTTGCGATGATTCTGTTTCTATGATGATGCACTGTAAGGTTTTAAAAACGTGATAATTCATGCATAAATGATTGATCAGTGATCAAAGGATGATCATATAGTGTGTTTGCCTTAAAAAAACAACAACCTTTCTTTCCTTTATGAGATTGGCAAACCCATTAAGGCTCCCTATATGCTCAGTGATGCTGATGCAGGCGAGATATGGCAATCCAGCTTAACATTTATTCCTTAAAACTAACATCTATTATTATGTTATTAATTGCAAGTAATTCATGGACTAGTATCTTTTCAGTTCTGCGTCATTAACTTCATTATATACTGATTCTTATTCAGTGACTAGCATTAATGCTCATTCATCAGAAACTATTCCTTATTTTTTGCAATCAGTCACTATCTAAAAAAACAACAACAAAAAAAACAAAAAAAACACTGTTGTTAACTACTAGAATAAGAATTATTACTTACAACCTGTAGATAGTGACTCAAATTATGTAGTAGGGTACAACGGGGCTAAAGGCACACCGGGGTAAAAGGCGCATTTGATTATATTCTCCTCTAAACCACTAGATGGCACAGAGCTTTCCTAAACATCCTCTTTTCAAGATGCACGTGGAAATTTGGCTGCAATCGCTAGCAGCTATATTTTTTTCCCCAGATTGGTAGGGGAAGACTCATGAATATTCATTAGGGAAGTCATCCCTGATTGGTCTTAACCCCAGTGACGGGTAGGTTTAGGGGTGGGGTTAAGGAGGTCATAAGACCCCCAGTGACGGGTAGGTTTAGGGGTGGGGTTAGGGGTAGGTCATCAGACCAATCAGGGATGACTTCCCTAATGAATATTCATGAGTCTTCCCCTACCATCCTGGGAAAAAAAAATATCGCTCGCGGGCAGCAGCACAAAGTTGACTCTGTGCTAAATTGATCTAATATTTATTGTTTAATGAAAATCGATACAATTATTGTCTATATTTTGACAAAGGTCTTGTTAATGATTTTCAGTTTTGTTCAAGGTAAATAAAGCAACAGTTTTTCAATAATGGAAGAATATGTAAAAATATGGTATTTGGAGTAAAAAAAGCTCCTGCTGTTTCGGGTGAAAGGCACAATAACTAACATGATAATAAATAGCTGGCTGACTTTTCCATTTGTTGACATGACATGGTTAAATAGATGATAAATAATATATATTAAATTGGCTGTCCACCTTAGAGATAATCACCATATTTATAATGAAGCCATCATGTTTAAAAAAATATGATATTAATCATATCATATAATAAAACATCATATTTATTGTTACTTTACACTACTTTATTGCTACTTTATTGTTGTTATATAACATTTTAATGGGATCTCTTTCAATGCTTTCAGAACTTTTTGTTTTTTAAAATAATTTCGTTTCTGTATTTTTAAAATGAACGTATTGTAATGAATTTTAATATATTTATTGAGCAAAATTTAATTATTTTATTTATCAAAATAAATAGAAAATAAACAAACTTTGCTAAAGTGATTTTTTTGAACAAGTATTAACTTAGACATTTATTATTAAAAACATATTATTTTTAGCTAAAGTATCTTTTAACCTGGACAAAATGTGGGCTTTAAAAATGATACATTTATAAGATTTTTAAACGAACAAACCACTTTTATGATATAATTCTGTTTCTTCAATCGTACATTATGGGCGTAGTGAAAAGCAAAATTTTCTTAAGGTGTGCCACTTTATCCTCATTGTACCCTATCTAATAAGTGCAGTAATGTGAAGTAGGCTAGACACTAGTAACTAATGAAATGTACTTGTATCTATATTACCTTTACACTGAATTTTTACACATAGCAATTAAAAATAAATACTAGAAACATAAATCAAGACAAACGTTTTAAAGAATAAATGTGAAACCGGCTTGCCACATATGTGGAGCGTATCGACGGCTGCGCGCGCCTGCTGGCGGATAGATGAACTGTTATACAGTGCCAGGTTACCCCAGAGAGAGAGATAGAGGGGGGAGGAGAGCAAGAGAGAGATTAGCATCTCGATCCAATGAAATATTTTTGGCAGTTTGAGGATGACAGCGAAAGGACGACTTAAAGGTAGCGTGGCTTTTGCATTGCATTCCTGCATTATTGTATGCATCTCCTTGTGCTCGCCTTTACGCATCTTTTACTCCAATGTCAGTGCGCGCGCTTGTCGGATAGCAGCACTCGGATAACGAGATGATTGTTAACGTATCGATTGTGCGTGTAATTATGTAAAATTTGCATTGCCTCGAGCCCTTGCACGAGTGCACTCTTGTCATGCGGGGAAAATGCGCTGAGATGCTCGCAATGTCAGCTCGTGCACTGACATGGACATCCTTGCATAGATGGCCTATGAGGGTATGTTAGGCTACGTTCACACTGCAGGGCTTAATGCTCAATTCCGATTTTTTGAAAAAATTCGATTTTTTTGCAAGGCCGTTCACATTTCCAATTAAATGCGACCTTTTGTGATCTCCTGTGTGAACGTGAAATGACCCAGAAGTGACTCGCATGCGCAGAAGAGTACTCAACGGTCAACGACGTCACTTTTTGTTTGCGGAAGTAGCTAAACTTTAACTGTGATTCTCTCTCACACTCACACACACACACACACACACACACACACGAGCGCGCGCAGCGACCGTTACACAAGAGCCAGACAGCAGCCGCTGACCTATCTAATATCAGATTCAGCACAAATAAGTTAACATAACGTATATAATGGCCGTGGGCTTTTTTTTTTTTTTTTTTTTTAATTAACGGGCTCGTCGAGGTCGACCCGTTCGGCAGATTTACCTCAGCTCGACGAATATGCAGTCCGTTTTCAAACCGACGACTACTTCAACGCAGGATTATGACGTTTTTCGCGTATCAATGACGTGCGGGTCGGATAAATGCGACCTGGCCGTTCAGACTGAAGTCGCATTTGAAAAGATCGGATATGTATCGGATTTGGGACCACATACCCAAGTGCCCTGGGTCGCATTTGAAAAGATCGGATCTGTGTCGTTCAGACTGTCATGAAAAGATCAGATACAGGTCGCATAGGGGCAAAAAAATCGGAATTGGGTCGTTTCAGCCTGCAGTGTGAACGTAGCCTTAGTCTATCATTCCAAAGCAGTTTATCGATTCGTTGGTACAGCGTTACACACTGTAAACAAGGCTGCACACAGAGGATGCACTGCATCTAGTGCCTGCAGAAATCCCAAAGGCATAAAAGCTAAACGTTATTGCAGGAAGCAAGTTGCATTTCAGTGCATTGCAGTACTATATATTTCATGTGATGATGAGCAAATACGTTAATGTAAACCCATCATAATGCCAATACCAATCAGTGTTTACAGCCATTTTCATAGTTCTAGTTTTTGCAAGAAAAAAAAAAGATAAAATAAAACCCACTAAAAAGGCCATATAGAGAGGATGTGGGCATTACAGCATCACTGGATGCTGGGATATGTGGATGTGGATGTATAGTGTGGGCGGTTAGTAGAGAGAGGGGTTAATTAGACGTCAGCGATGGCTGTGCATACTCAAAAGCTGCCCGAAGGCATCTGTTTCCTGTGTGTATGTGATCAACACTGGAATTTGTTTGGATTATGGAAGACAATAAGAGCGGACAGGGGACTCAGGGAGGCATGCTTTGGACCACCGTACTGTGTAGAGCGAGGGAGGTTTGGGCAGCGAGAGAGAGAGAGAGAGAGAGAGATGTGGTGTGTATTGTAAAGGGCTTTTCCTTAACCCTGGAGTGTGGCCGCCTGTAATTATTTAGCAACATATGCCATTCTGCATTAAATAATCATAGTGTGGCATATGTGTCACACTTATGTAATATTAACCGTTAGGTATGTTGGGTTATAAGCTTTTGGGAAGGTCTGTGTGAGAGCGTGTCCAGAGATAGCTGGTGTACGAGGATGGCAAAGCAGCTGGTGTGAAGGTGAGAAAGGTATTAGGATGCAGCTGAAGTGTGAAAATGCTTGATTGTTCAGGAAAGCTTAAGGGAAAAAGTATCTTGTGGTGTATCCAAGATACAGGGTATAAGATGGTAATACCATGGTACTTTCATATACTGTATATGTGCATATATTGCATGGTATTTACATATTCTCCAATGTAGGCCAAACAGTACTATTGGATAATCATGGAAATCAAGAAACATGCTACCATGTTTAAAAAAGCATGACGTTACAATGGTGCGGTTTTGTTACACTTAAAACTTACCACAAAGTACCATGGTACTTCCATGATAATTTGGACATGCACAATTGTATTACCACGGTGTTCTTTGAAGTACCATGTAGATACCATAGTACATGAATTTCAGTGCTATGGCATATTTCAAAGTACTGTAATATTATTATTGTTATCTGAAACCATCACTGCTCCATAGTACTTGCTTGTATGGTTTGGAAGATTTATTGAGAACTATTTACACAGGACTGTAAGAATTCCTTTGTATTACCATGGTACATATACAAAAAATGATTGTACTATGGTGCATGCCCAAAAACATGGTAATACCATTGCATTTCACTTAAAAAGCATGATAATGCCATAGTATTTTTTTAGTGAAGATGTTGCATTTGGGATAATTATTTACATGCTACTCCAATAAACTTCATGGTATTACCATGACATTTTGTATGTGTCTTAGTCTAGAAACCATGGTAATACTATAGTAACAGTGTCCAATATGGATGGGGGTGGGATGGGATGATTGATATAACTATTTAGATGTTGCTTCAATATAATCATAGTAATACCATGGTGGTACCATGTCCGAAAAAACAAAATATTAATATAGTGCAGTGTCCAGAAGGTTACTCCAAGAAACCTCAAAGAAATCCATGTCAAGCTAAGTAAATACATTATAGTCTACAAACTATGGTAATACTGTGGTACCAATGTCCAATATTTTGTAGTATGGAATGCTGGGCATAAGTATTTAGATGTTGATCCAAGATATCATGGTATTACCATAGTCCAGTAACACCACAGTACATTTTGCAAACATTTCTAGGGAGTAACAGAGTAAAAGTGGTGCATGGAAGATGGCATGCTAGAGACACAGAGTAAGCGAGTAGAGTGCTTGAGATGAATTTGCTCATTTCCACAAGTTATTATGTGCTGCATTCTCTGCGAGACAAAATGCGCCTCACTGCCATCTGTCTCCTGAAGGAATGTAGTAATGCGACAATAATGACTATTCTAATTGCATCATAGTGTATTTTTTATGATTGGTACTAATAGGTGTCCTTGGCCCCTGGGAGGTTTTAAAACAGAAATATATTATTTGCACGCAGTCAGAAATACACGTTCAAGGCATTATGGAAACGACTTCAAAGATCAACATTTTCTCCAGATTGTGTGTCTGTGTTAATTCATGCATGCCTCCTGCTGAGCACCGACACGCAACACGAGGGAGATGTTAAAGCCCGACACAGAAACTAAGAGAGAGTGTTGACATGAGCCTGGTGATAAATGAAACGGGAGCAGGTGAAAGAAAAGAGAGGGGGAATGTGTGAAAAGTGCGGAGGATGAGAAGTGGGAGAGACGGGGAATTAGGCACTTGACAGCAGATAGATGGATGGATGTGCATGCGCTTGTGTCCCAGCAATCTCTTTCTCTCACACACACACACACAGGCAAATGTTTGGAATAGAATTCTAGAGCACTGCTACTGCACAGCATACACAGAAAATTGTCAACTATTTAAAGTCAGCATGAAAGTCTTTTTTTTTTTATGGAATTTTATAGTATTTATTATAAATGATTTATCCATGCACATCATTATTTTTAATCAAAATAATTTTCCCTCCCTCTCTTCTCTTCTCTGACGATGTGTTGAGGCGCGAGGGCGGGGCAACCTGTCACTCACATGACATCATTGCAATAACAAACCATAACCATCCAAACAATTCCACACCTTACATTTTTTCTTGCTTGAGAAGCCGTTTCACTTGGATATACGTCACAATAGGGAAGAAAAGACAATCACAACTTCCGTTTCATACCGACTTTCCAAGTCAGTTCACTTGGCGGCCATATTTGCAACGCCTCCGGGCAGCTGTTTCAGGCTAGCAAGACCAACTCCTATTTATTTGAATTCCTATTTATCGAATTCCTTTCTATGGAAAGCCAGAGCTTCCAACGCCGATTTGCTCTTTTATTTAGAAGGAAGGACTAGAGCTGTCATTTTGTGCATTGCAGTTCCTTGTCACATGACCTCATTACATGCATGTTTAATCCTCATAGGATGTTCCTGTAGTCTGGAAGATAACGATGTGATTGCGTTAATGTGTTCATTTTAGTGATTGTGGTCGGGGTAAAAATAGATATATTGGCCAATTTCAAAATTCTTTTGATTTCACTATTGACAAATATGTTTTAAAGTAAAAAATGCACATAGGTTTGTAATGGATGCTTTATCAGTGTATTCTCATTCTGCCACAGAGAATGATGGGAAATGTTTTGACGCACAAGTCTGTTGCTTCAAGCGTCTAAATTAGCATGTTTTATCGCTTTTCTTTATTTAGAACGCACAAAATGTGCACAAATAAAAAGTGTACGTAAACATTCACAATTACTTATCATAACCAATACTTATTAGTTTAATCATTCGTTTCCACCATGATTTTTTAAATGTACACGCCCCAGCTTAGAAAGTAAGAGCTTAAAGAATTACGAATTTAAAGTGGTGTTTACGAATACAATCATTCTTACACGACTTGAAGGCAGCATATTACAGTGAGTTATTTTGCATTTTTAATCAAATTTTCTGTAAATTCTTGGCAGTCTATTCAAGTAATGAGGCCAGAAAAGGATGTAAAAACATTGCAGCTGATATTACTTGGTTCATTTGTCACAAAAAGTATTTGAGCACAGTGCATTGTGGGATATAGTGCCCAGTGCATTGCGGTACTGCTGTTTACTGCACATTTTGGCAAATGTAGTAGTTGAAAATGCGCATGCTTTATGCAGCATATATCCTGCATACTGCAGAAATAGTAAGAGTAGTATTGTAGTATGCTATTTCCGAAAGTAGCCAGTGTCACACACTTGGGTTCTGCTTTCATGCATGTGAGAATGCTTTTTATACATGACTAAAGTGCTGCCCATCTAACCAGATACTGAGCTAATCAACTTCATCGCCCACCTGAATGATGCAATGGAGAGAGAGCAGGAAAGAGAGAGAGAGAGAGAGGCAATCTCGCATCAAATGCGGTGATACAGGACTGCAGGAGAATGATGAAAACTGTTTCCTCCCACACAGATGCACAAACACACACAGACACACACATATGTTATGGGTCACTAGAGATGTTAACTTGAGCGAGCACACACACCGATACATACAGATGTATGTGTAATAAAGAACGCTCACACGCTTGACAACCTTCACACACCGCTATCTGTGTCTCTCTCTCACACACACACACACACATGCACGCTGTAGGATGGAAAACAAAACGTGGTCATCTATGCCCTGGATAGGACCTCCGGCTCACTATTCCCTTACAAAAAATAAGTTTTTTCAAGTGTGCTACTAGTATACTTCTTTTAAACTAAAAATACTTTCAGTTTACGTTTATGTACCACTCAGAAATATACTTTATGTACTTGTTTTCCTGAGTTGTCTGATTAGTCATTTATTTCACCTGTAGTCTCATTAGTTATCTTGTTATGTACCTGTGCTATTACCTGTGTTATCCTGCATTCCTGGTCCGTTCTCGTTTGTGTTATGTTGTGTGTAGTTTTGATATCTCCCTTTTCTCTTGAGCTTTGTCATTAAAAGACTGTTATCTTTTTGCTCATTCGTCTTTGTGCTGTTTACACAAGCAAACCGTGACACTCAGAAATATACTTAAAATTACACTTAAGTATACTTGAGTTATACTGACAGAAAAGTCTAAGTATTGCCTATTTGGCCTATACTTGAACTCAATCTTTTGATCGAGATATACTTAAAAGTATAATTAAGTATTCTAAGTATACTTTTCATATAGTTGTTGTACATACTGTCTTATAAACTTACTCTGTTTGAAAATATTGATTTGTAAAGAAAACAGATGTTTCTACTTATTTTGTGTAGGCTAGTCCACTGGTAGTGTACATCAAATCTACTTGACTCTTTCCCCGCCATTGACAAAATTTTCAGGCTATCCATGTTTTCACGGCAATACGGTAGGGGGCGCTATGACCATAGACAGTATAAGAAGTGGACAGAGCCATCTCATTGGAACTCAATTGAGACAAGTGAAGCCCATTTTTAGCGATTTTTTAGGACTTCCGTTCCTGACGCGCAGACTCAAACCGAGCTTGACGACGTAGATGTGACGTGAGCAACCCGTCTGTCTTCTAGTAGCTGTGCCGAGAGAAATCTGAAACATTCCCTTCCGAATCTCGCAGAGACGGAGAATGTGAGTAGGAGGTGTCCATGAGCTACGAGCAGGAGAAACTTTTGCTAGGTATTCTGATTAATTATTTTGTCATTGTGCCTCCACGTGTCCCCGATTGCCCACGAGCTTCTCCTCCTGTCCATACGGTAATCTCTCTACTGTGCGACAGAGAGTCACGTGGTTATGAGGCAATCGTTAGCCTACTTTTACAAAAACTGCTTCTACGGGGCCATAACATAAGCTACAAGGTAATAGAGCATTTTATACATTGTCGTGTTTCTTTAGAAATAAATAATGGACAAATGGAGTCTTCAAACACCTCAGATGTAAAGTTATTCGCTGTCAAAGTGACGCCAAAATGAATGGGAGTCAATGGGATGCTAACAGCAGGTGAAGTTCTGCTACAAGATGGTGGCACGCGGCCGGCTTCAACTTCCGGTCGACTTCCTTCCCGCTTGGCTATGACACATCTTCTGAAAGAGTACAGAATCTCCAGATCAAAACACAGACGAAGAAGAAGCAGAAACAAGTGATAAAAGATTGTTTACGCAAAAGTAAAATAATGCGATCATGAGCATATAAGTAAAACTGCCTAGCGTTAGCGAATGAAATATCGAGGAAACGACTGAAGCTTTGGGGATGTTGATGGACTCGATCTACTCAATTTATGTTTTGATTATCGTTCCGGGCGTAGTCCTTTACAAAAATCTGATTTTTTCCAGATTTTTTTTGTTTAAAATGTTGCTCTTTTAATGAAACTTACCCACATTCAAGTGTTGATAAAAAAGGATGCATGAAGCTTGAATCAAATGTTTTTAAAATGGAAAGAGTTACAGTTAACGGTATATTTCAAGTATAAAACATTAATACCTAAATAGGAACATAATAGTATACTTAAAGTATTTTACTAGTAAACTATCATAAGTTTACCTTTAAGTTCACTAGTAGTAGTTGCAGTACAAACGAAAAACTTATTTGTAAACTAGTCAAAGTTTACTACTGTACACTTAAAGTATACTCAAAAGTATACTTTTATACACTAAAAAGTGGGCCAATTTTGTCCCAAGTAGTATTGAATCAGTACACTTACAAGTATACTTCTAGTACATTGACATTAGTATACTTTCTACATAAAGTACACTTAAAAATATTCTTGAACTTTACTTAAGTATACTTAATAAAGTGAACTTTTTGTAAAGGCCTGTCATTCATCATTACTTTTCATACGTCATAACTTCCTAACAGCAAAATTCTGGCATTGTTTAAGTATTTACAAACCTGTATGCTAGCCTAGGGATGCACAAGAATCGAAACAAAAAAACAAATTCGCAATATAGCAGTGCGATTATCAAATTGCAATGGCTGCGATTTAATTGAATAAATATACACGCGCTGTGCTTTTCAGAGTGAAGCGTGCCACTGTGTTCTTTGACACGCGAACAGCTCATGATGGTGTTTTCAGTGTCTCAGAACAGCTTGGTTTACAGTAAATTCTGCTTCACACGAACTCCCCACACATGAAGTTTGGGGCACTTATAGCACTGCATTTGAAAATGCAATACAAGCCAACAATTTTCCCAAACTTGTAATGAGAAGTGCTAATAAACCGGCTGTTGTCAACAAAAGAGAAGCTTTAAGGGCTCCCTGTGGTTTTCCCAAATTATTGTTTGATGGTTTAGCATTTATAAATGAAAGAATTTAAGATTTAATTTTACAATTGTAATATGATTTTTTTTATTTTTTTATAAATACCTTTTTATTTTGCAGTGAAATATTATAATATTAATAACTTTTATTTAGTTTATTATTATAGTCATATTGATATATAATCACAACATTTTGGGGCCAAATTGTGCAGCCCAACAAACAAGAACAGCCAACCTGGTTCTTTACTATTATTATTATTATTATTATTAGAAAAAAATCACATTCTTTCCTTCCTCATTCTGTTATTTTTGGCCATAAAGCAGCTTGAACATTTTTTTTTCAGCTAACAAAACATAACAACATACAGGTTTGTCATAATATTAATGTGAGTAAATAATGATTGTCTGGCTGTTGTCAACAAAAGAGAAATTTTAAGGTCTCCCTGCCATTTTCCACCAAAATATTAAATTAGTTTATATTCATATGAATAATCACTGAATCTTTGGCCAAATTGTACAGCCCTATAACAAGCACAGCAAACCTGGAGCTTTTTTTTTTCAATGCATTTTAAATTGAAATACTTTTTACCCTAACGTATGCTGTTATTTTTTCCATTTATATGTCTCGTTTTGGGTTCGAGAGACAACATACAGGTTTATCACAACACGAGTGTGAGTAAATAACGACAGATTGTTCATTTGTGGGAGAACTGTTACTTTAAACTGACACTAGACCTGGAAGAGGATTCAGCAGGGTTACTGGCAGGAAACTGTAGGATATTCGAAATTATTAGTGCACAACACAGGAAGTGGACTGGGTTAAAAATAACATGCCGCCACATACAGATACCCATCCGTAGATCTGGTTCAAAACAGACTAAAGGTGAAACTGGGAGGAAGAGTGAAAAAGGAAGAGAGAAAGAATATGAGTGACTAAATTTAGCCTCTTTAACATAAATACTTTGGGTGTAAGTTTGGAGCGCAGAGGACACACTGGATAGTGCAGAGACCTAATGAGGCCATGCGAAAGCAGGAACGCTTCTGTGATCCAGAAATCCAGAAGAATGGATCTCGTATACTGTTCATCCTGTATTTATTGCTGTATGACCTCATCACATCTGGCCTGTCAATCAACCCAGCTCACTCTGCTGATTGGTTCATTGGCCTGTTTGTCATCTCGAAGTCCCGCTTCCCGCTTTTGTGCACGTGCAGATTGCGCCTTCGAGTGTGAAGCATGCATTAATTGTGCAACATCAAATGGCGCTTGTAAAAATCCCT
This sequence comes from Leuciscus leuciscus, assembly GCF_965113295.1. Taxonomy (NCBI): domain Eukaryota; kingdom Metazoa; phylum Chordata; class Actinopteri; order Cypriniformes; family Leuciscidae; genus Leuciscus; species Leuciscus leuciscus. The sequence goes on from NC_138732.1 coordinate 8,006,657, forward strand.
CCGTCGAAGGCATGTGATGCTATGTTACCTTCTCCCAATCTGGGTCAATCGCTAACCGGCGAGTCTCCCTCCCTTTTCTCTTATCCATCTCTTTAGTCAGTTTTCTCTGTTCCCATTCCTTTTCTCTCTCTTTGTCTCATCTTTTTGCAGAATTATGGGATTGTCGTAGGACGTGGCTGCTGTATTTTTAAGACTCGCCATGTAGTAACACAAAACACTTCTGTCTGACACGCAGCAAAATGTGTCTTCCATCGTTTTAAGGTCTCGGGGGCTGAAACAGAGCAGTCCCACGGTTGTGTGATCACAGGATGATGTATTTCAGATTGTCAGCAGTTTAATTACAGGATGTTGCAGTTAGTGCAGTGGAAGTGCTTCTAGAACGGCACCGTGGGTGTCTGATGGTCTTTGGTTGCTATATGCCGCTTCAGATCTCACTAGTTTGTTGTTCGACACCACAAATCTCTTAAGTTCTCTGCCCTACTTCAGCCACCCCACCCCGATCACCCCCAAAGCCAGAAGTGAGCCTCCCACCGACAATGCAGCAGCAATGTTGTATTGTACAGTGGGATCTCTCCATGACCTCATTAGGATGGGAAACTCTGCTTCTGCAGAACTTATTGTCACTAGTACAAAGTTCAAGATGTGAAGGCTGAATTTTTCCTCTTGTTTTAAAAAGATCGTTCACCTAAAAACAATAGGCGTCATCATTTACTTACTCTGTCATTGAAAACATCATGTTTGCATTTCTTTAGAACACAAAAGTTTGAAAGTCATCAAATTATGACATAATTTCATTTATTTTTGCTCTCTCTTTAAGTTGTCATTAGAAAAGTGAACGTAACCAGGTTTTTCCCTCAGATCAGTCGAACTTATTTGAGGAGCAAGAATGCACACAATAACTACGCTAATGCTAGAAATGGAAAAAGGGGTTCAGAGTTTGGGATTTTTATACAGTTTTCATTCATTCAATACATTATTGTATTATAGTGCATAATGAATATAACAAATTACACCGCACCGTTACTTGATATGGAAAGCTACACGTTAATGGCTTTTGTGTTTCCTTTTCTCACCGACTCTTTCTCTCTTCCATAATGGAGGTGATCTTTGAAATTGAAAGTTATATTTTTTTTGCAGTGGACAAGTGTTTATCCTCACTATATAATTTGCAAGTGACAACTATAACCTGACGTTTACAATGACAGATTTGTTGATTAAAATGCTTTGCTGGGACTGTTGGATCATGTCACGCCATTTACTTGCAGTGGACCCATGGTGTCACACACTATGTAAGCATTATGTAATGGAAAATGGAGAGGTTTCCATTTGTAAATAAATACACTAGTTAAGGGCTGGTACAATTTTTTTAAAATATTTTTAAAAGAAGTCTCTTATGCTCCCAAGGCTGAATTAAAAAAATACAAGTATAATGTCAAATATTATGACATTTTAAAAGTACTCTTTTCTATTTAAATATTTAAATATTTAATATGAATTCCCCGAAGCCATTACTCAAGACTTCAGTGTCATGATCCTTCAGAAAAATTTTGATATGTTGATTTGCTCCTCAATAAGCATTTCTTATTATTATCAATGTAATGTATTATTATCAATCAACTGGTCAGAGGTCACTCTTCCAATGGAACTAGACTCGTGTACGGCTATTACCAGAAGCCAGTGATTATAGTTTATAAAGTTATAAATATGGATATTTTCCAATAGGTATGCGGGGGAACATACCTATTGACACGTGAAATCAAGCAAGTGAAACTTTCATGCCCTTCGACCTAAAACCCTTTAAAAAAGAATAATGTTCAGCTAATGTGAGTCTTTATAAAAAAAGCTAGTCTTTGAAGTCAGTTTTGTTTTGAGATTGAGCGCTCATGGTGCTACTCCGCGTGTGGAAGTGAAACCCTGAGCTAGTGTGCCGATGGTTTCTCCTACACAGCAGGGCTTCACACTCGGAGGCAAACCTTTGTGAGTGTCTTCCCGTTTGTGGGGGTCAGGACGGGGCGAGGGCAGGAGTGAATGGTCAGGAAGGAAAGAGTGAGAGAGAGAGAGAGAGAGAGAGAGAGAGAGAGAGAAAGAGAGAGAGAAAGAGTGAGAGACTCTAGCACAGCTGTGACCTGAATGAGTCCCTCCCCTCGTACCTCTGGGGTCCGGGAACAAGCGCGAGCCTGTCAGCGGCCTACTTTCCCAAAGTATGATTCTAGGCCATTATCTGTGTTACCACTGGTGGGGCTCCAGCGGGCTCAACGGATCCGCAGAACAATCCTCTTCATTGCCTGTGAACGTGTGAGGGTGGCCCAGCGTTTGAAAGTGTTACTCTGACAGGAGCGTATCTTACAGTAAGGAGTCAAGGTGAGGTTGACTACTGGAAGCAGGATAGAGAAAGAAAAAGGGAGAGATATTATCAACCAAACACCTGCACATTATTGTTCTTACCATGTTCATCACATTAATATTTCATTATTAGTTCTTTATTAGCATCAGTGGCTCCATGCATGGAATCCTTCTTTATATAAAGTTGTTTATAGTGGAAAAAGGTTCTTTAGATTTTTTAAATGCATTTCACACTAAGAAAAAAAAAAGGTTATTTTAAGGACTGTTCACTGAAAGGGTCTCTGGGAAACCCCAACAAAAATTCTTCTATTGCTTTGCTGTGAAAACCTCCTTTTGGAAATTTTATTTTTAATTGTGTAAGAAAATTTGTGTTTTGAACAGAAAAGGAGTGAAATCATTTTAAAAGAATTTAAAAGCTCACACACATAATCATAGAAAATTATTTTAGACAAAACATTTTCAATTTACACCGTCACCAGATTTACATCGGTTCATCATTATTAAGGCCTATTCACACTAAGAAGGATAACCATAATGATAACTACACTCTTAAGAAAAATGGTTCTAAACTGTACCAAATTAGGGTTCTTCGGCTTGTAACAATAGCAGAACCCCTTTTGGTGCTGAGTAGAACCATTTTTATAAGGTTCCATAAAGAACCATGCTTTGAAAGTGCTATAGGACCTTAATGGTGGTATAAATAACCTTTTCAACATTTTCATTAATATTAGTATCTTCTAGATCTTCTTAGTATATATGACAGCATCTGAAATACACAATTGAGTTTAGAGTTACATTGTGTCTCTTCCATTTGATTATGTAAAAACAATTATGTTCATGAAGGCCAAAATTAGCAAAAATGTTTAATGTTTTGTTGTAGTTGGTATGTTTAGGCATAAGGTCATAATAAAAAATAAAAATAAAAATATGGATCATAAATTCCATATCTCTGTTACTTACTTTGTGGAGAAGAGAAGATCCTTTAACTGAACAGAGCTGCTCACATGTTCAGTTAAACTAAAAAGAGAAAAGGACATGATTGTTAGGAAATGATTGTTACAATTTTTAAAGTTATAATTAATAAACATTTTAAGAAAAAAAAAAAATCATTTACCTGTTGAGAGTATGTTGACAGTCTGTGTAGTAACAGTAGTTGTATTGCTGAGCTCCAGAAAATCAGTAATGAGGAGGCTTTGACAGTTAAAGATTTGAAAAACAAAAAGGCGGGAATTAAGAACCCTAAACTCTAACACTAAGAACCATATAAGGGTTCTTAAGGACGATACGGTTCTAAATAGAACTGTTACTACGTGTAAAGAACTTTTATAGAACCTTTTTTTTTTATTAGAGTGTATATTTGCGTCCACATCAACAGACAATAACATTGTTTATTATAAGCATATGTGCTGCAGTTTTGTCATCTATCACTTTAAATGCTCAAGCTCTTTAGCGCAGAGTGGATTCTGATTGGCTGTCGATGTTTTTATCATTAATCAGCTGGAAAAAACCTTGTGAAAAAGATTCCAATTATATCATTGTGTCCTTATCGTTATAGTTGTGGCCTTTCCTGATACTTTATTGTATGAGAAAAAAAGACATACAATATATTTTCTTGTGTTTCACGTGTGTGGGAGTAAATGAATGATGACAGAATTTACATTTTTGAGTATTAACTGTGCTTTGAAGATTAGGTATTTCAACAAACCTGTTTTTGAGTTTTCAGACCATCCCTAAGCTCTCTGACCACTCAGATCATTCCTTCATAGGCTCTGTGAGAGCTACTCTCATCTCTGTTGATCCAATATACTGTCACATTCTTCAGAGTCATCCACTGACTTGTTATTTCAGCACAATTTTAGCTGAAATAACAAGTTTAACTGCCTACAGTGGCCCCAAAATGTATTTTGGACACTGAAGTCAAACGTAAAATATTGCATTATTTCATATGCATTATGGGTTGGTAAGATTATTCAAATGATTTTGAAAGAAGTCTCTTCTGCTCATCAAGGCTGCATTTGTTTGATCAAAACACAGAAAAAAAATACATTTTGGTTTCCAGCTTAAAATGTTGATGATGCTTACATGATTAAAAAATGGTAGGCAGCAAACACAATCAAATAGTATGTTTCCATAAAACTGACAGAACCCGTGGCACTGTTCATAAAACGCAGACTGTTGCACAGATTCATACGCATGACAATTTCATGAAAAAACTATATTTTTGTTCTTTGTCTCCATTTCTTCTTACACAATTGCAAGCTAATTCAATTATTTTTTACACTGCATGGGTACTTCATCGTGGGCAAATGGGCTTTTAATAAAACTTGGCTGCCTATACAGTAGAAAGGCCGTTGTCTTCCCTTCTGCCAAATTGGTAGGAAAACTTCAACACCCATAATGCACTGGGCATGTTGTCGTCCAAGGCCACTCCCACCAGTCTGCTATGGATATGCTTACCAGAGTCAAATACCACCTTACTTTAGTAGGAAATACTTCTTAGTAAACTCTTAGTCATAATGGTGTCGGCTTGTATTGTTCCCAGGTGCAAGAATTCAAAGAGTAAACGTTTAGCGGGATTGAGTTACTTTAGTTTTTAAATGAAGGATCCAGCTAAATCCAGTTGAAGGCTAAATGCTGCAAAGTATCATAAATATGAAGAGAACGCCACAGAAGTATAATCTGTAGTCTTCACAAAAGCACTGGAGTTGTCAAAAGTCTTTTGGTGACAAATAAACGTGAATATATCGGTCCAGGTAACACGAGAACGAGTAAACATTGTTCATTTACATACAGTATACTACCGACATTGTAACAATACAAAGCAGGTTGAAAATCGGTGAAGTTACACTTTAAACATTAGACAGTAATAGCTCAAATGAAACCACATGGTATATATCATTTTATATTTGATGGTCACTGTATGCTTTCGTTATATGGAAAATAGCAGTGTAAACACTGTCTCCTTTTCTGTTTAGTGTAAGAAAGTAAGTCATACAGGTTTGACGACATGAGAGTGAGTAAATGACAGAATATGGGGAAGCCATGATAACCAAACTCAGCAGAAGTCAGAGAAATATCTGCCAGAAATGAGATGTGAGCAGTCAGAGATGTTTTTTGTTTGTTTGCAAATGCTTTTGCGAGTGCATTTGTGTGTGTGCATTTGAGTGAGAGCCAGAGATCAGAGTGTGTGTGTGTGTGTTTGGTCTGGTGTTTTTTCTTGAGTCTCTAGTAGATTCAAAAGGAGTCTCAGCATCTGTCTCAGCAGCTGGAGGGTGTCACACACACACACACACACACACACACACACACACACACACACACACACACACACACACACACACACACACACACACACACACACGTGGGTCAGTTATCCTGACCTCACACTGCCATTGCTTGTCCTTCCCTGACCTGCTCCATCACACACACACATATGCGGAGAGCTTACAGGCTGTGAAAGGGCAAGAAGTAAATTTGACAGAGAAAATAAAATAAAGTCGCATTTGAGTCTTTAGTCTTGAAATGCTGAATACTTGAAATATCAGTATTCATGAAATGCTGATATTAACTTTCCATACCAGAGGTCAAAGGTCAACACCACTGTTGACACAGAGCAGATGGTGACTCTGTATTGACATTGCTGATCACAATATGTGAAAATGTGTATGTGGGTACTGGGTCTTGCGTATCATATTTTAAGCTGCATTTTGTGTATTTGTTTTAATTTATTTTTATAGATTTTTTTTTAAATAATTTTTTTGCATGGTGCTTTAAAAAAAAAAGAAGCTTTTCATTAATTGAGGATTAATTGTCTACATGGAATATTTGTACTTTAAAAAAAAAATCGTGTCAATGCAGGACCATTTAAAATGAATTACTGAAGAAAAGTGATCAAAATAAATGTACTCTAAATTAAAAAAACAAAATCTATAAAAAAAAGTTTGAGATAAAAAAGTTCTCTCAAAATGTGCATTTTTCGATTTGTACATTATAATACTGTGATGCCTAAATTGAGCATTTAAAATGGTTGATTTTGAATTGTCTTTTAGTTTTAATATGAGCTATTTATCATTTATTGACCATAATGAAAATAATTATCAGCTTTAAAAAAAAATAATTTAGGGACTACATGGAATATTTGTACTTAAACCGAACTAAAATTAACTATACTTAAAATGAACTACTGAAGTAAAAACAGTGATTAATGTGTGAATAGTGAATATTTTTATCAAAATGAATATGCATTTTTCATTCTGTAATAATGTTGTCATGCTGAAATTCACAAAATTCAGTTTATTTAAAATAAACTATAGAAGTTTAGAATTTAAATAATTTATCATTAAACCATTTACCATTTATATATATATATATATATATATCACACACACACACACACACACACACACACGAGTGAGAGAGAGATAAAGCTCCATGACACATTATACGTCAACTATACTTGTGTTCATTGTTTAGGCCTGAGCTGCGTCTCTGCAACAGTCGTGTTTATATTTAGCTCACATTGTTTCGCGCAGGTTCATCCCATTCTCTGATCAATGATTCATGGAGTTTCATTTCAATCTTGTGGTTCATAATCCAACATGTTTATTTACATTAAAACGCTTGTGAAAAGATGCACCACATGTGTGTTTGTTGACACGAGAGGGCGTGTAAATCCCGTCACTGTATGACTGTGTCCATGACAACAGTAATTATTCTCATGTTCAGAAAGAGGACGGTGTACAGTATGTGCTTATTCAGAAGGAATGTATGCAAATATCTGGACTGTGTGTGTTTGTGTTGCTGTAAGTGTTTTAGGTATTTTACCCCAGAGGAAAATGTTATTGCTCAGAGTTTGCATGTTCTCAGTTATAACCGTTTTAAGTATCAGCTTTACCTCAGATGCTTCTCCCATAATTCCTTAGGAGAAATCAAAATAGACACAAATGAGACGGTTGTTGACATGGAGTAAGATTACAGAGCTCAAATTAATGTGGGTAGATCATTTGATCCTGGAAGAATTTGATGAGAAATATATGAGAGTTGATATTGTATTGCAGACTTTGGTATCTTGGCATATCTGAGCATAGTTTGAGACGTTGTTAAGATCTCTAGAGGAGACACTTGTGAGAATACTGGGGTCTCTCTGGCTCTGTTTACATCTGGTATTAAGATGCCTTTTGGTTGATCGGATCACAAGTGGACGAGGGAGACAGATACCCGTTTACACCTGGTCTCTTTTGTCCACTTTCAACCACTTCTGTCCTGATTTCTTTGAGTGGAGGGTCTATGGGCGGGGAAATGTATGGGCCCTTTTCAGATCTTTCATGTAATGGACAAAATAAGCTTGCTCAATTTACATATAAATGCGTCCGGAGACGACAGAAAAACGTACGGAGAGCATTAGCTTTCGTTTCTGCTCTGAAAGCCGCGAGTCCGTGCCGAACGCTGTGAGTGTGTGTAAGACATCAGGAATGGTACGAGAACATTGTGCTTGGTACGTTTTTCATCTTCAAACCAAACCGGGTCTTCAGTCGACAAAGTTTAAATCCCGTCTGGCTAGAGCTCTTCCCATAATGTTCACGTGTTAGGTCAGTAGACGGAGAGTAGGCGTCTTTTGTGGCTGTTCGAACGCATTCGACCACATGAGTGTTTACACTACGAAAGCAACCCGGTCGAATGCGTTTTCGACTACATCTGGAAGCGAACGAAAATAGACAAGCTCAAAACGTTTTCACCAGTATTTAGAGTCGTCCACTTGTGATCCGTTCGACCAAAACGCATCTTAATACCAGGTGTAAACAGAGCCTCTTTCTCAGAAGAATGATCTGAGCAGCCTTAAATCTTTAGGTTACACTTTATTTGAAGGTGTCATTGTTACAGTGTAATTATACATTTAAGTACTCATTGAGTACTATTAAGCAACTACATGTACTTACTATAGGGTTAGGGTAGGATTAGGATTTGGTTGAGGCTTAGTTTCATGTAATTATGCATAATTTACTATGGTAAGTACATGTAACATGTAACAAGGACACTGTAAAATAAAGTGTTACCAATCTTTATTTGCTCTGCAGTTTATCTGATTCCCTCTTGTAGAAGCAGTTGAGAGGTTAAAGAGGCTATATAGAAATACTTTTCTACGAGTATTTTCGAAAAATATGTGGAAAATGCATGCACAAAATAATTGCATTCACATGTCTGGTTTATTTATGAACATTTTGTACGAGTCGTGCATATATTTCTTTTCTCTTCTCATGAGCGCGCGTGTGCATTTATCACGTGCAAGTGAATGCTTGTGGAGTCGGCAGTGTGTGTGTGTGTGTGTGTGTGTGAGAGAGCAGTGCACTTGCCTGAGGAGACAGTGTTATGTAAGATATCTCTGCTGCATACTGCACTTCAATAATACACCCATACTGCTAAATAAAGACACGCACACACTCATACTGTACACACATACAATTACAAATCATATACAGAGGAGATCAGATTTTCAGGACGCTCATTCTGAAGCTTGTCCAAACACACCGTGCATGCCATCATGTTCTGATCAGCAGGAAAGGAAAATCACAGATGACATCTCTTTGATAGATCAAATGTTTTTCCTAGACTGGATTGGGATTAAATGAAGAATAAATGGAGAATCTCCTACTTCTCAGATGTTTCTCCTTAGAAAAAGACCCTAGTTATCCTAGTTTCACTTCAGACTTGTGTTTTAGAAGAGATCTCAATAGCGTCTCAAAAGATGCCAACTCTTATTAAGATGCTAATCTTATTGCTCATATACTCTTAGAAAAAAAGGTTCAGTGGGGTTCAAATATAGAACCCTAGGGTTCTTGAATCAATTTTAAAGAACACTTTATGCTAAAACGTTCTATATAAGGGGAAAATACAAATAGTAATTATCCAATACTTTACTCACCCTCAAGCCATAGGTGTAAATTACTTTCTTCTTTCAGCAGAACACAATCAGAGTTATATTAAAAAATATCCTTCCTAGCTTTGAATAGTGTTTGATGCTCCAAAAAGCGCATCCATCCATCATAAAAGTAATCCTTATCAATCCAGTGGGTTAATAAATACCATCTGAAGTGAAACCATTTTTTTAAAGAAAAATATCTACATTTAAAACTTTATAAACTATAATCACTGGCTTTCGGCAATGGCCGTACGCACATTCACAAGAGAGTTACGTGGTTTTCGCGAGAGGCGTCAATTCTCACCTAAGATTACGCTACGCCTACGCCAGTCATACGCCGGGTCAGAGGTCACCCGACCGGAAGCCAGTGATTCTATAAAGTTTTAAATATGAATATTTTTCTTTCAAAAACCCATCGCTTCGCTTCAGAAGGCATTTATTTACACCCTGGAGCCGAATGGATTTATTTTATGATGGATGGGAATGCGTTTTTTGGAGCTTCAAAAACTCAGGCACTATTCAATGCCATTACAAATCTTCATCCCAGATTCATTTAGACATTGTTGATGTCTCTTCTGAAACTCTAGAGGAGACACGTGTGGGAAAAACAACTGAGAGGCAGCAGACATAAGCAAAAGACTTTTGCTCTCGATTTATCTCATCGAGAAACAACTAAGATATTAAAGAGCTCTCATTTGTGATGTTCTCCAATCAAAAGCCAGAGATTTTATTCTGAACTTAAAGGACAATTCCGGTATTTAACACTTTGAGTCTATTTTGTAGTTTGTTTTGGATGAACAAGAGTGGTGGACAAAGAAATTTTGACAATGGTTCCTGTCTCGACTTTTTGACTATTTTAGAATTGCCCATGACCGCTTTAGAATGGGAGTCTATGGCCATGCACAAACATGCCCTTAAAACAACCCTTAACGTTCGTTTTCAAAACTGTTCAACTTACCGAGTGGTTAGTGGTGTTCGTTGATGATTAAAAACAAATATATCGGCGTAATGTATGATTTCAATCCGAAAATTATTTTTCTATAGTGGAACTATTTTTTCAGATACCTCACAACCGCGTATAAACTTCCGCTCTTCGGCAACTTCCGTTGCTCTGCTCACGCTAGCCTTCTGAGAGTCAGAGAACCGAGCGAAAAGACCGAAAAGACTACAACCAAATGTAAACAGCCCCCTTTCCGTTTCCGGTAGCGCAGTAATATCAACGAGCAATGAGTCCTCCAACGGAAATCAATGGGATTTTACAAAATGCCAAATAAAACACGACAGAAACTGTATTACGCTACGCTAGTTGTTTTGGAATATCAACGAACACCACTAACCACTCGGTGAGTTGAACAGTTTTGAAAACGAACGTTAAGGGTTGTTTTAAGGGCATGTTTGTGCATGGCCATAGACTCCCATTCTAAAGCGGTCATGGGCAAATCTAAAATAGTCAAAAAGTCGAGACAGGAACCATTGTCAAAATTTCTTTGTCCACCACTCTTGTTCATTCAAAACAAACTTCAAAATAGACTCAAAGTGTTAAATACCGGAATTGTCCTTTAAATATTCCTCATCCAAATCCATGTTGCGTTCATATTTCAGTCACGGCAGAGTTTGAAAATGTGGATCTCGGTCTGCTTGTTTGGTGCACACCAGGGTTCGGATGACAGCGTTCACACACTTAATCAAATAAACCGCACTAACAGAGCAATCGCACCAGGGTTCGTTTTAATTGAACCAAACTTGCCAAGTGTGAACACACCCTGAAGATCAAATGATCTGAACTTTACAATCCACATTCATTATATAGCTCTATACTTTCTCTGTCAACATTTGTCTCTAATCTAATCTCTAATCTCTAAATTTTTATTTGTTCCAAGAAATATTAGAAAAAACTTCTGAGAAAGTTAATACTTCAATTTAACAAGAGCCACCTCTGAGCAATGAAACTTTGCTCTTTATATGATCTGATGCTCTGTATCATGGAAGTGACTCCTCTGTTTCTGAAATATGTAAATGTTACCTGACTGAATTCATCTTCTTCACAGTTATTGTTTTGGATGCTGCGGCGCGTCTGCGCGGCTCAAACTCTTGAATACAGGCTGCAAAATACGTTTTTTGAAAACACATTTTTTGGATGTAGAAATGGGTTAGCATGTGGGCTGCTATGACTCAGTGTGTGTGTGATGCGCTTCACTGGTGGCATGCCAACCTCTGGCTGCTGTTGCCCGGTAACACTTTGCCACAGTTTTGCTCTCATTTCACCTTTTTACAGACTTTTTGTCTTTTTTGTCAGCCTTAGATAGTTCACCCAGAAAGGAAGATTCTGTCTCGCCCTCATGTCGTTCTAAACCCATAAGACTTTTGTTCATCTTCGAAAAAACGAATTAAGAATGAGAATGAACCACAATGGTTCTTGCAGAAGCTCAAACGTGCTGCGTCACACGAGAATGAACCTCATTGGTTCTTTCACGTCAAGCGAACATTGAGCTTAACTGATTTGTGAGTTGATGAACGTTACAGCATATGTGAATAAAAGCCTAAATTACATCTGTTCATCATATAACCCGATCGAGTCTCTTCAGAAAATGTGGACTAAACCTCTCAATTCATATGGATTAGTTTTACGATCTCTATGAACTTTTTGAAGCATAAAAGTGGTAGTTGTGTAGCTGTCAATGGAGGGACAGAAAATATCTTCATTTGTGTTCTGAAGATGAACAAATGTCTTACGGGTTTGGAACGACATGATGGTGATTAATTAATGACAGAATTTTCATTTTTGGGTGAACTATCCCTTTAAATCTTCCTTTGCTCTCGATTTCATATGATTTCTGTCTATGAGAAACAATTGAGATATTTAAAGAGATTTACTTTACTATGAGTATTTTCAAATCTATTTGAAAAATATTTGGAAATGCATGCACAAAATGATTGCATTCACATGTCTGGGTATGTTGATGAGTGTTTTTCTTTACATAACCTCACAAATAAAAGTGAAATTAGTATTTGTAATGTTAAAGTCGGCATGAAACAGAAGTTGCGATAGTCTTTTGTTTCCTATTATGACATATATCCGAGTGGGACTCAATTTTGTCTACAGTGTATTGATTGGATGGTTGTGGTTTGCTATTGGTGGATCTCGTGTGAGTGACAGGTTGCCCCGCCCTCACGCCAGCAAACACGTAATGAGACAAGAGAAGAGATGCTGCAAGAGGGAGGGGAAGTTATTTTGATTAAAGATTACAAAGCGACATTAATAAAAATATAAATAAATAAATAAATAAATACTGCAATTTTCAAAAAAAAATCCATTTTGACCGATCATAGCGACTGTAAAATCCTAGTTAAATTGGTTGAAACAACTGTAAGTTAGCTGTTTAGAAATTCTAGTCAATGTGTTTTAGTGTTTTAATGTGTTATTAGTACATTAACATTTACTGGTATGCATGTTCAGGAATGTTGGCCCATCCTCAAGTTGATCCTTCCTTCAGTCTATGGGATTTTTCACTTATTTTGTCGTCCACAATTAGAAAATTGTATGTCTGGTCACTTAGATCAACAGTATAGTATTATTTAGCATTATAGTAGATTATTTTGGATATTCCTGAGTTTCCATCATCTAAATTGTGAAGTCAGTCCAGGTTCTCATCCTCATCTTCCTCACAAAGTCGTCTGGAAGCCCTCTAAAAGTGTGTTATTGAGTGGAAGCCCTCTAAAAGTGTGTTATTGAGTGTGTCCTGTGCGTCCTGGCCTGAATGCTAGCTGAATTCAGGAATAAAGTTTGTTCAGCATTCTGGATGTGTCTCTATACAATGGATGTTTTTTGTAATCTTGTTCCCTCTTGGTTTTCTACACCATTTACTAGGTTCTTCTCTTTCTCTCTCGGCAGCGGTGCCGTTTCCGCTGAGCCACAGGTTGAACATGCGAGAGGTGTTCGACAGTGAGGGGAAACCGCGTGTGGACCTGCTGAAGGCTCACCTCACTAAAGAGGGTCGCGTGGAGGAGCCCGTCGCCCTGCGTATCATCAACGAGGGGGGAGCCATCCTGCGCCAGGAGAAGACCATGCTGGATATAGAGGCGCCCGTCACAGGTTACTCATCTCTAACTAGAAAAGAGGGCATGATCTGTTGATAAAAACATATATTGTTATTCTATTATCAACATATATGATCATTGAAGGTTATTTTTTATCTCTAAATAAACTAATATCAAATACAAAAACTACAGGTCAAAAGTTTGGAATAATTCAGATTTTGTCTCTAATGCTTATCACGGCTCCATTTATTTGATCAAAAATACAGTAAAAAATGTTTTGTTTTTTAAAATGTAATTTATTCCTAGCCACTTTTGATCAGTTTAATCAAAAGTTGGTCAATAAAAGTACTCATTTCTTTCTTTTTTTTTATTTCTTACTCACCCCAAACTTTTTAATGTTAGTGGATCACGGTTTCCACAAAATTATTAAGCAGCACAACTGTTTTAAACACTGATAATAGTAATAAATGTTTCTTGAGCATCAAATCATCATATTAGAATGATTCCTGAAGGATCATGTGACACTGAAGACTGGAGTAATGATGCTGAAAATTCAGGAATAAATTGCATATTAAAATATATTACAATAGAAAAATATTTTTTAATATTACTGTATTTTTGATCAAATAAATAAAGCCTTGGAGAGCATAAGAGACTTCATAAGAGACCCCAAACTTTTAAACGGTAGTGTGACAACAAATTCAACATTGCTTAATATTACCTTTATGTTCTATTGCAGTGGACAGATGTGTAACTCTGAATTTTTTTTTATTATATTCATGTTTTAGAGTAAAAATAGAAGATTTTGTCCTTTGAGATTGAATAATTCACGTGTCAGAGAATTAAAAGATACATTCACAACTTAGTATAAGCATACTGTAATATGAATATGTACAAAATACATCTCTAGAGACTAACAACAGGGAGTTTGATATGCACATGCACATATTTATGTAATTCTCTGTGGTGAGACAGAATTTCACTACATATGAATTTTATAACAGAAAAAAAAAAGATACTTCTCTCACCTTAGCAGAAAAACTTTGAAAATACAGGCTGAGATGACATTAGAGAATAAATGATATTGTTAGGAGAGGTGAGATAATGAACCGCACCTATAGTGACTTTAATTTCCCATGAGTCAAAGCGAGGTTTAGTAGGTCTGACACAGGACAAAGACATTGCTCCTCAGCCATGAAAGGAACCGTCATTTAGCAGGCAGAGAGGCCAAACACGGGACCTTTCCCCGCTCGCGTTGGCCTCACACCTGAGACCGAACCTCTCCCACTCTCCCAGCATGCATTTCTGAACCCTCATCAGCTGGTGGCCTAGTGAATTTCACACACAGGGGTCATTAAAAATTAATGGCTCGGTGGATAACTGATTTAATTCCCTGGAACCCATTACAGAGAGAAAGAGATGGTTAGCTTTGTGTGCTTTCAGGCATTCCAGACCTCGTGGCCTTTAACCCTTTGACCTCCCATTGGGAACACACACACTCACATGAGAATAGCTCCAATTAGACGTCTTCATTAGATGTAAAACAACACTCACCATATCTTCTGCTATCTTATTTCTATCTTTTTCTCAGATACACACACACACACGTTTCAGTCAGGATGGTGATCTTTCTATGAGCATTGAAGTAAACAGCTTTTTCCTTCCCGTCTTAATATACGAGATGTTTGTTGGATGGTTTCAAACTGATTTCCAGCTGCAACTATTTAATTTTGTAACCATAGTCAGACACAAAACAACCATATTTTGATTTGCACATCACACATGTATTAAATGCAGGAACCATTTAGATTTGCTAATGTCGCTAATAGGACCAGGGCTTGACATTATTTCAGCAGTGGCGTGTAACACAGTCACTCCTACTAGACACTTTGACGGTTTGAAATTTAAATACAGTATAATATATACATTTTTCAGTTGTAGTCTTTTAAAAAGGCATCTAAAATAATAAACTAAGTGTAATGTAGTTTTGTCAAAAATTAAATTTTTCAATACATATCGATACTGAAATATCTGAACACTTTCAATACTCATTTTCCACAGAATAAGAGACACGATTCCAGCTGCTCTTTCTCTCTCTCTCACCTTTCCGACAGCGAGTTACACACAAACCCTCCGGGTGAATATTGTTGGTGTTACAGGGCTTGAATTTTGGCGTGGGATTGCACGTACTGCGCATAATTGTACTCATTCCCGCAGATTTTGTGCTCACACCCAAAACGCGCGCACATAAAGCCGCCTCTCAGTACTAAATTGAGTTCTGTTTCACTCCTTATTTCACTTAAACAGTCAACCACAAACTAAATAATGTCAAAATGCTGATCTTGACGAGTATTCACATAAACACAGTCAGTTATGTTTTAAGTGAATGCAAAAGGTTGAGAATTAAAACGCATGTGTAACAGTATAATGGATCCGTGCGTCAGGTCTTAAAGTGACAGCAGCCTAATATACCTGCTATCAAATTATGAGGTAATATTAAAAATATCTATATGACAGTTTTTCCCCATGGTATCAATGTCAAAATTGTGGCCAGTGAAAATGCTGAGTGGCTAGTAAGTTTAGAAACCCACTAGCCACAGTCGCTGGTGAGCAAAAAAGTGAATGTCAAGTCCTGGATAGGACCTATTAAAATGGGGTTATACAAAAAAATGTATAATAATATTTCTCCATAGAGTTTACATGATTGTGGCCAAATATGACTACAAATGCTTACTATTATTGTGTGACTTTGAACACATAGCAGGTGACATACAAAAAGAGGACTTTTGATTTGCAAGCATGATTCTCTTTCCTGTGTTGACTTGTATTTCCCATTGAAAGCAAGGTTCAGGCTGATAGAAAGGCTTAACTATCTGACTGCAAAGAACCCCTTTATCGTTGTCATATCTGTCTATTTAATTATTCATTAATAGTGATATGCACTTAAACTGACTCCATTTAAACTTTTTGTACATTTAAAATGGTTAGCCTTAAGTTTATGCAGTTTTGTTTTTTATTAACTTTATAAGTAGAAACTTAAGATGCAAGTTTTAATATCTGCCTTTGATTTACACTGATAACTGTACACTAATGATATTTAAATGTTTGAAATTAATTAACATTTTAATAAATTATAACTAGTGTTCTATTAATGTAAAATACTTTTATTATTGTTTAGAATTGTAAGTTTTTTTTAATAATCTTTGTTCAGTAGAAAGTTGTAATATCTGCATTTGATTTACACTGATAATATCTGTATACCAATGACATTATTATTATTTTAAATAAGACTTTTTTTTTTTTTTTTATTAACTCTAATCCTAAAATCCTTTTTTTGCATTATTTTGTAGATATTTGAGTACTTTTAATAAACTTTGTTCAGTAGATTCTTAAGGTTAATAGTTTTATATCTGCCTTTCAGTTACACTACAAATTACATTATTATTATTATTTATTTTAAATATGGTGAAAATTATTAAACATTTGAAGAATTTTTTTTTTTTTTTCAATCCCTATCTTTCTATATTTACAACTTTTCAAATGATCATTCTCCTAAAACCTTTTCACTATTATAATTATTTTATTGTTTTGAAAGTACTAGTGTTTCCTTCAGCTAATGCCGATCTTTTTTGTGTTGCAGTGTGTGGTGATATCCACGGACAGTTCTTCGACCTGATGAAGTTATTTGAGGTTGGCGGGTCTCCTGCAACAACGAGGTACCTGTTTCTAGGGGACTATGTGGACCGAGGGTACTTCAGTATTGAGGTAAGTCTCCCTTCACCCTGTTTAGGGACCCTAGTTTGTAGTACACACCATCTTTGTCCAGATATCCTGATGTGGTCTGTGAAAGCATCTTTATTTCTATCTATATTCTCTCCTTCAGTGTGTCCTTTACCTCTGGTCGCTGAAAATCCTCTACCCAAAGACGCTGTTTCTTCTGCGGGGAAACCATGAATGTAGACATTTGACTGAATATTTCACTTTCAAACAAGAATGTGAGTACTGACATGAGGAAAACTCTTCGTCTTTTCAGTTACGGTGTCTCTACACATTTAAAGTTTAAAACTATGCATTTCCTATAAACACACCAGTTCACCTCTCATCTCCTCTGAAGGAGGTCTTTTTCTGGAGCAGTCTCTTGTCAGACAGAAAGAGAGATGCAGAGAGAGAAAGAGGGAGTATGATTAGCAGAAAATTAATTTGCCTGTTAATGTTGGGCCCAGGGAGCCTGTGAGTGTGATTTCCCTGATGAGAGGAGTGAGGAGGAGTGAGTGCCCTCCTTTACCATCTGCTGACTGACAGAACATACACACACACACACACACGTTGGGTTTCCATGTTTTATGGGGACTTTTCATAATCATAATGATTGTTATACTGTACAAACTGTATTTTCTTTCCCCTTACACTAAACTTTCTGCATTTTTACATTTTAAAAAACATCATTTTAAAAAAGCAAGATGGCGGCAGGAGCATCAGGTTGAGTTTTTACTATTCTGTCAAGGGTCTACAGATGAAAAATAGCCTTTTTGGTTAATTCTGGAACATTTACATCTATGTGTATTAATGTGCCTGTAAACAAAAAACAAAAAAAATCTGTATGATTTATAAGCTGTTTTCCCCATGGGGACCAAAATATGACCAGCTTTGTGGTGAAATTTTGTCCCCATATCTTAGGGTTTACCAGGACACACACACACACACACACACTTATACACAAATGTTTATTGTGCTATCTAAATGGGGACACACCATACACCTAAAATTTGTTTCATTTTATTATTAAATGAATCACAAATATTATTACTATTATTATTATTATTATTATTATTAAATGAATAAATTATTTAAAATAAATATCTCATTTGAAAAATACAAATTCTGTGATTATTATGTTTGTAACTGAAAGTTAGGTCATTATTAAATAATTATATTTCTCTCTACAGCAAGTCTGAAATCTGATATATTAAAAAATAAAGGAAATTATATATGTGAATATTTTTATATAAATATCTTGTTTTTTATTATTATTTTAATAATTATTTTAATTTATAAAATAATAAATAAAATAAATGTATACATATATATATTTAAAATAATTTTATGAGAATACATATAAATAAATAAAATATAAATGATTAATAATTATTATTTATAATATAAAAATTAATAATCAATTTTAATATAATAAATTCATATTTATTATAGTAATTATTATAATATATAATAAATGTTTTGCTATTATTATGATTCATATATATAAAATAAATATAATAAAATAATTAAACATTTTCATACAGAGCATTAATAACTCTTGTAATTATTAAATATATTATAAAAATGTTTACATAACATTGTTTAAAAAAATTATTGTAAGAAATAAAAAAAAAGGTTTCGTGGGGTAATTTTTCTAAAAGAATAGACCTAAATTAAACATGCACTTATTGTGACGCACTTTTGAAAAGGTAATAATCACATTCAGTATTGATTCTCGACACAGAGCACATTTGTATTCTTATACTACTACACTACAGCATAGCAGAAACTTTATATATTGATTGATCCAATGTCATTAGTGAGAGTATTTGTGAAGAAAGATGGAGGGAGAGATGGAGAGATAATGCAGAGTGATGCAGAGATGTGGCTGAACAGATTGGTAGATTTGGAGCAGTGAGATTGACACAGCACAGACTGTCTCTCTCTCTCTCACACACACACACACATACACACACACACACACTCCTTTTAGTGTCCTCTGAAAGTGTAAATGAATGCAGGAGCTTAATGTACAAATTAGATTCATACAGAGAAAATAAACACTCACTTCATTTCTGAGCTCTGGAATGACATTACTTCAAACTCTTCCATCTGTATTTCTCCTGCGCTATCTTTGTTTATCTCTCTCTCTGTCTGTCTCTCGGGTGAAATCAGATGCTCTGCAGGTGTGTGATCTCTGTCTCTCTTTCTTTCAGGTAAAATCAAATACTCGGAGCAGGTGTACGATGCGTGCATGGATGCGTTCGACTGTCTGCCTCTGGCTGCACTGATGAATCAGCAGTTTTTGTGTGTTCATGGCGGCCTGTCTCCAGAAATCCACACGTTAGACGACATCAAGAGGGTGAGCAGGACTAGTATATCAATTCAGCATTAAATCGATAAAAAGTCACTTTTAGATTGATGCTATTCCAAATAAATTCTGTTCTTTTGAACATTTATCAAAGAATCATGAAAAAAAAACATATATATCAGGGTTTCCACAAAATTATTAAGCAGCACAACTGCACTGATAATAGTAAGAAATGTTTCTTGAGCAGCAAATCATCATATGTGACACTGGACCACAAAACCAGTCACATGGGTCAATTTTTTGAAATTATACCACACGAAAGCTTAATAAATAAGCTTTTCATTGATGTATGGTTTGTTAGGATTGGATAATATTTTGCCGAGATACAACTAATTGAAAATCTGGAATCTGAGGGTGCAAAAAAATCGAAACATTGAGAAAATCGTCTTTAAAGTTGTTCATTCATGTTCGCGGTTGTGCTGCATTCACTCACAAAAATAAATGTTTTATATATTCACGGTAGGAAATTTAATAAAATATCTTCATGGAACATGATCTTTACTTAATATCCTAATGATTTTTGGCATAAAAGAAAAATCGATAATTTTGACCCATACACTGGATATTGTTGGCTATTGCCACAAATATACCCGTGCGACTTGTGACTGGATTTGTGACATATTAGAATGATTTCTGAAGGATCATGTGACACTGAAGACTGGAGTAATGATGCTGAAAATTCAGCATTACTGGATGATTTGAAATGTTTTAAACTTAAAGTTCCCATGAAATCAAAATTGATGTTTTTTGTTTTTTAGTATGAATGGTAGCCTTACAGTTATCTATAAGCTAGTGTGCTGCAAAACAATGAAAAAAATTTGCATTTAGAAGATATAAGCATTCAAAACGTACAGTCTCGTGCACTTACGCCAATATGGGTCAATGATCATATTTCCTGCCCAATCAAATGATCTCTAGAATCTGAAGCTCCGCCCCCTACATTATAAATAGACGCTGAAGCTGCGGCTGAAATCGGTCATTTCCGAAATTACGTCACCACATTGAATAATGCTGTGCGTTTCAAGGCACTTCAGTCGGCCTTTAAGACTGAGCTCTGACAACAGATGTTTGACTGATCTTCTTTAAATCTCCCCTTATGCTTCTGGTGTATTTTCTTTAGCAGTGCACAGGCTGTGCACAAATGCAGCGCATGGTTTTTAAAACTATTATTCTCTATCTTTTTCAATTTAGTGTGCTTTATTTGTATGACAAAGAATGGCGTATTTTTATCACCAACATAGAGCAAAAATAAAAGCAAAATAACTACGCAATAAAAAAAGTAGTATTAAAAGTGTGATGTAAAATAAGATAAAATATTGTTAAATTGTTCATTAATTAACATTATTAGCATATTTACAAATATAAAATTGTAGTGATGTTGACACTAGGTAGACCTCTCTCTCTCTCTCTCTCTCTCTCTCTCTCTCTCTCTCTCTCAGTTGGACAGGTTCAAGGAGCCCCCAGCATTCGGCCCCATGTGTGATCTGCTGTGGGCCGACCCGCTGGAGGACTTCGGCAATGAAAAAAGCCAAGATTACTTCAGCCACAACTCTGTCCGTGGATGCTCCTACTTTTACAGGTAAACCATTCAGCCTTCTTCATGGAGATCGCTTTGAGAAGTGATAGAAGAGGTGCAGAAATGATAAAAAGGACAGCAGGAAGAGGAGAAAGCATACAATCAATATCTCTTTAGTATCTCAATGAGTTCTCCTAGACAGCAAATGGAGTCTCTCCTGCTTCTCATAACCAGTAACCTCACATGTGGCTTCCCTAGACAGCTCAACAATCTCTCAGACTGTGCTCAGATTTAACAAGATACCTAAAGTACACAATCAAAAATCAGAGATATCAATATGAATTCTTCCGAGACCAAATGATCTGAGCTGCTACATTCAGCCAAAGCAGAACTGAATTTTTTTAAGGTTTAAAGGGGGCGTGACCAAAAGAATTTGAGAACCACTGCTGTATGTCAACAATTGTGTCATTTGTGTCTCTTTATATTTCCCCTAAAAAATTTCAGGAGAAACATCTGAGACAGAGTTGACACTTTAAGTCTCCTGAGTCATGAAAGAGTAACCACTTAGCAAACCAATGTTCCTCAAGGACCGGTTAAGTACAGTGAAATAAAGGTGTAGATAAAAGTCCAGCGCCTGGAGTGCTGAGCGAGTTTAATTGGAATTGTAAAGAAGTCCAAACAGTGACCAGCTTCAGCACAACACAGAATCCCCACAATCCCACGGGAATCTGCGCTCTGCCGTTACCATGACAACTGGCTACTACTGCCAGATCCGCTGAGATATGAAGATTCAGAGATGTAGTGAGAACCTGAGAGAAAGACAGAAATGATGGAACAGGAAAAGGAGAGAGGATAGAAAACAGGGCTGAATGATTAATCGAAATAAAATCACAATATGACTTTCGATGTTTGATTATCAAATTGCAAAGACTGCGATTTAATTAAATAAATATATACGCTGCACATTTGTAAAGTGAAGCGTTTTTTTAAACCTGTAGCCAACAAAGGAGAATCTTTAGACAAAGGGGAAAGCATTTCAGCTTTACACCAAAATAACCTTGATGGTTTAATGTTTGAAAAGGAAGAGATTAAGACATAAATATTAGTGTTGTAATTTTACTGTTGCACTGAAAAATTATTATTACTTTTTTTATCTTACAGTGAATGAAAGTATTACAATAGTAATATATTTCTTATTTTCTTTATTTTTAATGATGATGATAACAATATAATTATTATATATTATATAGTCAGAGATATACAATCACATTACCAAGATGATATTTTAGCCAAATTGTGTAGCCCAACAAAGCAGCACAGCAAACCTGGAACGAACAAACAAAAAAACAAAAAAATCACATCACAACCGGCATCACAATTTTTGTCTTGAAAAAATCCCCAATTAGATTCAGCCCTAAGAGAAAATCTATGTGGAGAGAGAGGAAAAATGGATATCTAATGCTAAGCTAATGCAGCTAACATTGCGCAGCCTGTGAATGAGAGCCTTGGGTGTGAATGTTATTACCCACAATCCTCACTGTTTTCACTTCTTATGAAACCCTTTGAAATCAATGAAACACAATGGATGGCTGTTGTGTCAGTGTGCTGCGCTTTAGGCCAGTATAGACTTGACAAAAATAGACAAGACTGTCAAGTTAAAGTAATAAATAACATACAAGATTAGTCTTCAACATGGCATCATACCACACAACATCTGAGCCTTCATTTCTTTGCTAGAACCACATTTAGACCCTTCAAATATTTTGAGCAGGAAATGATGGTGGTTTTCACTGTATGCTGCACATTTATATCACTGCTACCCCCTGGTGGCTCGTAGTGGTAATACAATAATACACATGCTAGCAAACGGTTAAAGCACACACTCTCCATGGTTTTTTAGACCTCTCTTGAGCATCTCAGAAATATCAGGATGGTTGTATAATCAAATGAAACCATAGTGAACTGAGGAAGAGGTTTCAAAAGTGATGTTAAATCTAAATCACAAGTGCTAGCTGGACTATATTAATATAAATCCTTTTGGAAATAAAAAACAGTCTGGGGCTGATCTTAGCTGGTTTTAGCTGGTCTCCCAGCCTGGCTAAGCAGGTATTTAGCTAACAAAATAATTTCTAAGAATGTTTAGAATGTCCAATTTTTTAAATGGTTAAAAAAATTATTGGTCATGACAAAAAAAACATTTCAGAAAAAATGTTCCATGAACAAACAATATATAGAAAATGTTTTTGTGCTACCTTTAAACGTTTTACGTACTATATCATTTTGAATGAACATTATATTAATATTACTGGAAGAACATTAAATGTTGATTTGATTTGTCATTTGATTTCATCAAATTTTGTTCGTAACTGAGATAACCTAGCCAGAACGTTCCCTGTTAGCGGGGGTTTAGTTAGTTAGCTTATGGAAACCCCTCTAAAAAACTAGCAAAAACAGACCAGTTATTTAGCCAAATTAGTTGTTTTATCAGTATTTATCAATGACTTTAAATATTGTTTACCATGCCTCATTTTGTTTTATCATTTTGTACAGCTATCCTGCAGTGTGTGAGTTTTTACAGACCAACAACTTACTGTCGGTCATCAGGGCACATGAGGCGCAGGACGCAGGGTAAGAAAACAACACGCACCGTCACCTTTGACTTCCTGTCTTTTTATAGATGACCGCTTTTTTCTCTTCAGCTCTCTTCCTCGCCTCCTACAGATATAAAACCCCTAAAACACACACAGCGAATGTGTATATTGACAGTCTGGATTGAGTTTGTGTTGATGGACGATCAGTGTGCAGATACAGCTGACCGACAGACGCAGAGAGACATTGATTCTCCATAATCCACATACATTACAGTACAGTAGTGTTCATTGATCTGAAATGCCACCAATGCACACACATTCACCTAAGCCCAGGCCCTTTTATCAGTCATTGTCTCAGGCATCCCTGCAGTCAACTAAACAGCAGTCAGTAATGCACTACAATGCTCCACAGCAATCTACAATACTCAGTACAACAGTTGACAACAGCACACAGCATGCTCACTGAGTAAATTAGTTCATTTTACACAGTCTAATCAAAATAATAATAATTTTGTGTTGTACTGCACGCTTTAGCACAGTAAAGGCTAAGTTCTTTAACAGAAATAATGAATAAAGGCTTCAAAATCTTTTGATCTGAGACTATGCTTTGAAATAAGTTTTTAACCAGGCTTCAAATACTTGCTGTAGAATAGGGTTTTATCACAAATATGTACTTAATATGTACATGTTTATGAAAACACCCTAGTGTAATTCTAATCAAGATTCTGATGGTCATACTATAATTTTCTTCTACCTCTTCTCTGTTTTCTTGCTCTTTTAGTTACCGTATGTACAGGAAGAGTCAGACCACAGGTTTCCCCTCTCTCATCACCATCTTTTCTGCTCCAAACTACCTGGACGTTTACAACAACAAAGGTCTGAATTCAGTTAGTTATATTAAACGCAACACTTTTGTTTTTGCCCCCATTTTTCATGAGCTGAACTCAAAGATCTGAGACTTTTTCTATGTACACAAAAGGCCCATTTCTCTCAAATATTGTTCACAAATCTGTCTAAATCTGTGTTAGTGAGCACTTCTCCTTTGCCGAGATAATCCATCCACCTCCACAGGTGTGGCATATCAAGATGCTGATTAGACAGCATGATTATTGCACAGGTGTGCCTTAGGCTGGCCACAATAAAAGGCCACTCTAAAATGTGCAGTTTTATCACACAGCACAATGCCACAGATGTTGCAAGTTTTGAGGGAGCGTGCAATTGGCATGCTGACTGCAGGAATGTCCACCAGAGCTGTTGCCCATGAATTGAATGTTCATTTCTCCACCATAAGCCGTCTCCAAAGGCGTTTCAGAGAATTTGGCAGTACATCCAACCGACCTCACAACCGCAGACCACGTGTAACCACACCAGCCCAGGACCTACACATCCAGCATCTTCACCTCCAAGATCGTCTGAGACCAGCCACCCGGACAGCTGCTGCAACAATCGGTTTGCATAACCAAAGAATTTCTGCACAAACGGTCAGAAACATCTCAGGGAAGCTCATTTGCATGCTCGTCGTCCTCATCGGGGTCTCGACCTGACTGCAGTTCGTCGTCGTAACCGACTTGAGTGGGCAAATGCTTACATTCGATGGCATCTGGCACTTTGGAGAGGTGTTCTCTTCATGGATGAATCCCGGTTTTCACTGTACAGGGCAGATGGCAGACAGCGTGTATGGCTTCGTGTGGGTGAGCAGTTTGCTGATGTCAATGTTGTGGATCGAGTGGCCCATGGTGGTGGTGGGGTTATGGTACGGGCAGGCGTATGTTATGGACAAGTTCAGGTAGCACATTGTGTGGCCTTTTATTGTGGCCAGCTTAAGGCACACCTGTGCAATAATCATGCTGTCTAATCAGCATCTTGATATGCCACACCTGTGAGGTGGATGGATTATCTCGGCAAAGGAGAAGTGCTCACTAACACAGATTTAGACAGATTTGTAAACAATATTTGAGAGAAATAGGCCTTTTGTGTACATAGAAAAAGTCTTAGATCTTTAAATTCAGCTCATGAAAAATGGGGGCAAAAACAAAAGTGTTGCGTTTATAATTTTGTTCAGTGTAAATGCAAACTACAAGCAATCACATCATTATCGCATGGCTCAATGAGATTGCTTGCTCAACATTTAAATAGTCTGGTTCATTGTTTGCAAACATTATCAATTATAAATGTAGATACATTTTTATATAAATTAGAATAAAGTATATAATACATTTATATTGAATATATAATATACTCATTTATTATTATTTTGATTGATTGATAGATAGTTGCAAATCTTTTTTGTGTGTGTGTGTTTATCTAATGACAGTCATGTGCAAAGAGAAAGAAATGTACAGATGTTCATTAGAGAAGTCGAGATTCTTATGTTCATTAAAACGTAATGTGTGAATATAACTGCCTTAATGCCTCTCCGCAGCGGCCGTGCTTAAATACGAGAACAACGTAATGAACATACGGCAGTTCAACTGCTCGCCACATCCGTACTGGCTGCCCAACTTCATGGACGTCTTCACCTGGTCGCTTCCGTTTGTTGGAGAGAAAGGTGGGAAAGAGGAAACACAGTGTTGGTAAACAGCATGAGACATCATGATTCTGCCAGGAGACAGACAGTCTTTGTGGTTACACAAATTCCTTACTTTTAATTCATTCTGGGTGTGTGAGGGAAAGTGGATCCTCTGTTGTGTTGTCTTGACTTGTTAAAGCAAAGAAGATGGAATAGGTCTGATACGAACTGTATTTCATCTTTTCTCAACAAGTAAAACTATCAGGTCAAACTTTTTTTGATTTTACCTCATAATAAAGTCATTTGATAGAGATTAAAAGATCGAGTTAAGCTGGTGTATAAATGTTACAGTGACACTTTGGGCCCTATTTTAACGATCTGAAACGCAAGTATCAAGCGCAAAACGCAAGTAACTTTGTGGGCGGGTCTTGGGCGCTGTTGCTATTATACCGGCGGGATAAATGACTCTTGAAATCTAAAATGGGTTGGTAGTAGCTTCATTATTCATAGGTGTGGTTTGGGCGTAACGTGAAATAAACCAATCAGAGCGACATCTCACATTCTCTTTAAGAGCAGGCGCACTTTTTCCATGGCAGATTGCTATTGTAACGGCGGATTTGCCAGGCGCACGCCAGGAGAGGTTCACAGCCGAGGAGAGCAACGCTCTCGTCACGGCCGTAAAAGAGAGAGAAGTTACATTGGGGATGGAGAAAATAACATATGAATAACATGCGTAATGCGCCACTGACTGTAGACTAGGTTTTTGTTGGTCAGTGGCAGAATTGTTTTCTAAACCTGCAAAATAGCACCATGGAACGTTTGCGCCGGAACACGCCTCCTCTTTGCGCTGAACCGCCCCGGGGAGCGCAAGTGTATTTCCTAGTTTACCGACGTGCGTCTGTGGAGGGAAAAGTCCGCTGTGCGCGGGTGCAAAATAGGAATGATACATGCGTCGGTGTACAAAGTCAATTGCGCTGGGTGCAAGATAGGGCCCTTTATGTTTTTGTTGTTGTTAATGTTATTGTTCATAGTTTATGCTAAAATGTCACGAGATCTTGCCTTTTTGACCTTTAACGCCTCCACAGTGACAGAGATGTTGGTGAATGTCCTCAGCATCTGCTCTGATGACGAGCTTATGGATGGAGATGAGATCTTTGATGGTGAGGGCCGCATATTCCTCAACTTTTTCCTCTAAGGTTTTCAGAAACGCACGTCTAGACTTTTAAAATTATTTCACCTAATTTGAAGTGTCATGATAATGGCAACTAAAATGAACCTATTGACCAATTTTTGCCATTCTCTGTCAATTGTGGATACTTCAGTATATTGTTGTAGCTTTAACATTTTTTTAGACATCTGAAGATTGTTTCATTTTAAATTCTTGTACAGAATATTCAGCATCAGTGTGTTGTTTATGAATTAAAAGCCTGTTTCCTGGTTTCTCTCAGCTAATGCTGCAGCTGCCCGTAAAGAGGTCATCAGAAACAAGATCCGTGCCATCGGCAAAATGGCCAAAATGTTCTCAGTTCTGCGGTGAGTCTAGAAGGGGTTGGGAACACATGTTTGTGGTTTGGATCTTTACAACATAATTAATTTTTAATAATACATCAATATGTGTGTGTTTGCATGGCCTGAGACACACTGTTGTTATGGTTAACTAAAATAAAGTGCAACATTTGGATTCCGGAAGTAAAACATTTCTGCATACGGAAATTGATTTTTAACGATAATTTATAAAACTTTGAAGACAGCCCTACTATGAACTATGGGATTATTTGCTGCTGTTGAAGCCATCAGCCCACATTATTTCAACTTATCTTTTAAAACAATCGTATTTAACAGTGGAATTCGTGGTGAAAAACTACATTAGCCAAGTCTGTCTTCCTATGCTCTCAAAATACATATTTTATGTACATTATGGATATTTTTCAATAAACTTAAATATATTTATGTGTAGGCTATATATTTAATCAACATACTATAAGGGCATTTGTTAATATTTTAAATTAACCTTTATTAGTATATATTTCTGGTTTCATTTTAACTTTACTTTTTAGTCATTTTGTTGTGCTTTTGTCATTTTTATGTCGTTTTTTTTATATATTTCCATTAAGCTTGAATTTCTATTTATTTTAGTTTAGTAATATTTTAGTATTTATGTACTATAAAACTATTTGTTAATATTTTTAATTAGCTTTTATTTTTTAGATATTCTGTTTTCATTTTAACTAGTTTAAGTTTTAGTAATTTTGTCTTGCGCTTTAGTCATTTTTATTCGTTTTTTTATATTTCTATTTAGCTTGAATTTCTATTTAGTTTAGTTTGAGTAATATTTTAGTATTGTTTATATGCTATAATAGTATTTCTTAATTTTTTCTGTTTTCATTTTTACTAGTTCTAAGTTTTAGTAATTTTGTAATGTGCTTTAGTCATTTTTATTAGTTTTTGTTTTTTATATTTCTATTCAGCTTGATTGTACAGTATATAGTTTTAGTAATATGTTAGCATTATTTATATACTATAATATATGTTAATATTTTTAATTAATTATTTATTTAAAATTTTATTTTTTACATTTTAATATTTCTATTTAGCTTGAATTTGTATGTATTTCACTTGTACATCAACTTGTACGCTGGTTTGTATTTCGACAGAGAGGAGAGTGAGAATGTGTTGACCCTGAAAGGTCTGACCCCTACTGGCATGCTGCCGAGCGGCGTACTGTCTGGAGGAAAACAGACCTTGCAAAGCGGTGAGTTACAAAACCAAACCGCGCTCTTATACCGTCCAATCACAACCTCTTTTCTCTTTCAAGGTCACTAAGACAATGTCATACAAACTCACGCACATGTTTGCTAACCCCTCTCTTTTAGTGAAACACTTTCGTTCATTCTCTTCACTAATTATACCATCTGAAATGTGCACACACGAACATACTGGGAAACTAACCGGCTAATGCTAACTGCTAACTGCCCGTGGCAGCTACTTGGCAGCTAATGCTGGGGGATTGTGCTGCGTGCATGACTATCACAATAAACTCCCCCATCCATCCTCCCTCTCTCCCTCTCTCCTTCTCTCCGTCTGTCTTTCTGTGCCTCCTCAGCTACCATCGAGGCCATTGAAGCAGTCGAGACGGTTGAGGATGGAGAAGGTAAACTGGCCGGCCTCTATCTCTCTCTGTGCTGCTCAGAGGTTTCATAGTGACCGCTGTAACACGCTAGCTAGCTAGACAGTGCAGCCTAGCTAACTGAGCGTGTGGGTGCTATGACTGGTCAGGGATTGTGTATTTCACACAGACACACACAGTTATCTAAATATCTAAATGGGGACATACACTATGTTCAAAAGTCTGTAGTCAGTTTTGAGAGCAATTAAGACTTGTTAAGGAAGGATGAATTAAATTGATCATTTATAATGTTACAAAAGTTGACATTTCTATTAATCAAAGAATCCTGAGAAAATAAATGTATTAGAGTTTCAACAACAATATTAAGCAGCACAACTGTTTTCAACACTGATAATAATAATTGATTCTTGAGCAAAAAAAAAAAAAAATCAGATTTTTTTTTTTTTTGTTATCATATGGTAGTGTACTATAGGCTTGCTAATTATAAAGACTACAGATTTACCTTACCTTACTCTACCCTGAAAAGGTCTAATGTAATCAGTCAAGATAAGAATGTGTAGCATCAGGTTTGATCATCACTTTAATCGATTCCTTCTCATAATTATATATACTGTATAATGTGATAAGCATATCCTTGTTGAAAGAAACAGTTTAAATCAGCCCAAGCTGGTTTTCTGGTCTTGAATGGTCTCTCATCCTAGTCAAGCCAGTCTGGTTTGCTAGTTTTATAGGGGGTTTGGGCACTTGTTGTGAGGCTGGGAGAACAGCTAGACCAGTTTAAACCAGCCAATACCAGCACACCAGCCATAACACTTACATCCAGCCAATATATGAATATATATATATAATGACATCCTCTGTTGATAATTGATAATCCAGTCTGAATAGTGTTTTATAGAAATATACTGACACACAAATACACATGTACACATACACTCACACACGTCTTCCTGCTTATGCAAATGCTAGACTCTGCTCTGCTGTTCTCCACCCTTTCCCCCCTAATGGCACACATTCTTATTCAGCAAGGTTACAGAATGACTCAGCAGACGGCAAGAATCTGGGCCATGGGCGGGTTGGGGCATGCGCCCCTTGCCTCTCACAAATGACCCAGTATTCTTACAGCACCACACCCCAAACACTGATCACCCCAGCGCCGCTCCTCGCGCACTCACTCTGGGTTTGGTCTGTCGTGACCATGTGATCTGCAGGGATCATGTGACCTCTCAATGACAGGGTTTGTTTTTAAACTCATTCAGAGTCTAAACCATTTTCACGGATATCTGGTAGACAATGACTTAAAGGTCAATGAGGGTTCTGGAAGTTTAAATGCTGTTTAAAATCTCCAGCAAAATAGGTTTTTAATCAATAACATATTAACCTTGTGAGACTGACCTAGCATTGATACGCACTGGCTTGACTTGATAATCCACAAAAGATGCAGAAGAATGATGAAATAACATTTCCTAACAGTTGGAACCAAACAGAGATTCATACCAGCACGAAACATTATCACAAGACAAAGAATAGAAGAAAACTGAGGGTATAAATGCACAGGATGACAAGGAACAGGTGAGACAAAAATCAATGTTGCTGCGTCCCAATTCGCCTTATACTATGCCCTAAAAGTATGTACTGTTTTTGTGAAGCGAGTGTGCAGCAGAGGTTAAAATTCTCCACATTCAATTTAATTTAATTTCCCATCGTTTCAGAGAGACATGTAGTAGCATGTTGATCTGCCAGTCATGGGTCTTTCATGCAGCAAACTCTCCTCATGTGTTTGCAATTTGCATAATGATGCATGTAAAGGTTAATGACTAAACGTATCTTTACAAAAGTTCACAATGCTGTTGCAGATGAAATATAATGTGGATAACATTGAATAAATATTGAATAATATAATATAATATTTTAGTCAGGTTGGATACTGATAATTAATCCCTCAAACCCCGTTATCTAAACCTCGCTTCTTAACCGTTGGTCCTGCACATCCGCCATATTTGTAGTTTTTTTAACACTTTTTATTTGTGTTTGTAGTTCTAATCAAATCCTCGTCCAACGCGCATTGGGTTGTGGCCAATATTAGCCGTTAGAGTGTGCACGGATCTGCACTTTGGATTCTAACCGGAAAAAGTAGACCATCCCGGTATCTTTGGAATACACATTTCAACATTCAACGATTTGGGACACACTTATTCTAATTTAGAATACTATTGAATGAATAACTATGGCAACCAAGGAAACAGGAACTAAACACACAGGAACTGAACACAGGCAATACAAAACAACAGAATATCAATTGAACACGAACCTGAAAATGCGAACTTTTGAAAACAGGATTCAAAGTGCAAGTTTTTGAAAACGATATTGTTATCGTCTCCAAGTAAACTACAAAAACGTAAATTTGAGAAAACGGTATTGCGTGTTCAGTCTATACGCTGATTTCACGCAGCCGCCATTTTGAAATCGAAAGTGAGGCTCCGGTGGGAAGAACCCCGGAAGTAAAGATAAACAACAATGCCTTGGATTACCAACCTGAAGCTGCTGCCGCGATTTACACTATTGGATGTTAATATTCAATATAGGATATGTATATAGTTCATTCCTGCTTCTTTTTTTACATTCTGAATTATATATTAAAAAAATATATTTTATTTATAAATGAATTTCACTGTATATAGTCTAAAGTATGAAAGAAATGCATGTACATTTTTAGAATTGACACAACATCATTAAACACAACAATACGCCATCGCATTCACGACTCTCCTGTGATTAAAGGCGACACTTCCGGTTTTCTTCCCACCGGAGCCTCGCTTTCGAGTTCAAAATAACGGCTGCGTGAAATCAGCGTATAGGCGCGTAGTGTTTCTTTACAAAGTGACATTGCCAACTACTGGCATGGCAGTAGAATGCAGTGTTTTTAGTCGTTTTTTAAAGATCCATGTGAACGAGGATCGTTTTGACAACGTTGTCGTCTTTATGCGAAAAAAACACAAAGGAAAAGCTTTTCCGCTTTTAGTACATTGTAAACGTGCACTTAGTTTTAATTAATAATGAAAACACTGGTACACAATCTGTTTTCCAGATATTTAAAATAGCTCAAATTATAAATTCAAATGTTGTAGTTTTGTGATTCATCTCAGAGTTGGGTGATTTGCTTCAAGGTTTATATAGCTCCTTATCAAAAACTATTTTGGAATGCCTATGGAGAAAATCAGTGGCAAAAATACTTCCAGAGCTCTTTTCCCAGCACGCAGTGTGAGATGGGAAGAGTTTCTATACATTTGAAAGCCAAAATTTTCTGTGTGGTCTGAGAGCAAACCCAAGAGAGGATTTCACATTATCTCTGACTGTGGTATGATGAAGCACTATGTTTCCATCAGAACTGATCAAAGTATATTCAAACAATTTACATTACAAAAATATTTGATGCTTGTGAAGTGGGTTTGTTTTCTAATGGAAACATTGACTGTGCTATTGGTCTTTGTGGGGTTTTCCAGCTGAACTTGGGAGGGAAAGTGATAAGATGTAACTTTCATTGTCATCGCCACAGCTGTTCCCTTGTACACCATATATTGTGCGTGTATGTGTTTGGTTGTGAAATACGTGCAGTTGTGAATTTGTGCCAATACTGTGAAAAATACATAGCAGGATCAGTGGAGTGTTTAAAGAGATGTCTGTATATGAGTGAAATTTAAAGTCATTCCAGGTCACATTTCACTCCAAAAAGAAAAAATATTTGGCATAAAGTAAATGTAAAATATTGTAAAAAATCAAGAACATGATGATATTAATTTTATGTAATTTATTCTTCCTGAAAATGTCAGTACCATTATTCATCTGGACGTGTGTGTGTGTGTGTGTGTGTGTGTGTGTGTACTTGTACAATTATCTGTGTGAGGACCAGTTTGAGTTTTAGGCCATTGGAGTGAGAACAAAGAGAGTTAAGTGAGGACATTTCAACCGGTCCTAGAGAGGATATAGAGATTGCATTGTCAGTGAATGTCCTCACAAAGATATATGTACAAGAATGTGTATCCGTGTTTAAAATAAATATTGTATTTATTGTTTTGGTTTTCACATTACAGTAATAATAATAATTTTGGAATGAAAAAAAAAATATATTTTCAGAAAGCTTCAAATAATTTTGAAGGGAAATATGACCCGGACATGTGTGTATCTCTTGATATAATATAGCCTATAGAGTAGACTATATCACTATGTCAAGAGTACACTTTGTGATTGTATCAAATTTAGAATATTACACCCATCTAGCAGTATGTGATCATTTGTGGTATGGTCCGTTTTCGATTTCGCCTATGCGCAATTGGTGACTGCTCTTCTCTTCTCTCCCTCATAGCCATCCGTGGCTTTTCTCCTCAGCACAAGATCAACAGTTTCGAGGAGGCGAAGGGTCTGGACCGCATAAACGAGCGCATGCCCCCTCGCCGAGACGTGGTCAACAGCGTGGGACTGTCGATGGGCAAGATGAACATGGCCGAATCCAACGGCACGGACGACAACAGCAATATCCAGTGATTCATCTACTCCTCCGGTCCCTCGCTCGCCCCTGCTCCTTCTCCCATAATGCAATTCTCCCCTCTCCCCTCGTTTTCACTGCTACAGTCTATGTAGCAGATGGACTATGTGATATATTTAAACAGAACTCCCTGCTTGACGTTCAACGGCCTCAACAACAATCACGAGACGAACGGAACGGCCGCGCGAAGGAGATCATGCATGAGAGTTGCATGATGGGATATGTAGTTTTATGGATATGGGGCTATGTAATGGAAATGTGAACACAGAGAAGAGGGCATTTCCTGTTCTTTTGTCCGAAGAGATGTTTATTTATGCGTGTTTGCACTTCTGCGTGCGTGTCTGTGTGTGTGGGAGACATGTGATATATAATTATATGATGATAAGTAGGTTTTCACAAACGCTTAACCGTTTTTTTTTTTCCTGGCCTGCCTTGGAACGTTAAACACCAAGCCAACGCTCTATTTATTCGAAAGCGGAGGAGTGTACGTTTGCGTTCGAACGTGCGCGAGGAGCTTATAACCATTTCCTTTTTACACTTCTCTCGCAGTTCTATGTTTTGCTACTCTAGTAATCTCTATATCTACAGAATAACTAATATTACACAAAATAACTTCACACAGGTTATCACGATTAATCCGCAAATAAGAGAGGTTTGGAGTCGCCCCTAATGCTGTTCAGCTGTGTGCTCGTTGCTGCGTTGTGTAAATCCGCCGTTGTCACGTCGTGCTGTGGTTGCTATGGCAGTTATCCCCGTGTCCCTCGGACTGAGTCTGGCGCTTCCCGCCTCTTCTCGTGCTCTGAGCAGAGCGGCGGGAAGCAAGCATTCTGTCAGCTGCATCACAGACTATAGGCTGGCTGTGTGTATATGTGTGTGTGAGAAACAGGGAGGTGATTTGACCTGAGGGATTGTGTCGGGCCATTCTGGGTGGTTTCAAACAGGTCCTTGTCCTGTATAGGTGCACTAGGCTGAACGGATTTCCAGCTACGCATAATTCATGGGAGTTTATTTTGTATATAAATGGCGTATATTTTTAAGGAACGTTTTGTTATTGCTTATTTTCATGTTATTTTATTTTGTATTCAAGCTATTTATTTATTTATTGTTTGTTTGTTCGTTTTTTTTTTTTTTCGTTTACATTGCTGTACAGTTAATTAAGCTCCACTGAGGTGTTAAATCTTTTGCGTTACTTTATGGATGTACAGAAGTTATCCAGTAGTGTGAAGGAACATATAATTCTGTGAAAAGACATCCAGGCTGCCAAAGCATGACTGCATGGTTATTTCAAATGTAAATCGAATATAGACACACCTTAACGTGTCTCACATTTTTAAGGAGAAGTATATTCTGATCATTATTCTAATCTTAACAATATTCTGGTTATTTATGATTATTAATTATTATTATTATTAAGAGTTCTGCTGGTTTATTCCACTTTGCCTCATCCTTGATTTGGTTGCTCATTGTGCTTTATGTTATGAATAATGAAAATGTTCATGAGTTATTTGTGATTCTATATCTTGTATTTTTCTCTGGAGCTTCATTCTGAGCATCATGATTTCCTGACCTACAGTACGGACAGTGTGAGCATGCCCTATGGGACAAATCTCTTTTTTTACTCTTGAATAAAATATGCATGAACCTTTTGGATTTTTCTGATTTATTCAACTCGCATTGCCAGTGTGTCACGGGCCTTACTTTAGGGCTACAAGCTTCGACTTGACTTTTTGTTATCCCCGTGGGGAAATTTTTGTTGCTTGAGTTTCAACATGTACGCATGTTGAAACTCAAGCAACAAACATTTCCAAAGAACCAACAATGTACATTAATATAAAAACACGAATACACACATTATTAAAAAATCATCACTGAGACCCGCTCAGTAAACTCTAAAAAAAAAACACACACACTAGGCCATACCTTTCATTTAAGAATTGTACCTGTGGCAGGAGGGAGACTGCAGGCATCCTAAATCTCTGACCCGATGGTAATCTCTCAAATTTATTATACAGAGGATGCCTATTGTCTGATATGATTTCCGTAGCTTAACTAAGGCATCTGGTTTGATCAATTTGTTTTAGACCTATTAGAGGGATTCCAAGTTAACTTGCAATACTCAAAACTTTTCTTAGCCAACTCTGTGACATTTCCAAACCAACAGGTGATGCAAAAGGTCAAAACACTTTCAATAAAATAATTATAAAACACTCTTAGGATTAAGACGCTTACACTGAATGACACCATCTTCCTAAGGAAGTATAGTCTTTGATGTCCTTTTTTGTTCACTTCAGTCCATTTATCCCACCTCAGTTTGTGATCAAAGACAACCCTGATGTATTTATACTCATTAACACACGGAATTGGCTCCTCTTTAATAGTGGTCACACTCACTAAAGACTCCTTCCTAAAACCAATACGCATCTACAATGTTTTTGAAATATTTAACTTAAGGTTTGACATGTCATCAAGAAATGAATTCATTTAAAACCGACTGTCCTGTCCTCGTCCCCCTGAAGGAGACCAACTAATGCATTGTCATCTGCAAATTTGATTAAATATCTCCCTGAATGGGCACTTATACAGATGTTTGTGTTCAATCTAAACAATAGAGGACACTGCCTTGTGGGGATCCAACATTAGTCATTTGTTTCTCTGACAGTGAACCACCCACACACTCATTGTACTGTTTCTTAAAAAGTCCTGCAGCCACTGAATTAGTCCTCCTTCTTGGTTAAACTCAGTGGCTAGTCTTTCAACCAACACAGAGGGCAAGATGTTATTAAAAGCTGAGGAAAAGTCAGCAAATAGGATTTTCACGTGATTTTTTGGAACCTTCAAGATTCTAGTAAACAATATGCAACAATGTTAAGATTGCACAATCCACTCCCTTGTTTGACAGATAAGCAAATTGAAAAGGATCCAATAAATGTTGACTTTTTGACACTATACATACTTTTTAATAAGCCTTTCAAAGCTTTTAAAGACATAAAGCAGTAAACTATAAATCAGCATGGACATCAGCATCTCTTCCATGTTCTGCCATAAAAAATAAATGTTTTGCAGCATCATGGGTTTACTTTCAAGTTTATTTGTCATGTATGCAAATGTCAGTGACTGTTTGTACTTTGAAATGCTTAGAGTGAGGCTACAGCAGTGCAATGTAATACAATACAATTTAAAGAGACAGCTTCGTATATTAAATAATGAGTGGTATGTGTACAGTATGCCTTAAAGTGCAGATGTTATTTGTAAACAGTACAAAACGAGAAAATTAAGCAGATATTACCAGTCAAAAATTTGGAAATATGACTATTTTTAATGTTTTTGAAAGAAGTCTCTTATGCTCATCAAGGCTACATTTATTTGATCAAAAATACAGAAAAAAAAAAGCAGTAATGTTGTGAAATATTATTACAATTGTAAATACCGGTTTTCTATTTTAATACTTTAAAACATTATTTATTTCTGTGATGCAAAGCTGAATTTTCATCAGCCATTACTCTCAATGCATAAGATACTTCTTTCAAAAACATTAAAAAAAGTAATGTTTCCAAACTTTTGACCGGTACTGTATATATATATATGTATTATTACAAAACAAATATATAGGCCTATGTGTATGTTTGCTTTGTATATTAAATAATAATAGTATGTGTATGTTTTAAAGTGCAAACGTTCTTTGTAAATAGTGGAAATGATCATAAAGTATATGTATTTGATACCTAATGTTTGTGTGCAAAGTATGCAGTGCAAAAACCTGGAGTAAACCGTAGAAAAATTGCTGTCATAGTACATGAACAGACAGTTCAAGGAAGAAGATTACAGTGTGTTAAGAGTTCTGATGGCCTGCAGGTTCTTCAATCTGCTGGTTCTAGATTGAAAGTTCCCGTACCGCCTGCCAGATGGCAGTTTGTTAAACAGGATGTGTGACGGGGGTCAGCTATGATTTTGTAATCATTTTGCAAATTTGCAAATTGATTTTGCAATCCTCAGACCACGTGTGGAAGATGTCCTGTAAAGTTAGGAGTTTGTTGCATATTGAGTTCAGCCATACCAGACAATCAAGCACCCGGTACTTTCTGATAAGAAATGTGTCTCAGTACAGTAGTCAAACGTCTATATTGATCAATGAGGAGCTTGTGATGCATTACAGCAGGTAATCTAAACTTCTCCATTTTATCTTCCCTCTCTCCAATGGAAGATACTGCTGAAAGCAGGAGGGATAGACTATAACATTCACATTCAGGTCCATAAACACAGATGGTTCATATTTCTCTATAACTGTTGCAGCATCACATGATACGAGATCAACAGATGGTAATTTAGAATGATATTTGATGGACAAAGTGTTTCTTGTACAAACACAAACAAATGCTAATTAGTACAAATAAAGCCAACAAAGAATGCAAAACTATGGTCAAATTAAAAGTCCCCTGGCCCTTCACGGACTCTCGACCTGACCTGCGCTGTCTCAGATGAGTCAGCTCTGTCGAAACAGCCTTGAGTTTCATAAACTATACAAACATAACACATAATAATTATTTTTATGAATATGAAAAGCCTCTGTGACGTGTAATAACTTTTCACATGCCGCAGCCACAGTGTCATAATGATGAGTCTCAAGATCCAAGTGCAAGTGCGAATAACAGTTTATTAGAGACAGCAAAAGACAGAGATAGAAGCACTCAGGAAAGTCAGAAAAGATCCATAAGGCTGATGAAAACTCTTGACAGAGATGATCCAACACAGCGTGGAAACTCAGACGAAGATGCAGGAATCAAACCTAGCGCGGAACTCAGACAAGGATGCTGGTTGACGAAACTCTAGACTGGTATTCCTTGTAGACTGGACAACAGTCAGAAAAACAAGGCGCGCTGGCAAAGAGAACAAGACGCGAATAACGAACCGACAACACACAATTCACACGCCAGCTAGATAAAGGCAGCTGACTAACGTTAGCTAAAGCTGTGAATTCTGATTAGACTGATCAGCTGTGGTTACTAGGCAACGAACACGCACCCACAAACCCACAAACACACCAGCCATACACGGAAAATGAACACATGACACACAGCAGAACCGTTGCAACATGCAAAACACAGTAGTTATCACTTGACTTATTCTTTGTTTCGTTTCCCAACGAATCAATAGAATGAAGGATTCAGTGATTCGTTCATTATGTCAGTCACTCATTTTGTTCCTGAATGAACCAGCTGAATGAATGATTCAGTGTCTCTTTTTTTGTTGTTGCTGAAATGTAGCAGTGTTTTTGAACGAATCAGATCAATGATGATTCAGTGACTCATTCCTAAGAATGACCCAACGTTACATCTATAGGATAATGTTTTTTTCATCATACATTAAATCCTAAAACATTTGAAGGTTTGTAGATTTGTCCCAGATTTTCAATGTGGACCCCACTATACGTATACATGTATGTACTTAT
Organism: Leuciscus leuciscus; assembly: GCF_965113295.1. Classification (NCBI taxonomy): domain Eukaryota; kingdom Metazoa; phylum Chordata; class Actinopteri; order Cypriniformes; family Leuciscidae; genus Leuciscus; species Leuciscus leuciscus. The sequence continues at coordinate 8,045,813 of NC_138732.1, forward strand.
AGAGCACATATACTAGAAGGTATGTTCTATATTGTATAGCCTATTATACTCCTTAATTTTTATTCAGAGAGCAACATAGATTTGTAGAGATTTGTGCCATAAGCACATATGGAACCTATAGAAAACTCCAAGGTTGATTGGAGAAGGGCATTATTCATACTAAATGTGAAACTGAATGTTGTCAGAAAAAGAAATTAGGTGTGGCAGTGACAGTAAAAGACAGTACCAACCAATAAAGAGAGAGAGAGAGAGAGAGAGAGAGAGAGAGAGAGAGAGAGAGAGAGAGAGAGAGAGAGAGAGAGAGAGAGAGAGAGCAGAAGAAAGAGAACACAAATAAAACCGGTCACCATCAAAGCTAATTCAAGGTAAGCTTGAGCAAGTATTATAATGTCTTATAATCAACCTTCTTGTATTTTGAATGTACGACTTGTAGAGAAGGGGAAAATATCAAAGCAAGCATGCATAATAGGTAAAAGATGGCATAAGCATACTTAACGTAACATATCTGATCTGATCCAATAACATTCATACATTATATGGCTTAAGAGTCTAAATATGTTTGGGGACCATTGTATATGTTTAAATTCCCCAGTATAGTTTTACTTTTAATATTGTATTCAAATGTCTCCATTTATATGCTAACAGACCTCTCTGGTGGTATGACAACAAAACATTTTAAAAAGGGGAATAGAGAACTGCACTGCTTAGTTGTATAAGTATGCTGCTATACTGCTTTGGTTTCACTTGCATTTCTTCCTTTTCTTGGAAAGATTTCTGGATGCATGCAAGCACGCAATAACCTTAGCATAATTGGTACTATAAACTGTGATGAAGCTGTTGTGTTGCTGTAATGTTTCATATGTATGATTCTTTGTATGCGTCACAGTAATTTCTGTGGTTACATTTGGAAATAGGAAAAAAATAAAAAAATAAGCAGGTGCTGTGAATCTCAACCGCTTGTGGTTGTCTTCCGTGTGTGGCTTAATCTTTCTGTTGGTCACTCTAGGCTAAATAAAGAGCTCCACAAACCAGTACCTGTATCCAAATGAAGCTTTAGAGACGTTAGTGGTGGAATAAGGAGTGGCACTCATTATTGTAAAACCTGCGATTCCAGTAAATCCACATGTTTTATCGTGCACAGCTGTACAAAACGCATGAAAAAAATAGTCCAAACCAGGAACCAATGCAGAACTGAAAATAAGTGATTTCATATTGATATTCATATTATTTCATATTGATTTTCATGTAACAGCACAATAGATATAGACGACTGGAGTTTTCAACTGGAGTCTAATAGCATATATAATGTCAAACAGTACATACACATATCCATGGCTGTATCCAAGGCTCCGGTGCAGGTTGTTGCTGTCGGCCCCCTTAAAAAAAATCCTGTTCCTTTGGCTCGGATGAAATTGCATTCCTGTTCCACCTCGGCCTATATCGCGGGGCCACCCTAAGGCCTGTTAGGGACTGCCTAGAACATTTCACAGGGGAATTCTGTTGTTATGCATGTATCATTTTTATTAAAATAATGAACATTTCCACCATGGTGGAAATTATGTATTCATTTTAAAAAGCATTCTGTGGTGAATGTACGTCCGATTTTGCAGAGTTAGACTTGTTCCTGGGTCAACATATTTGGTTGACCCTGGAACAACATTCCTGTCTGAAAATGTAATCCTAACCCTATCCCTACCCCTAAACCTAACCCTACCCATAAATGATCCCTAAAATCAGAGGGAAATGATTTGTGAATAAGACTGATGTAGAAGCACCTAACCCCGGTTGTAAGCCTGAACTTGACATGGGGCCCCTATCATACACCTGACGCAATGCAGCGCCAGGCGTGACGCAAGTGTTTTTTGCTAGGTTCAGTCCGACGTAGTTATCATTTTCACGTCCTGCGCCATGTTGTTTAAATAGCAAATGCGCCCATTTGTGCGCCCATGGGTGAGCTGGTCTGAAACCGAGGTGTGTTCAGGCGCATTGTTGGCGCGTTGCTATTTCGAGGCAACTGAAATAGACTGCACCATTGACCAACAAAAACCTGGTCTAGTCAATGGCGCAAAATTATTATATTTTTTTGTTATTTAAAGAGTGTGTTAGTAATGTGTGCCTATAGGCGGGTCCACAACAAGCAGATCCTTTTCCTCAATAGAGAAGCGTCCAGTTTTTCCGGCTTGCAAATTTCATGTAAATTGCGAATCCGCCATGGTGCGAGCACAACTGGCTTTTAAAGAGAATGGGAGATGAGACTCTGATTGGTTTATTGCACGTTACACCCAAAACACACACATTACTCATTAAGAGAATAGGGACAACCCTTTTAGACCATGCACTGTGTGCGTCGACCATTTTCCCATTGTTAAACTAGCAAAAGTGGATTCGGACTAAGTGCACTTGCGCCGTGCGCTTTAGACCATGTGCAGATCGTTAAAATAGGGCCCATAAACAGTAAACTTGTCCCTCAAATCAGATTGGTTGATTGGAATGTTTGGTTCTGCAAGGTGAATTCACACTGATGAAATTACATTTTAAATGAAGTTTGTAAAAAAATGGCCGACTCCTTTGTCCTGCTAAGGCTAATTTCATTTTAGATATGTTTTATTAAAGTTCAGGAGGAGCACATTCAGATAACTAACCTAATTAACACTGGAGGATCACATTCAGTTAATCAACTCAATTAACGAGATAAGAGACCCCGTGACAGTTTTCCAGCATTCCTCCACCACCCCATCTCCTCACTTCTAACTATTCATATTCCAACTTGGGATGCGGGGAATACTCTGGGTTTGGGCCAAATTCCGAGCTCATAGCCCTCCCCAGGACAGCACTGCAAATACGCATAACCTTTACTCTATTTAATTACTGTGTGTTCTGTTAATTTGTGATTCAGTTGTATTTCAGTATCTGAGTGATTAGTCTTTTTGTTATGTCTTGCTCACCATTGCTCGGAGTTAACGGCTGTAAAGCTGATTTTGGGAAAGCGAACAGGTTAGTATATCGCGATATACACTGTGCCCGTAGTAATGAAATGTTAGACACCCTACGTAAGGAGTGTGCGCCACTCTTTGTAGTTTTATTAGGTAGGTTTAGTTAGGCGCCGGATGCGCCGAAGATTTCGGTTTCATTTCAACATTTTGCTTTGGTTAGTTTAGGAGTAGAAATAAGGAGTGTTTGGTTATATTTGTTTTTTTTTCTTTGGCGCCACTTAAGTTCCTTTCCCTATTTTTTTTGATTGTATGTTTATTTTTCTTTGACTGCACTGTACATAGCGCATTTTTGTACAGTGCTTGTGGTAATAAATATCCAGTTGATTTTTCTCTTTAAGTTGGTCTGACATGTGTTTTTCTGCTCCATTCCATACACCAGGCAGTCGTAATATAATATCATAAATGTTACGGTACATCTCCTAGTCCTAGGCATTTAAAGTTCGTAACAATAAGTGAAGTTCTAAATATTAAAACAAAACAAAATTGCAGCTTGTTGAAAATGACAAACTATAAAAATATATAAATTCATAATTGTCTCATATTTATCTCAAGCTCTGCGCTGACACTGTTATCTCCTTGGCAAACAAGTGCACTAACTTCAGGGGCAAAATGACTGGGTGTTATGGAAATTATATCACAACAGTGGGAAAGCCATATATATGTCTAAACTGTGAATGTGATGTGTTCAGATGTTTGGTGTGATTGGAGAGGACGGTCTGGTCCCCAGAGCGCGCAGCAGGCTGCCGGTGGTGTGTGATGCTGGACTGGGGCTTCTTACACTGGTGTTTGTGTGGCTGCTGGATGCTGACAGGTTCATGGAGAGAGCAGGAATGATCGTTTTTTGCCTCACAGTGGCAGCGTTTATTCACAGTATGTGTTTGTTTGCAGAGGAGTGGTTCTTCCATTCAAGGCAAAGGTTTGAAACCAATGGAATAAGATTCAGTCTGGTATGAAAGTGTTTTTTGTATTGTTTCAGGAAAATGTGCTCTTTTCCAGGTATCACGGCAGAATAAATGAGATCTTCCAGGCCTGCTTTAAAGGACGTGTCATTCTGGGAATGTGTGCAATATTCCTGATGCTAATGTTAGGTGGCGTTTCCTTGTCTCATGAACAGTGGAGCACCATGGCCATCGTGTGTGCCGGTTACCTGCTGCTCAACAGCCTGGGGCTGCTGGTAAGATTTATCCCATGCCAGGAGAACAATATCAATGTCCAAATAAAAAATTTTTCTGAGAATTGTGGTAGATTTTTCCCCTACGCACCTAGTTGACCTCGTCTCCTATAAACATCTTCTGATCGATGTTCAATAATATTTATTGGTAATATTTACTGTGCAGCAGTAACCAGACAGACTCCATACAATGCCTTTGAATATGCTATAATCATCTCAGACCAATTTCAGAGAGAATCCGACCAACAAAAAGAATACTGTAAAAAAATGTACTGCTATTTACTTAAAAAAATGATGGTAACAATATTACACATAATATTTTTGAGTAGTTAAAGCTTGATTTCATTCATGGAATCTACCTGAATAAATCATGTAAAATGCCCTAATTTATTTAGTCTATGACATAATGAATTAAACATTTTAAGTGAAATGTGCTTTTTTATTTGAAGTATTTTTTATTCTCAAAATTGTGTGAAGTCAAGTGAATGGATATGACCTGTTTATATTTAACTTTAAGATATATTGTTTTATTAAAAGACTGTATGCTGCTAACACATTCACAGAATCAAACTTGTTACTGCACTATCATTAACAAGTACATGTATAAAACAATATACTTCAAAATATGAAAAAATGCAGTTATTCACAACCTAACCATAAGTCCTACTCTTCTGCAAAGTCCTAAACTTTAACATAACAGAAACTCTTTCAAATGTCAAACATACCTGAACATTAAACATTAACAGATGTTTCCCTTTACTCAAAAACACATGAAATAACACTTAATTTCAAGATTTACTCTCCATTTCCAGCCATGTGCAAAGCATGCTGGGAACAAACAATGGTGTCTCTAAATAAAACCGCATAAATGAGCTAATTCTCTTAAAATAAATAGGTAGCCCCTTTTCCTTAATTTTATGAGGTTTATCAGTTCCTCAATTCAAGCCTTAAAATTGTGTTTCCTTAAAAAAAATAGGAAAATGCATCTCTTGGTGTTATTAGTGAAATGTTCTCAATATTTTCAATAAAACGCTGAACCACAATTTTCTTAATAAAATATACATAATATTTTTAATGATCACCTCAATTTTTACAAGACTCATGATTCATTTTTTACAGTGTTTTTATAGGAGCATGGTAAAGGTTACATGAGTCATTACATCATTTTTCTCCAATATGATTGGTTCTTCATGATGTATAATTCCGCAAACCCATCTGTTACTAGGTCAAATCAAATCCTGATTTCTTCACTTTGTTGCTCAAAGTCATGCGTTTATATATTTAGACATCTTGAACTTCATTTCCCCATGATTCAGACACACACTGACTTCTGCCAAAGATTTTGGGAACATTTAGGTTTCAAAAGCATATACATTTTATTCCTGAAAGAAAAATAAATGTTAGTTATGATTCATTAAAAATTTCATGCACAGTATCCATTTTATAATTTTTTTTTAATTTATACATCATTCATGGAATGTTTTTCTGAAACATAGTTGGACATTCATCTAATGTTCTTTAGATGTAACTTAGCTTATGTTTTCATAAAACATTCAAGAAAACATTCACTTAAAGTCCCACTGTGGTGAAAAATCAAGCTTTTAATATTATTTAAGACAAACCATGTGCAAAGTCATTAGTCAGCACCATTGCGGAGTATTTTTTTCTTAAAACTACAGTGGTTTGAAATCGCTGGTGTTTCTGACGTCACAAACTACCTTGTAACCAATCAGGTCAACGTGATTGTCAACGATTGGATCTCTGAGCTGGTGTGAGTGAGTGGAGGCGGGGCTAATTTGTATATTCATAGAACCGCGTATACTAAATGAGGCAAGGGTGTAGAGTTACATTCAAGATATTTTAAGGCATGAAGATGTTTTAAATATGTAATTTGGGTGATCAAAGATGAGATTAAGGGGATACAATTATTGACAAAAGGGCAGGGGGACTTTAAAGAAGACCTATTATGCCCTTGGGTCTACTAGAATAGGTTTTCATGCCTGAATAAAAAAAAAAAAAAATAAAAAAAAAATATTTTTCAGGCATTTCACATTGTTGCAGCACCTCTCGTCCCAGTCTGTCAGTAAAGCTCTGTTTAGTTTCACATTGTTGCAGCTCCTCTCTTCCCAGTCTGTCAGTAAAGCTCTATTTAGTTTCACATTGTTGCAGCACCTCTCTTCCCAGTCTGTCAGTAAAGCTCTGTTTAGTTCCTGTCTCTATGGAGCCCCTCCTTCTGAAAAGAGCAATGAGCTCTGATTGGTTGGCTGGACCAGTGTGCTGTGATTGGTCAACCACTTCCAGCGTGTTTCGGAAATATCACGCCCCTTAACTGCGAGTTTCAACCACAGACTGTAAAAAATATGGACGTAGTGTCCATGACGTCAACCGTAGCTTTCTGAAGAGCGTTTTTGAAGCCTAAAGTGGGCGGAGCCGGCCGTCGCCATCTTGGCAGCATGTCACCATGCGTCACTCCCGGATAACTGAAAATGGGCAAAGAGGCGGGACGTGGGTGGAGCTGAGGTGCTGGTTGCTGAAACCACAGCCATCTAGCTCGACATGATGGAGTTAGCTCAGGCTAAGGAGCTAATGCTATATACTTGCCTTGCGCTAAAGTGACAGCTGACTTGAAGAATTAAAGCCATTAGTTAAAGTTCATGTTTTTGCCCTTCGAAATACTATAATAGTTAAAAGACATAACTAAAAGTGAGACTATGTGTATCGTGATGCTGTATTATTCTGCTAGTAAAAAAATATTATGCAGTAGGCTGACTTACAATATTGCTCTGAGCCTGGGACAGTGATTCATGCGCATACATGTCATCGCGGCATCACACGTCAAGTTCGTACTTCGTAGAGAGCTTTTATTCAGTCCATTTTAAATTCTGATTTTGTCCACCTCTCAAATGAGTCAAACCATAGATATTACCTAAGAAGTTCAAGTAAATGCACTAGAAGTCCGCGCTCATTCACGGATGTGCATTTATTGCATGGACGGGGAAAGCACTGACACCTGCAGGATTTTTTATCTGACGAGGGCATTTTTTATTTAACACTAAAAAGTTAAATAAGTATAGTCTATCTGTTCCGTGTTGCCTAGTAACGAACGTGCTTGCAGCGGGAACACGTAATTTTCCCGGAAACAACTCATTCTAATTTCTGATTGGCTGGTAGGTGGCATTTAACTCCGTATCGAGACAGCAGCTATGAACTCTGCAGAGAATGCGTGAGACTTGAGAGCCCTGGGAAGAGAATGAAGGGGCGTCGTCCATCCTTTTTTTACAGTCTATGGTTTCAACACTCTAGGCTACTAATGCAACTCAACCAGGCCTCGCCCCCTTTTTTTGCGAATTCCTTTGGTGGGAATTATTTAATGAGGAATATTGTGACGTGTTCCTGGAAGAAAACTCAAGACTACAATGTGATTGAGGGGCTGAATCCAAAATCGACCCCAATACCTTCAAATAGGGCATTGTTTGAAGGGACAGCCATTTGTAATGGTGTCCGAAACCATAGTGGACGTTATTGAGCCGTAGCTACGTCGTAGGCTGTGTTTTACTCCCTTTGGAGTGACTTTGTGCTTTGTAACTTTGCAGACCTTTTTCATGCTCAAACAGCAACATTACACACTAAAGAAGTTGAATATATATTTTAAAAAGCATAGTCGGACCCTTTAATGTTTTCTCTAACATTCACACACGCAAAAAAAAAAAGACGTTTTAAACGTTTTTATAACTTAATGGGAATGTTAGCAAAACGCTCTTAGAACTTATTTTTGTTAGCTATGATATTCAATATATTTGTTCAACTGATTCAGTTACTTTGATGCCAACGGAATAGTATGAAATGTGGCAAAGCCGATTCTTATTTACGGTTTTCAAGTGGTCAAGTAGATAAGTGGCCAAGTGGCCATCTTTTTTCTTTGTCCTTCAACACCAGAAGTTGACATTTTGGTTTATTTAATTTTTTTATGGTTTGGTCATGAGTTATTAATTGTTGTGTTCTGTTTTTGTATATTCTTCTGTACAGCACTTTGGTCTACTTCGGTCGTTTTAAAGTGCTTTATAAATAAAGTTTGATTGATTGATTGATAATTATATAAAAAAATATCAGATAATCACATTCAGATATCAGAGACAAATAGCATACTAGCATTCTACACGCACTGCCATTTCGGTCATATAAAGACATTGGCCATCACCAGATTTCACAAGTATGCAGGCCTGACTCAATACCCAGACTTTGGACTTGACACTTACATGACATATTTTTCTGTATTTGGCCAAAGAGTTCAAGTTGGCGTGAAGAGAGACATAAAGTGTTTGTATAACCTTTAGTTAGCCAACGGGATGCACACTTACATCAAAGTGTTGTATTTAATTAAGTCATTCTTAAGGTTCTGTCTCTATGCACAAGCATCTCACTCAATTTCAATGATCATTTATTGCCATTACAACAACTATGTGTTAGTACTGCAGCTTTACTATGGACGATTAAAAGTAGTGCAAGTCAAATAAAATAATAATAACAAACAGATCTCTCTGTTTGATTTTCAGTTCTCTTATATTTCTGTGTTTGCAGGGCCCTACTCCAGTGGAGATCTCAGAAATCTGTGAAGTGAAGAAGATGAATGTGGCTCATGGTTTGGCCTGGTCTTTCTATATCGGCTACCTCAAATTGATCCTTCCAGGTACAGTCCACATATGAGCCACTGCTTGTTGACGCCTCTAGAGGGCAGTAATGACGCACCGTGATATGTGCATGAAAATATATTCTATTTGGAAAAAATGTTTGTTCACAACTTTGAGAGAACCTTGCCAGAACGTTATTCAAAGTTCCAGTTAGCTGGGAATCTCAAAAAAGGACAAAAAATACAATACAATTTCTCCATATGACTCTTGCACAATATTCCAAGTCTACTGAAGCCACACGATGAGTTTTGACTAACTAACAGACCTCATTTTACTTTGAAAATCTTTCAATTTGCCATAGATCTCAAATATTACTCACATGTCCACATATTCAAACATGAGGTGTTGCGTTTGGTCATAACAAGGCTAGTTTAGTATGTGCATACATCATGATATTAGTGAATATGAGTGAATTGTGGTGTTTTTGGTTGTGGAGCATGGCAGCCCCTGATCTCTTAATGCTTTCATTTGGAAATGTGCAGTGTGAATATTCTTCATAATTTTTTTGCTGTGTATTGCATGGCAGAAAGATGGTCAAACAAGCTTTTAATGACTTGAGAATGCATAAATGACGACCCTGAGCTCCAACCTGTAAAACCATTTGGTCATTTGAGAGATTCTGCTCCCTTTTCATTTCACTTTTATGTTCTTTCACTTGCAGATTTACAAAACAAAATCAACCAATATTCCTCCACGGGGGCGAGACTGAGCTCTCCACGTCTACATATCCTTCTGCCACTCAATGCTGTGGTCCCAAGCAAACCTGAAGAGGAGGACACTAATGTGGTCTTCCACAAGAACCTTCCAGAACTGGAGTTGGACATAGCAGGTGTGCGGAAACGTAGCTACAAGAACAGCGTCTACAAGATCACCCAGAACAATAAGGTGGGATAATGCTAATTACTGATCATTTTAGTTCTTTGATACTGGAATTAGTCCTGTATTTTTTCTAGAAAAAGCTGAAATATGATGATATGAAGAGCTAGCATAAGATGGTGTTTTACTTTGATTGAGAGAAGAGCTATGTTGCATGCTAATGCATATGCTTCTTGTCTGTAATTCTCTGTTGTTGAGAAAGTAAATACTTTAAAGTATGTGGTATGGCAGTATGCCAGTATTAAAGGGATAGTTCACTTTGAAATTAAATTTTGGTATGTTTTAGCTTACCTCAAGGGCATCCAAGATGTAGGTGTCTTTTTTTCCGCAGTAGTTTAAATTTTGATATTTTAGGTCAAACCGTTCTTGTCTGTCAGTCATATAATGCAGGTCGATGGTCACTGTCTCAAAGAGCATGCACAGAGTCCAAATTAAAACAATTCCCCATCGTCCAAATTAAACAATTCCCCATCGTAAGTACACATTGATGGCCCAAGACACGAAACGAGCGGTTTGTGTGAGAAAACGAACAGTATTTATATCGTTTTTACCCCTTGAACACAGCCACGTCCAAGTGATCTGAGAGCGCGGGCGGGTATAGATATATACACTAGATGTCGCATTGGCTACGGTTTCGCAGTATTTCCACCTTCGCAGTATTGTGAACGTGCCTATAGAGAGAAATGCACACTTCATACGGATTACATAAGGGAGTTGTCTGTTTCTTTTCGTTTTTAATTGTTTTGTTTAAAAGTAGACATTTCAAGCTTTCTATATTTTTGAGTTTCGGTTTATTTATGAGACGAGCTCCAGTTCACGAGCAATGCAAGTTATAACGGGCCGGTGCCTCCATGTCCTGATTAAATTGTCTGCTATATTCTTATTTATTAAATCCAGGCAATTGGTTGATGAAACATTGATTAAAATTAAGATACAATTTATACAAAACGAAATTCACTTTAAATAAAGACTTTGTACAAAACAAAACTTAATGTGGTCAAAATTATGTCTCCCGATATATTGCGCTTCTTATGATTACTCATGCTGTTCACTTTTCATATAATCAACATAGATGAAATAAAAAAAATAACATATTATTTACACATAAATATGAAACTAAATACATTTTCTTTAATGGCTACAACATGTAGGCCTACAGTACAGAGAAACTTAATGTCAGAGTGGAATTTGAGCGAACGCAGTTTTACCGGTGATCATGTGGGGCGGGGGTGCGTTTTCTGATCAAATAATTCCCAGCAATTGTCGAGTATTATTTTTGCTTGAAACGCCCTTTCCTACAAAATACGAAATTTCTTAATCAGACAACAGACAAGCATCATAGCATAAGAAAGAAAATATAAATAGGCCTAAATAAAGAAGTAAAAAAAAAAAAAAAAAATGAAATGAAATAAAAATACATTCAAGTAAATAATAAAGAAAGAAATAAAAGAGGCTCAGTAGCTTCTGCAGCACGAACACAAGCATGGAGTCGGCAATTGTTGCTGTGACTTAGCGGTGTCTGACTAGTTGACACTTGGTGTGATGACATCATCGTTTCACAAAATGTACGGATTGGCCGTACACACGAAAATGCGAGGGTGGCGTTTTCAGATTTATCCACCTTGGGACCCGGTTTAAAAAAAATAGCGGTTTCAGTCTCCGAATCCGCCGGATCCATCTGGACGAAATGCCAATACGATAAAAAATGTGTACGGATACAGCTAAACGCGTCTCCGTGTGGACAGGGCCTTAATGTGTAGGACTCGTCAGGAAGCTCCCATTGCTTCCTACGGTACGTTCACACGGGGCGTCAGCGTCAACGCTTCCCATTGACTTTGAATGGGTGACGTCAAGCGTTGCCGAAAAGAATTGTGGATCCGTCGGCGGCGCTTCACTGGCGTTGCTCGCGGCAGATGTTGAGAATTTTTCAACTTCTGCCGCGAGCAACGCCAGTGAAGCGCCGCAGACGGAAGCGTCAGCCAATCAGGATCGCTCTATGCAAATACAGTAGCCAGGCGGCAGCCAATCACGACAATGAAGCTTGTTGTTGAGTTCCTGTCTAATTTCATTGGCTGACGCTGCTATGACCATGGCGTCAGTGCCAAACTTCAGCCACGCCTTCCGTCAAGCGTTGACGCTGACGCCCCGTGTGAACGTACCGTAACTGGCAACCTCGAGTCAGGGGGGAGGGGGAGGGGATACACCGCTCTACAGTAATTTGAAAGTGATTGCAGTACTAGTTTTGGCCACAATCTTACATACGGTTCCTTTAAATGAATTGGTTTCTAATTTTCTGTTTAAGAAAACTTTTTAATCTAAAGTTTTGGTTAAATGCTTGAAATCACGTTTGAAGACAAATATTAATTGTTCCTATTAAAAACAAAAAAGAATTGGCCTACCATCACTTAACTTTTCGTAATTGAACTGTGAAATCTTATGTTTAATCTTGCATTCCTCACCGATGGAAAATATCTAAAGCAAGAGTGATTAGCAATGTTAGCTAGATTACACTTAGAAAAAAGGTTTAATGGGGTTCTATTTTATGCAAAAAAGGTTCAACAGTATATAAGGAGAAATGTCTTAAATTATTGCATAATACTTTCTTGTTTTACAGGTTATTTCAAATTTGTCTAGAGATAAAGTATGTTTACAAGCTGCTTAATTCATAACATTTAATTAAAATAAAAAACAAAATAAAACTTAATTAATTAAAACTAAATCCATAAAATGATAATGGGAACCTCTAAAACGCCTGGCAGAACCCTTTATGGTTCTATATAGAACCTTCTCTTCTAATAGTGTAGTATGCATGCACACATTAAGATACTAAGATACCATAAATAGTATAGGCTACCATTCAGGTATTACTGTCACACGTTTTCAATGAACTGCACTTAAATAGCCTAGATAGTATGATAGATAATTTGCAAATTGGGATGCACGGCAACACAACATTTAGCTGTCAAAACAGCATCTCCTTGTGGTTAAAAGCTGTACTGGCACTGGACATAAATGCAAGGTCCTACCTTCTCTCTGTGTTTCTATTCCTAGACTTTTAGCTGTGTTCTGGAATATGCCACACCGCTCCGGACGCTGTATCTGATGTCCCAGGAGAGCAGCGCAGGGTTTGGAGAGAGAGAACGAAAACAGCAGGTCTTGCTGTTCTACAGAACCCTCAGCCAAATTCTGGAAAATTCTCTAGAGTGCCGGAACCGTTACCGGCTCCTCCTGCTCGACGGTGAGCAATTCCATTCAGATCAATAAAACGAGCAAGGCCTTTAATGCCCGGTTTCACAGACAAAACTTAAGCCTAGTCTCGGACTAAAATTGATGTTTGAGATGTTTTAACTGAAAGCGACATATTTTAAAGTAGGTCACTGCCATTTGTTTTGTCTCAAGATCCACACCAGTAATGATTTTTCCAAGGCACGTTTAAATGGCCTAATTGAACTAAAGCCTAATCTAAGCCCTGTCTGTGAAACCAGGCCTAAAAGTCTTGTCCTGGAAATGTTCAAAATACAATTTTTTTGAGTTTTAAAAGCATATTTGGATGTTATTCTTGTAACATTCTCCTATAGTTCAGCTCAGTGTCCGTAATACGATACATCTGTTTTTCAGATGATCACACAGGTGACCCTCATTACCTCTCCAGAGAGATCATCCAGCACCTGAAACAGCAGGACGGAGAGATTCACATGGACCCCATTCAGGAGTCACCAAATGAAGCCTATCCCGTTCCAGAAGAGGGTCAGATTAGGAATTTTAGGGGTGCGCTGTCTGCCACTTTCCCTGAAGACCATATGAGCAGCGAACCCAGCCTCATGTTCAGCCTACCTCAATCATTAAGATCGGAACCACAGGAAACCACTGATTATTAGCAGTAGTTATTAACAGGCTTTAATTAACAGACTTTAATGTAATAATAATAAAGTTTTTTTTTAAATCAGCTGTTATTTATAAGTTTCTCTCTTTCCTTTCTTGCAATTCTCATGGACACTTTCAGTGAGAAATATCTGCCAACAGAACACACCCAATAGTTTTAGTTTTAGTAAGTTAAGTGAGTTTTAGGGTTTAAAAAAACAAACAAAATATTTTTATATTTTATTTAAATTAATGTTTAATTCATTTCGGTAATGGAAATGTTTTATTTTTATTTTAGTTAACCCTCTGGTGCTGCTCGATAATTATTGGCCGAAAATTTTTATGTTGTTTTTTTTAGAATTGGAATGTTACAAAACTTGGTAAAGTAAAACATTTTCACACACAATTCATTGGAAATCGATAGCAGTCTGAGTGTAAAAAAAATGAATATGTTTGTCAATCCACCAGTGAAATTACATCAGCTCAGCTGTTGAAACCTGAGTTGCTCAGCTTCATTCACTTTAGTGGAAGGGCTTTATAGAGTGTCATTCCAAAATGTTAAAATTAGCTCTAAAAAGATTTGACAAGAAATGTAAATAAATTATTGCCTATACAGAAATGGTAAGATTTCCAATGAAAGGTGTTTCCTTATTACTGAAGAAAATTACTACTCTCAATAAGTGTTGTTGGAAAATTCCTCGCCTCTTCCAGTGAACAGCTCTCTTCTGATTGGCTGCATTATTTTCCATGTCCTGTGGCAGAACAATTACACTGAATGAGAGAAACACGTTTAAACAAGTCGTGGTGACGGAGGTGATTCGTAACACTGGGAAGATTCAAACTAAATCACTACACTGCTCGTCTATGACTAATATATTTTAATCTAACTTTTATCCACAGATCAGCTGATTGCTAATTTTAACATTTTGGAATGACACTCTATAAAGTCCTCCCACTAAAGTGAATAAAGCTGAGCAAACTAGTCCATCAGGGTTCAACAGCTGAGCTGATGTAATTTCTCTGGTGGATTGACAAACTGATTCATTTTTATTACACTCGGACTGCTATCGATTTCCAATGAATTGTGTGTGAAAATGTATTTAAAATGTTATATTAAATAAATAAATATCATTATTATTATTAAAATAAGTTAAACTAAGAGGTGTATTCACACACACACACACACACACACACACACACACACACACACACACACACACACACACACACACACACACACACACACACACACACACACACACACACACACACATATATATTTGTATTATATCTATTACATTATATATGTTTTAATGTATTTATTTATTGAAGCACAAATTCAAACATAACACTAACAGATTTCCTCCTATATTAATTTTATGCAAAATCACACAAAATAATTCTTCATTTTAATATTTACTCCCTTTGCTTGAGACTTTCCTCACTTTGCTCGCAATTTTTAATCATGTCTAACTTATTCAATTTCTTACGTTTTTTTGTTATGGGAATACATAATTGAAGTTCTTGAAACTGATCAATATCCATTCTCAAATATTTTGATTGATCTGTATCAAAAATATAGTATCCTTATACCTTAAAAGCATTTATTTATTTAACCAGGAAGGTCCCATTGAGATACAATATATCTTCTAACATGGTCAAATACTTTCTTTTCATGAAAACAACTTAAATAACAGATGAACCTGTGGACTTTTAGGCAATTATTGTGATATCTCCACCTCAAACAATCACTTAAATGATATTCAGAGATTTTATTAAGGTGTAATTATTTACTATTACTACAAAATATATTCTCAGTATATAGACTGAGGGTTTCCCATGAATTGATAGCCTACTCTCCATCTAAGCAGCTGATTGAGACGACACGTCCATCAGGTTTTGCTTTGACACTGATGGATGAACTATCACGAGTTTAAATCAAAATCAACAAAGACTGATCTGACGCTCCTCTCATTGCTTTGCTGAGGAGCCGAGAAATGGAAAGAAGGAATAAGCTAAATATAACCTATATTATTGACTTAATTTGAGGTCACATGAATGTATTTTACTAACAGCTGATTCAGTGAAGACACAATCACATTTTGCGCATGCAATCACTTTATGAAAACCCTCCATGGTCAAAGGTTTCATTAGTTTAATCTTCCTTCCTTGTTGGCCCACTCAGAATACATACACCAGATCTGTGGTTCACTTATTCTTTCCTCATTTGCATGTAACTTCTCGAAGGTGGTTCTAAAGAAGTCTCACCTACTTCCTCATTATAATATCGTAAGATGGTTCATTTCTTCAGTGGTGCAGTGTAACGACCGGTTGGTTAATGACAGAGAACAAAGGTGAGGTCACGAGGAAAAGTCCCTCATCGTGACTCAGAGACAGACGGACGGCAAACAGACAGAAGCTGATGATTTCAGACGTGCCAGTAAGACCGTAAAAGCTCTTCCTAGATCAGCAAATCAGACAGACTTTAGTCACACATCTATTTTCAATTGGAATGAATGAAATCAAGCTCAGAATCAAACTGATTGCCATGAAAAATAAACTTTTTTTTACTTTTTTACATTTAGCAAATGCAGTTTTAAAAAGCATGTAAATTGATTGTAGTTTGCATTTATTAAATCAAATTTTAAGTCTTAGAAATATTTCGATTTTTAAAGAGGGATTGCAAGAGTGTAGAAATGTTTTATGAGGAGCATTTCGCTCTTAAAGGGATAGTTCACTCAAAAATGAAAATTCTGTTGTTCCAAACCTGTATGAATTTCTTTCTTCTTCTGAACACAAAAAATATATATTTTGAAAAATGTCGGTAAACAAAGAGTTAATGGGCCCTATTGACTTCAATAGTATGAAATACATACTATAGAAGTCAATGGGGCCCATCAATTGTTTGGTTACCGACATTTTTCGAAATATCTTCTTTTGTGTTCAGCAGATGAAATAAATTCACAACTTGTAAATGATGACGGAATTGAATTTTTTTTAGTGAACTATCCCTTTAAGAGTGCTTCTTTGACAGGCTGCAGAACTGGATTTTACTGGCTGCACTGTTTGTCTCTCTGGTCATGTGAATGTGTGCATAATCTCATATCTCACACTGTCTGAATCACTTTCTTTTTTACAGTAACCTACATCCTTCTTCTGTTCACCAGCATTTTACATGTGTTATGTCAGAACAATTTGAGTCATCTGACACAATAATTCAAAGATATAAAGTCATTTCTGTGTATTTACAAGTCGCTAAGCTTTACTCTAAATGTCTTCGTTTCATCATTAGCATAATCATTTTTGTTTTGTTTCAGTGTGTGACTACAAACGCCAAAGTGTCTTAAACATGGCTATAATATTCCCACAATTATTATGCTACAATGAAAGTAGTTTAGACATGTTTATGACCTTATGTCAATTGAGAAACTACATGTAAAAAATGTATAAAAAATTATATATATAATTTTATAATAAGAAAGTGATCAGTCACAGCATCTAAAAATATAAACATTACATAATATAAATAGGCCTACATAACATTTAATCCAAAATTATTTTTTATGTATAATATAATACAATATAATATAGTGATATATAATATAATATAATATAATATAATATAATATAATACACTCTTTAAAATAAAGGTTCTTTGTTGCAATCTATTGTTTCACGGAGAACCTTAAAGTGTTCTTAAGATTATTAAAATGTTCTTCACACTAAGAAAAAAATGGTTCTTTTAAAGGAACACTCCGACTTTTTGGGACTTTAGCTTATTCACAGTATCCCCCAGAGTTAGATAAGTCCATACACACCTTTTTCATTTCTGTGCGTTCTGTAAGTGTTATTTGACGCACCCACCGCTAGCCTAGCTTAGCACAAAGACTGGATGTAAATGGATAAGGTAGCATTATACTAATCCCAATAAGTGACAAAATAATGCAAACATTTTCCTATTTATGTGTTGTGATCTGTATAGTCACAGCGTGTACAAATAACAAGGCTATATGAGACAGAGACCATTTTTAATCGTATAAATACTGGGAACTATATTCTCACTAGGCGTAAGAGCACAGCTACTTGGGCGGAGTGGCTAACGTATTTGGGCGGAGTGATTAGCGCAGCAAACGAGACGCCCTGTTGATGGTTCCGTAAACAAAACAAACGAACTCTCTGCTCCTCACCACAGGGCGTCTCGTGTGCTGCGCTAATCACTCCGCCCAAGTAGCTGTGCTCCTACGCCTAGTGAGAATATAGTTCCCAGTATTTATACGATTAAAAATGGTCTCTGTCTCATATAGCCTTGTTATTTGTACACGCTGTGACTATACAGATCACAACACATAAATAGGAAAATGTTTGCATTATTTTGTCACTTATTGGGATTAGTATGCTACCTTATCCATTTACATCCAGTCTTTGTGCTAAGCTAGGCTAGCGGTGGGTGCGTCAAATAACACTTACAGAACGCACAGAAATGAAAAAGGTATTTATGGACTTATCTAACTCTGGGGGATACTGTGAATAAGCTAAAGTCCCAAAAAGTCGGAGTGTTCCTTTAAGAACTGATCACTGAAATGTTCTTTAGGGAACCAAAATATTTTCCATCATTGCAAAAAAAATTAAAAATAACCCTTTATATATATATATATATATATAGCCTAAATATAATTGAATATACTATAAAACCTAATCTAAACGTATAAACGCAAGAAGCCGGTTAGGTTGCATATGTACTAAACTAAAGCAACCTCTCACGGGTTTCGTCATATCGCCCATCCCACAAACCTCAGCTGATGCAACAACAACAGCGCTCAGTATAAATACAGACTGCGGGACAGAGCCACACATTTCAACCTCTCGCATTCATGGAAGGAACAAAGAAACACTCATTTGACGAGTCAGGCGAGCTCTCGGGGAAACACTCGGAGGAAATCACGTTAAAATGGTCTATACCCAAGCTCTCGTGCTCGGCAACGGGATGACCGTCAGAAACGAGCAGGAAAGCCCAGAGGACCTGAGCTTCCTACAGTGCTTCAGATCCGACAGACACAAGCTCAAACACGGCGGCAGACTCATGAAAGCACACAGCTTATCAAGTAAGAATCTCATCCTTCTATCGCGCTCTTCATTTGGATAAAAGCGTCTGCTAAATGATTAAATGTAAAACGATCTATTGTGGGGGAGAGCGGGGGCATGTTGTCACAAACGCTCCGTCTCCGTTTTGGTTTCCTAGTTGGCTTTAGATAGTCATAGTCTAGTTTAAAAAGGTTAAATTAGTATCTTTTTTGAATGAAAAACGGTTGAGGCAAGTTGAATCGTGTTTTATTTAATTTATTTATTTTTAAAACTATTACAATATATTGGCCACAAATTAGTGTAATATTTTACTACATTCTATATTGATTTATTATATTAAAACGTAAATATAATAAATTATATTTTATTGTATAAATCTACAGAAAAGTAGTGTAATGTAGGCTATATTGTGATTTTCTTTGTGTACGAAAAAGTTTTATTTTTAGTTTGAATGGCATAATTCACATCAACCACATAATAGACATTTGACAACTTGCCCCAACCTGACTTTCATTATTAGTTGACATTTTTGTTACCCTGTCCATTTTTTTTGTGTGTGTGTTATTTTACTATACAATGAACAGAATATATACAACTTATAGCCTATAGCCTGTAGTGCACCAACAAAATGTATAAAAATGTATCTTAATTTTCAAAAGCTTTCCTGTATCAAGACTTTAAGAATTGTCTTCCCTAAGATTTCTCATTAAGGTCAATTTGAAAGAACATGTGATTATTTTATTGATGACACCATGAGCAGGGATGCACATTGTTCCAGTTTTCCAAACTTGCAACATATTAATTCAGCTGAAGTCCAACAGCTTAGATCATCAGATGACACCATACAGACTGACGGTGTTAGTTTCCTGATCCTAATCTAATGAGTCATTGGTCACTCTCAAACGCGCTGAGGCGTAAAGTTTCAGTCTGATCTGCTGAGCCTGACACGTTCTTCCCATTTACTCATTCACAGGTCTGGGATCTGAGTGCAGTTTGGAAGAGGAGGAAAGAGAAGACTTGTGTCTTCACCTCGACCTGTCCAAACGCATCGAGAAGTGCCTCTATGACGCTAAAGGAGCGAGCCTGCGCTGTCAGGAGCTGCGTCTGCCCAGGCACATGACCACACGCGTGGCCGGAGACATCCTGCGCTCATCCACGGATGAGCCGTGTGGGATACGGGGCGCACTGATCCACATGTTCATGGAAAGCAAGGGCACACTACTGAAGCTGGGCACCGTCATTCCCGATCAGAGTCTCACGCCGACCTTCGAGGTGTCAGTGGTCCTGCAGCCTGACCTGGGCGGATGGCCTCCGCTGAAGATCCTGTTCGGGACCGGGAAGATCTTGAGCCTCCGACGGGAATACCGGCTGATCAAACGGAAGCTCTACTCGTCCGCCACTCCTACTGTACTTCAGTTTTATTAAACTTGTGGTATTGAGAGTAAAATGAGAAGGCAATGCCTGAGGTCTATAGAGGACGAGGGCAACTTTAGGAACTGTTCGTTTTGCACATTATTTCTCACTGTTACATCAGTATATTTCAGAGTTTACAGAATGATGTTTAAAATGTAAAGAAGTTGATATTAAGCTGACCTTTATAGGAGCTATGCTGTCATAATATTGCATTATATGATGCTTAAAAGATCATTAATATACATACAAATAAATAAAAACATGGAACCCGATGCATATACACTAACGTTCAAAAGTTTGTGGTCGGAAAGATTTTTTTAAATGTTTTGAAAAAAGTCTTGAATGTATAAAAATCGTACTGACCCCAAACTTTTGAACAATCATGTATAATCTGGGATTATATAATGTTGTAAAAGCTCATCAAAGAATAACAAACACTACTTTGTAACTACTTGTCCGGTGACACCGCATGTGTGATATGATCACAGTGGCATGTTTGTATGACTGTGACTGCAGATTCTTCACTACTGTTACGGATGTTCAGGGAAATAGGAAATAGGCTTAGATTGTCCGCTGATATATGTTGACGCCATTAATAGTTATTGTATTTTTGTGTGTGACTTTGAAACGAACGGGACAAGCTGGTATTGTCTCCCAGTGAAGCGTTTGTAACAGTATTTTTGTTTGAAAGCACAAGTGGAATAAATTATTCTTTAAAATAACCCCATGAACATCTTGTTTATTTGCAGACTCTCATGTTTTATTAAAACATTTCACAACACTTTACAAAAACACTGTACACGAAGGCTCTGTACAAAACTATATGTTCTTTCTAAACATACAGATGTCAAATTAAGTCTCACTTATTTAAGAACAAAACTAGTACAGTAGGCCTTTAAACTGTAAACCAAAGCATCAATGATCTTGACTAGGGGAAAAATCAAGTTTAAAGAAACCGAGGATCCTTATTCATCCCTATAGAAGAAAAAAAACTTATTTTTATTGCTCTTTCCTCAGCGTTTTACATCATCCCAAAGTGATAAGGCGATAGCAATCTTTGTCTTGAACAATGGCTTGTAAAGTTTCATAGTTGTCTCTAGAAAGCGACATTCTGCTTTCTAACCATCTAGTGGTCATGATGGTGGTACATTCAACTTTTTTAAGAGACCAGTAATGATGGCTCACTTTTTGTGACAATCGAGCCAAAAACTTTCATCTAACTCCCCTAACTTCAAATAAACATGGTCAGTTTGCCCTGTCCCGTGAGTCTACCATCAGAGCACACTGGACCAGTTCTTCAGGTCTAGGACTGAAGGTGAAAGGGGGTCGAGTCGAGCCCTTAAAAAGTATCTTCTTTTCATGTCCTTTATGTCCAGCTGTAATTAGACTGTGTTGAACTGCTGAATCAAACCACCCAGGCATTGAGTAACTAAACGTAGCCAGAACTTCTTAAAGAAACAGGGAAATAAAGCCTATTGAACTTCCATGACAGCTGCAGTGAAACATCTCAGTTCACTTTTTCATCTTCATGTCGGCCTCAATGGCACTGCGGCGTCCTCTAGTGCCTCCGTCCTGGAAGAGTAGAGAAGCAGGAAAGATGTGAGCCGATGCCTGTCATCCACTGCCCTAACACACCAGACCATCAGAGCCAAGCTAACTAGCTATTACCTGAGAACAGGAAGTGTGTGTGTGTGTGTGTGTGTTACTAGAACATGAGAGATTCATCTTAAAGAGAGAGTGACTTCGGAGGTGCTGCAACACATAGTTAGAAAATTGCAGACTACAAGCTGAAACAACAGAACAACTAAACAACAGTAAAACGGCATTAAAAAATGTTCATAGTAAAGAAAGAGTGAATGTTTTAATAGTAAAAGTGAGTTTCTCACTGAAGAGTTGAAGTTTCTTGAAGAGAAATAAAAAAAAGGAGAAAGCAATCCAAAACATTTGAAGGAAAAGTTCACCCAAGTATAAAAAAATTGCATTATTTATTCATCCTCATGTCATTCCAAATCGGCACACACACGCACGCGTGCACACACACACACGTTCTGTCTACCGTATTTTTTAATGCTTACCAAGGCTGCAATTATTTGATCAAAGATACAGTGAAAACAGAAATGTTTCACAATATTAATAGCTGTTTTCAATTGTAATATATTTATAAATGTAATTTATTCCTGTGATGTCAAAGCTGAATTGGAACCAACATTAGGGTGAATAAATAATGACAATACTCATTTTTAATGGATTATTTGGCTGAATATATCATGGAGCTCACAACCCTTTTCATCATACAAACCTGGACGAGTTCATAACAGGGAGCAAATGCTGCTCAATCATGAAGCGAGCGATCAGATCTAACCAATCAGAGAACAGAGTATAAAATGTATGTGTGTGTGTGTGTGTGTGTTTGTTTTTGGTTAGAGGGGATGGGGAATATCTTGTGATCTTCGGCCTGGATACTTACAAAGAGAGAGAGAAGGAAAGCAGGAGAGGCCATGGAGAGGCTGTCCTGTAGAAGGACAAACAGCACAGTGAGAAAAAGAGAGTTCACTATTTAAAACCTACCGTAGAAACAGACAGAGAGACAGACAGACATGTACAACAGAGCAAAAGCAGGTGTTATGGGAGCAAACAGCAGGTATACTAATCTAAATCCCTGATCATGAGATGGAAAAGGGACCAGAATGACCAGACGTATCTTCAGTATGGAGAACCGCAAGGCTCAGTACTAGGACCGTTGCTTTTCATCCTACATATGCTACCCTTGGGAGATATCATTAAGAAGCATTGCATTATTTTTTCACTGATACGCTGATGATATTCTTCATACTTCTTCATGCCCTGACAAAACATACCAATTCCCAAAATAAACAGTGTGATGCAGCCTGAATCATAATCACACTGTGTTTGTTCGTTTGAAACTAATCTGTATTATATAAAGCACTTTATAAATAAAGGTGACTTGACTTTTATCTTAGTTTGATTGTGATAAATAAACATGCGTATGCTGATACTACAGTGATTCAATCTAGCCTTAAATGACAAGTGTATGGGAAATATGTTGCTTTCCTTTCACAATATGAAGAGATAAGTTGAACACATCTGTCATGCATGAGCAAAATGATTGACATTAGTTTTAAGTAGAAATAGATGCTCTTATGTTATTGTTCTAACGTTTTTGATCTAATCGCTTATAACAACAAACCTTCTCAAGATATTAATTATTCATTTTTATATATGCAGTTTTCTGCTTTATAGTTGATTCGACTTTGGTTCACAATTAATTAATTTTGCAACATCGATGCCTCTCACTGAACTGAATTGAATCAACATTGAACTGAATTGAGCTAAATAATGATTGCTTTACAGCAGAATCTGAATGAGTCTCATTTTTGATGAAGTTTGAATCATTGATCATCGAGATTTTGTTTTCAGATGGTTGTGAATTCAAACAAAAACGCAGACTTTCACACTAGAGTCTGAACTAGAGTCTCTCGCATACAAAACACGTTGAGAAATGGGAGCAGTTTTCTATCATGGTCATCTGGTCACCCTGGAAAGCTTCTTTACATACAAGGAACACACAGATGAGAAAGAAAAGGAGGATTAAATGAAATAAAGATGGAAAAAGGAGAATCCAAAACTGGAGATACTAAAGGGAGGATCTGTGGGGGTTGATGAGTAACAGAGTTGTGTCTATGTGTGTGTTAGCCGGATGAAGACATGAGGTGTTCATGTAAGTGAGAGTGTGTTGTAACTGTTTCCATGACGACCGCAGCACTCCAACATAAACTCAAAAAAGATGATGATGAAATGAGCGTCCAGTCATTTGAATGATCTTGATCACACAGCTCAGTGTGAAAGCATCACTGAACAAACCATGCAAAAAGAAAAAGAAAAACAACTTTCACTTAACTTTGGTCTGGTGTGTTAAAAAAAAAAAAATGGCACACAGATTCAACAACAGATGACACCAAAAGGCTGTTTAACCCAACCCTTACACCACATATACAAGTAAATTGTTTACAATAATCAAAAATTGTATTTACAATACAAGTTCTCACAATAATCAAAGATGATATACACTATCGTTCCAAAGTTTGGGGATTTTTCTAAATAAATTAACACGTATTCAGCAAAAGTAAAGACATTTATAACAATGTTACAAAAGATTTCTATCTCAAATAAATTAACTTTATATTCATCGAAGAATACAAAAATATTAAACGGCACAACAGTTTTCCACATTGATAATAATAAGAAACGTTTCTTGAGCAGCAAATCATCATATTAGAATGATTTTGTGAAGGATCATGTGACACTTATGAAGACTGGAATTGCATCGCAGGAATAAATTACATTTTTAAATATATTACAGTAGAAAACAGTTCTTTTAAATAGTAATGATATTACAGTTTTACTGTATTTCTGATGAAAAAAAAAATGCAACCTCGTTCTTTCAAAAACATTAAAAAATTTGATTATTCCAAACTTTTGACCGGTAGTGTATATACAGACAGACAGACAGACAGACAGACAGACAGACAGACAGACAGACAGACAGACGGACAGACGGATAGATAGAACCATAGATTCAGTCTTTTACAGAACAACAAGAGCCACAAATCCAGTGCCGTGTGGAAACCTGGAAGAGAACCTCGGATGCATGTGGAGTATTTGTGCAGAAGTCTCATTATGGGTTAGTAGTGCAGTAATCATTGCCCTTGATTCTCACCTGTGAGTTTGTGTTTGTGTGTGTACATCACTGACCTTCTCATTAGTGTCTTGTTTGGAGTTGTTCCTTTTCCTTCTGGCAGGTGGTTCTGGCTCTAAATGAGGGTCTTTGTGTGCAGGACTCAGGGTCTACATACGAGACTGTGTGTTAGTGCAAGTAACGCTAACCTTACTGTCAGGGACTTCAGCAGTTCACTTGTGTGTGTGTGTGTGTGTGTGTGTGTGTGAGTGAGGGTAAGGGACAACAAAAATCTGTTGTTTGGGTCCTATAAGAAAGTGTTTCATCTATGTGGAGTGTGTGGAAACCAAATTGCTTCTGAATCAATCTCACGAAAACATATCCGGCCAAATTTTAGCACGAAATCAACGGTACGGTGCATTCAGAAAGTATTCAGACTCCTGTATTTTTTTCCACTTTTCATTTTTTTCTCATCACAGATCTAGTTCTTATATTGTCATAATATGTGGTAATGTAAAGCATGTAACAAAATAAATCGAAGGTGTCTAAATTTCGGAATGCATTGTATATTATATTTAACAAAGGGACTAAACTAAAAGTGTGACTTTTCATGACAATTAAAGGCAGGGTAGGTAGGATTTTTCTGTATATAAACTGTCTTTATATACCAATACATAATTAAAATGTAAGTGCTCTGAAAAAGAGAGTATAAAAATCGAGTGTCTGTAGACCTCTCACGACTGTTGTAAACACAGCTAATTATTTCCATTCACTCCACCCCCTCCCTTCTGAGCTCCTTCCAAAGCCACGCCCCCAAAACACATGAAAGCGCGACGCCAAACGCTCAGGCTGGAACAAGACGCATTTATTTACCTGAGACGAGTGGAGAGGAAGGAGTGCAGTGCATGCAGTGACATCATGTCAGAATCACATGTAATAAAATACCTAACTTTATCACTATAAATATAAACAAATAAGATGGCTTTTAGTACTCACTATCAAGCTAGCATATCGATACTGGTAAAGTTTAAAATATATTTTGTTTGATTCGGTAACGAGCTATATTTATAAGGCAAAGCTAAAAACAGGTTGCATTGATACACGTTTTTCCATTACCATCAGTTACACTGTGATGAAGGTGAATTTCGTGTAAGATTCATAACATATACGGTGTTTTGCATGTAAGAGTTTCCATGATGAAAACAGTACCGGAGACAAGTTGCTGCTACCGCATCGTCGGTTCGAGGACAGGTCCGGGGTCGAGGGCGAAGCAGAGGAGGTCGTTCAAGATTCTTTTTTTGCCTTGTTTGCCTTCGCTGACTGCATATGCAGGTGCTTTGAATTTTGAATGCTCTTTCTCTGCCATAATTTTACTCTTCGTAGGTTCCGCGCCTCTCTTGCACTCCTCAAATCAAACGGGTGCGCGCGCATATGGGCAGATCTTGTAGCAACAGGGGTGGTAGCCATGGTTGCGAGAGAGAGTGACAGTCGCCCAAACCAATCAATTGTTTCGTCCCGGATGGAAATAATGAGCTGTGTTTATTGCAGATTAAAAGGTCTACAGTCACTCGATTTTTATACTCTCTTTTTCAGAGCACTTACATTTTAATTATGTATTGGTATATAAAGACAGTTTAAACAAATTTGAAAAAAAGGTTTTTAGAAAAATCCTACCTACCCTACCTTTAAAAATCTGGTTCTAATTTCATTCTCGTTTTGGGGTCAAATATAACTTGAACAAGTTTTTGACAGGTTTTGTGAGATTCACCATTCAAGGTTTCAAGTTTATACAGAAAGTATTTGGACAGTGACACTTTTTCCTGCATTTCAGCATTTTTGGATTTTAAATAAAACTTAGCTCAGGGACAAAGTGCTGAAACGACAATTTGAGAGCGGCCATCCCATTAAGAGCCAGAAAATCAATTTGTGCAGATTACCTGTGAGTATTACAACAACGTCACATGCAGTTCTTGGCCGCAAATCCATTCTGAGTGTACCGACGGCCATTAAGTCTGCAGCCTAAAGACATCATGAGTTATATTTCCTGATGATGCTTCAGTTTGTGCTTTCTCATTCTTTCTCAGCTGGACTGAAATCAGGTCAAGTTGCAGGAACCGTCTGTTTGGTGGCATTGTCAACCGATAGTTGGAGGCAAAAGGTTTTAACCAAGTAAAAATGATGTTTTCAGGACACACTTGAATTCATGCTGCTTCACCAGATACAGAAATAAGAGCCAACCCAACAGCATCATCCTCCCAGATAAAGCTCCATGCTGTGGCGCACAGGAAGCTGATTTTCACTTTCCTTTCTTTGATTCTCGCTCTTCCTAAACCGTTTCACTGTCCACAACACTTCACTTCAGATGTCCACAGACTCTTTGATGTACTTTGATGTCCTGTCCTTGAGGCGTTTGAAGCTTCTAGCCTTGCTCTCTACAAAAAAATCCCAGTCTTGGATCTTGATTTGTTCTAGAGATGCAATTTTTCTTCATAACTGCACAGGCTTTTCACTCAACAGTCTAGTGTTATTGTTGACTAAAACTAAAATTATTAAAAAATAACTTTCAAGAATTGAAAAATTAGATATTTATTAAATAAAAACGGAAAATTTCAAAATAAAAGCACATTTAAAATATTAATAACTATATAAATAATATTAAAATAACTGTCTTAAAGACCTTCTTATGGTCTTCCTGCTTCTTTGAGCTCTCTTTTGACTCACCGAATGATCTGCTCTAATTTTTTATATCATGAAATGACCAGCTATACTGACACGTACCTGTTCCTTTTATGTTCTATTGCACCAACAACAAACTAAATAGGAAATACATCAATATAAATTTGTTAAGCCATTTAAAAACTATTAAATGTCACTGGCCAAATAATTAGCGCTGAAAGCATAGTGTGATTGATGGGTCTCCTTATAGTGCTCACTGTGTGTTTGTGTTGTTATTCCTCCAACCTTCTCCACAGCTTCTTGTTTCCACTCATGTTTGTGTGTGTGTGTGTGTGTGTGTGTGTGTGTGTGTGTGTGTGTGTGACTATCCATGTGTGTCTCTAACCTTCTCATTGGGGTCTTGTTTGCGGTTGGCTTCCCTTCCACGCAGGCTCTTGGTGCTGATGCCTGATTCTGATGTTTGCATGATCAGCTGAGTAGCCAGGAACTGCTGTATTTGTTCCAGAACATCCCGCTGCATCTCCAGGGCCATGTGATAGACGTCATGATCCGAGCTGTTATACATCACTGCGTTCTGGAACATCAGCATGATGTCACGCTGGAACTCCGCTGTTGTACGGATCTGCCCAGACTCAATGTTCTTCTTGATGGCTGACAGGTCCATTGGTCTGAGGAGGCGGAGAAATCAGGAAAGACAGAAACCTTATTAGCCAATTGAAAAACTCCTTACTTAGGGCCCTATGAAATGCATTTAATTTTTTTCCAAAATTTCAAAAAAATTATCAAGTTTTCTATTTTCTTTTTTCTAGATTCAACTTTTTTCCATTACATTTTTTGCTAGATTCTATTATGAATCCATTTTTATAAAAATTTCCATGTTTTCCATTAAATTTTTTCTGAATTTTGTTTTAATGGTTTACGGTAATTCAATTTAAATAATCAAAAAGCATGTCTAATCAATTGAATTAATACAATTTTAACAATTTAATAATTGATTATTATTTATTTTAAATAATTCTGGATTCTATAAAACATTTTTTGGAATTTTTGGGGGATTCCATGATGAAATCCCCCCTAAATTCAGTTAATTTTTTCCCAGTTTCCATGTTTTGCATTTAAATTTTTCTGGATTTTGTTTTAACGGTTTAATTAAATTTAAATAATCAAAAGCATGTCTTATCAATTGAATAATTGATTAACATTTACAATGATAGGGCTCTATGAAATGTTTACATTTTTTTCAGAAATTCTGTGTTACTTGAGTTTAAGGATTTATGATTTAATACAAACATATTATTAATATTCACAGACACTCATACATATCACAATTTAATTAATTGTACAGAAATACTTTTCCTTAATTCATCATTATTTTTCCACATTCTTTGACATTCGGTGTTATGCTCTAAATTCCATTTTTATGACTGGATTTCAGAATTCCTTTCAAGTTTTCATAGGCCCTACATATTCAAAAGAGATTCTTATATTTAAAGCAGTCTAAGCTTGGTACCTGTGTACAATGCTGTGATAACCAGGGGCGATGTCATCAGACACAGGCTGCAGAAACACACTTGCATACCTGAAACACAAAACCATAAATGAGACACACAAACTACACAAACACATTTGCATCTAAAGGTCGTTAGTTCTCATAAAACAGCAACTGTGTTAAGTAAGAATTCCAAGCTCACCTGTGATTGGCTGCTGCTCGCCACACCAGCATGATGGCTTTCTTCCAGATCTTCTGAGCCTGCAAGGCCTCTTGATCCTCACTACACATTGAGCTGAGAGAGAGAGAGAGAGAGAGAGAGAGAGAGAGAGAGAGAGAGAGAGAGAGAGAGAGAGAGAAAATTGTTAAAGGCAGGTGAAAGATAAAAAAGAAAGCAGTGTATGCTAACACACAAACATGCACTCAGACACTCACAACTGTGATGAGGCAGGGCTGCTGGCAGTGGAGTCTGCAGTAGTGTAGCGCTGGGAGTGACTGCCGTATCCATCCTCACTCTCACTGGCAGGAGGATCAACCTCCGAGAGATACGCACCCTCTCCGTCCACATCGCCACACTCTTTCATCTCCATCCCTTCATCCACATCCACCTCACTACCTCCATCCTCTTCTTTAACCTCCTACATCATGTGAAAGAGAAAAATAAACCGTAGACGGAATAAATTATTAACACAGCGTTTCATTGTTTTCTTTCAAAGCAGTTTCAAGAGTTGATGAAGTGTAAAAAAACAAACATTTTAAAATAAGTAAACATTTACATTTACATTTATTCATTTAGCTGACGCTTTTATACAAAGCGACTTACAATTGCTATATATGTCAGAGGTCGCACGCCTCTGGAGCAACTAGGGGTTAAGTGTCTTGCTCAGGGACACATTGGTGTCTTACAGTGGATTCGAACCCGGGTCTCTCACACCAAAGGCATGTGTCTTATCCATTGCGCCACTACCACCCCGTGTAAGTAAATAATTACAAAAAAAAATCTAAATAAAACAATTACTAGAAAATAAACATTAAATAGATTATTTGTTTATCTGCATGTTATGTTACCATTAACTGACATGAGAGAACTATGAACATGCGAAGGTGTTGTTAAATTACAACAAAAAGGATATGAGTGACAAAGAAGTTTGGGATTTGCTGTTTTTAAGGAGTAGTTTCACTCAAAAATAAAAATATGTCATTATTTCCTCACCCTAATTCTTTAACTCGCTTTCTTTCACGGATAACAGGAGATTTTTTTTGCAAAATGGCCTATTTATCTCATTACTGAATCAACCAGGTTTGACTATATTTGAACGGGGCACAAATTCAATTGCGTAAAATATTTGAGAGTTGCAACCAAAGGTACAATTATCAGTGAATAATAACTTACATTTTGGTCTTTTACTCACATAAAACTATCAAATGACTTCATAAGACTTGAAATATGATGCATGTTTTGTAAGGACCACTTTTGGGGGGTGTTTTGTAATTTTTGAGGTCAACCGTGTCACATTAATCCATATTGCAATTCTTGTTTTTCTGTCCCCAAATTTAAGACCTCTTGAAATGATAATTAAGACTTTTAATGGCCTTTAATTTGATAAAAAACTGAATTTAAGACTTGATGAGTATGAACTATTTTCTCATTTTGTGTTCAACAAAAAAATAAACAATGAATTTATAAGCATCCCTCCTGAATAAAAGTATTTATTTAAAAGTATATATATATATATATATATATATATATATATATATATATATATATATATATATAATAATCGTATTGATCCCAAAGTTTTGAAACGGAACAGTATAAGAAAACAACATTTTCATTTTGCTGCTGCTTTGCTGATACCTTCGTGTCCTTCGCCGAGGCTGAGCTGTCCTCTGAGTCCAGACAGGGCGTCACTGTCTCTGGCTGAACCCAGTCCTCCACCTCACACTTCACAGCTGGACTTGGGGATCTGATCTCCTGCTGCATTTCCTCCATCCCTCCTTCTCCCTCTCCTTCCCTCTCGATCTTAATCTCACAGTCCTGGCTCTGCCCTGCGTCAGGGGCGAGGGGCGTCACAGCTTCCCCTGTCGCTCCGTCGACCGCTTCGGTTTCTGTAGCCTCCTCTTCCAGAACCTCCATTTCTCCCTGCACATCGGCAGGGTCAGGGTCGCTCTGTGTGACCGCTGGGGCGGCGCTCTGCTGGACGATGGGCTCTGGTTCATCTGCCTTAAAAGACTGTGACTCCCAGGGGCTGGTGAGGGGGTGTCCCCCGACCGCTGGATCCTCACAGAGGGAGAGAGCCGCCTCCACTGCGGCTGCATCCAGAGCCTCCACAGGGTCGTCCACCTGAGACAGAGCCATTTGATTACTTTGTTTCAGATATGGCAATAGAAAGAAAGAGCTTTTCAACTCTGTTCAGCTCTGTTCGAAGAGTTTTAAAAAAATGTTTTGAAGGAAACCATGAAAGCATTTGGTGGGGTTGGAAAGCTCTTGTAATTTGTTACATTTATAAGTTTAAAGGATTAGTTCACCCCAAAATGAAAATTTCCTAATAATTTACTCACCCCAATGCCATCCAAGATATCCATGTCTTTCTTTCCTCAGTGGGAGAGAAATTATGTTTTTTGAGGAAAACATTTCTGGATTTTTCTTCTAACAATGGACTTCATTGGTTACCATCGTTTTTAAGTCCAAATCAATGCAGTTTCAAAAGTCTTTGAAGTGTTTAAACGGGCTGTATTAAATAATTTATAGACTTTTTACCTTCAATAGTTCGGATTGAGCTGAGCAACAAACGGACAGGGAACTACGTCATCATGTTGAAAGGTCACGCCGGCGCCGGCGGAAGTACCGCCCCACTGTTTACAATGCGACCATACGTAGGAGTAGTGTTGCTTTCGTCAACGAAAATTATGACGAAATATTGTCGTCAATGAACCGTTATCACCTGACGAAAACGAGACGAGACGAGACGTAAATGCTGGTCATGTGACGATGACTAAAATACATGTATAATGCAATATCGTTGACGAATAAAAACGAGACAAAATGTGATTTACAAAATAAAAAACTATGCTAAAATGTCTCTTCATTTTCGTTGACCAAAACTAGACGAGACGAAATGTTATAACATCACAACGAATGAGAGAGTTGTGCGTGAACCTATATTGTCGGCTTTAAATTCTGGTTTGCGATCTGGTCACCCGATTATCAGCGAATTTAAGAATATTACTCCATTAGTTATTCTATTAAAATGTCTCTTTGATATTTGACACATTCATAATCATTACTTTTGCCGGTTCTTTGTGACAGCTGTAGGCTATGTTATTGGCAGCGTCACCCGCGGTTACATGAACGCGTCACCGCATCAGCACCAGAACATGGAGATTTTATTTTAGAGAATAATCGCACAACCTATTCGATATTCTATAATTAAATAAACTAATCGAATATCCAAAAATCGTGACTCATCCCTGCATGGAATCTCTTGTTTCTTTTCCCAAATCTTCACTCACGTCTCACCCATTTTCTAAAAGGATTATAAACGTTTCTTCATTGGTTCGCTTTTAATTAGGCCTATTATATTCGTATTCTTTACTGTGGTAAAGTAGAAAAACGCTGTAGGACAGATAGCCTACATTTGTACTTGCATGTCAAATTCTTTTTAACACAGTTTGTGCTTGTGTTATTAGACATGGCAAGGCGCGTCAAGTTTAGTTGTAAAGCGCGCTTCACACGCGCGGGTGATTTAGTTTCACTTTCTCTGGCAGCGCAATCTCAAACATAGCCTAAATATCTCGCCCTTGTGGAGGATAAAATTCGCTCTTCAGACCAATTTACATCAAGTAGAAAACACGAAGATATCATAAAGAGATCGATGGTCTCTTTCCTGCTCGTGTCCCACATCCCTCTCAGAGCGCAGAGTATAGGCTATATCACGCGTCTTTGTGTGGAAATATAAAATTCGTTTTTTTTTTTTTTTTTTTTTTAAATAACCCCCCAACCACCGCCGGTAGTTGGTCCATTACCGTGGTAAAAAAACAAAACAAAAAAAACCTGCCACCGTCACAGCCAAAGCTAAATATACTAAATATAATAAGATAACCTTGTTTGAAATTCTATATTGACTGGGTTAAATAGAATTGCATTACTAAAAAGAGACTAAAATACAATTTTCATTGACTAAAACTAGACTAAAATGTCATCAGTTTTCGTCGACTAAAACTTGACTAGACTAAAAAGAGTATGAACGTGACTAAAACTAATAAAAACTAAAATGACAGCTTGACACAAAGACTAGACTAAAACTAAAATTAAAACAGGCCGCCAAAAACAACACTACGTAGGAGGATAGTTCAAATAGTATTGTTTGCTATTATATATGTATAGTAATAGTATTCAGTGAATATGAATATGAATAGTATATGAATAACATTCTGATGAATATGAATAGTAGTTCAAATAGTATTGCCGGCGCGACCTTTCAACGTGATGACGTAGTTCCCTGTCCGTTTGTTGATCAGCTCAATCCGAACTATTGAAGGTAAAAAGTCTATAAATTATAAAAAAAATGTGAAAATGAACTATCGTTTCGCTAGATAACAACCTTTTCTTCAGCTGTGATCGCGAACAGCCCGTTTAAACACTTCAAAGACTTTTGAAACTGCACAGAAAAAAAGACATGGATATCTTGGATGGCATTGGGGTGAGTAAATGATTAGGATATTTTCATTTTGGGGTGATTTAATCCTTTAAATACTAAACGTAACATTCATATGTCACTTTTGCATTGTTTCTGTTGTGTTACTCATTACACTTATACACTCATTTACTGTTTTTAACTAAACATTATAAGAATTAGTAGTCACATTTTGTTTCTACACGTTCTGCATTCGCAGTTAACCATAAAGGAGATGGTTTGTTTTCTCTGGGAAAACCAGAGAAACCTTGACCTTGTTGGAGATTAAATCTTTTGTAAATAAAGGGGGTAATTATGTTTTTTTGCTGACACAAAGAACTTGCGTCGCTTCATGAGATTATGAGATTAAACCACTGGAGTCACATGGATTACTTTAAGATGTCTTTACTCGCTTTCTGGGGCTTGAAAGTGGTTGTGGCGTAGACTGTCAATGGAGAGACAGAAAGCTCTCAGATTTCATTAAAAAGATCTTTATTTGTGTTGTGAAGATGAATGAATATCTTACAGGCTTTGGAATGACATGTGAGTGAGTAATTAATGACATAACTTTCCTTTTAGGGTGAACTAACCATTTAATAATTAAAATAAATAAATACTGGAATGGTCTCAATTATATTACTATTAACTTTTTTTTTTGTCAGCTTGTTTATTACAACCATTTCTAGCAGTTATTAAGGACAGGGGATTTGCATTAAAACCACATGAAGTAGCAACCAATCACACCATCACAACCGTACACAGGTGGTTGTATATGTTTTTGTGTGTGCATACCTTCTCCTCTATGATTGCAATGATGTCTCCAACAGTCTCCAAGTCCAGTTCGTGGGCCATGTATGACACTGACACCACTGTGTCCTCCTCCACCAGCTCTGTCTCTTTCCCCTCCACCTCCGGTGGCGTGGACGAACCTGCCATTACCGCCTCTGCTCCAGAACCTTCAGCGACAGCTGCGGCTCCTGCGCGTGCCAACAAACACACTCACTCTTACTATGCTTCATCTCTTTTATGGAGTGCTCTGAAGAAGAAGTGATTATTCTTTTAAAGAAGGAAAACCACATCAATGTTTTTAAATGCTGAATTTGGCCTTTGGGACGGTAAAAATGTTTTTACTTTTATTCGGCAAAGACATATCAAATGGATCAAGTGTGACAGTAAAGCCATTTATGATATTACAAAACATTTCTATTTCAAATAAATGCTGTTCTCTTGAACTTTTTATTCATTCAAAGGATCATGTCTCACTAAAGACTGGAGTAATGATGAAAAAATCTAATAAAATCAGCTTTGCATCACAAGATTAAATTATATTTTATAATGTATTAAATAAATAAAAAAGTTGTTTTAATTGTAATAATATTTCACTTTTTAGTGTACACCTGGAATTCAAAAATAAATGTATAAAAGTCTTCTGTATAAAAATACTTCTGACGTTATATATTAGACCTGCAGTTCTAGAACAAATCTGCAGCATTTCCTGTTATTCTAGAATATAATCAGAAAAGTCCAGCACTGTCTGAGCGAATTGTGATTGGATGAGGATGACAGGATGAACTACACATCACATGACACAAACAGGAAACAGATTGCCTGAGCAAAAACAGACTGACTGTCCTACAGAGAGAGTGCTGAAGAGAGGAAATCAGATCAGA
This sequence comes from Leuciscus leuciscus, assembly GCF_965113295.1. Lineage (NCBI taxonomy): Eukaryota > Metazoa > Chordata > Actinopteri > Cypriniformes > Leuciscidae > Leuciscus > Leuciscus leuciscus. Next base: position 8,081,104 of record NC_138732.1, read on the forward strand.
GACCTGTTTTAGGCACAGAGAGGTGGCCCGGGGCTGGCGGGACCACTGTGGGGGACTTAGGGGGATCAGCACTGACAGGTTTCTGCGCTGGGGTGGAGCTCTCCAACAGACGAGATAATGTAGGAGCATCTGACACAGAGACACACACACACACACATATAGCGCTACAAACACGCACACTAAAGCCAAAGCTACTTTCACAATACTCAAACTACACAGTAATAATGCAATACAACGGGCGTGAAATCTAAAAGTTGCATACAGGACGCAGTCAAAATAACTTAAAATTCAGTTTGTTCACTGACACAGAAAATGTTAAACGTTGAAGAGGGACATTTAAAGCAAGCAGATACAGTATAAGTGTGTTTTCGTGTTTACCTGCTGTGATGTCTTGATTAATAGGCAGAGCGGTTGCAGAGGTGTGAAGCTCGACATGAGATCCATTACTCAAACCTGTGGCCACATCTCCTTCAACCACCTGCCCGACAAACCCACACACAGAACAATATGACAAACCATTCACAAAATCTACAGGCACATTCTCCACTTTTAATGTGAGTCAAGGTTTCATAGATTAGCTGTACGCAGAGTTAATATGAAAATATTAAAAACGTTAACAAACTATTAAACACATTTTTGTTATTTGAAATAAAGCTGAAATAAAATAAAATACAAATATTTAGATGAAAAACTAGAAATGCTGTCTCGGCAAATAACTGAAATAAGCTTATGTCGAAGCACAAAAATAACTAACTGGAAATTAATAAATAAATGAATTTAAAAAATAGTCATTATTTTTACAGAAGCATAATATAAATTATGAAAGCACATAACAGAATTACTCAAAATTAAACTACAACTAAAATGAAAACTGAATTAGCTAATTAAAAATAATAAAAAACTACAATAGTATATAAATAATACTGGTAGCAAGTGACACCATTGGCAAGATGGCCTTTTAATAAAACTTGGCTGTCTATGCAGAAGACAAATGCAACGTCTCAAGATGTTTTTAAAAGTTGTAGCGACTTCTTTTAACTACACAGCATTATAAAAAACATGGCGCTCATGTGCGAGATGCAGCAAAAGATGCAAGATGCAATGGTCAAAGAAGTCAGTCTAGTGCATGTTATAGATATGTTATATATTTTAAATATATGTGTAGTTAACTTTACATAGAAAAACAATAGAAAAGCAGCACAGCAGAATGCAAATGCAAGCTCTGTGTGAAGAACGGCCCCAAAGATTTTGATTTAACATTTACTGGCTAACATTATTGCATGTGAAATGAGTACTAAAACAATGCCCATGTCAATATGCCAAATACTCAATGTAAAGCTGTTAAATGTTAATGTTTGCAGTTTAGTTAGTAATAAATGGGCTGGTAGGACTGAAGAGGAAACTTTCCTTTGTGAACGTTAGAGTATGTTGATTACCATGGAATCTTTCTTGACTTTATTTATAAGACAATATGATTCAGACATAAAAGTAGGGTTGAGAAACAGAAGATGCGCCTGGGACATGAAAGAAGCAAGCCTATTTGCTGTGACATGCCTCTTAAATCTTAAATCCAAAGGCTTAAACTTTGAGTGCTTTACAGTACCCCTCTCTCACCAGTCTAGAGCTGGCAGCGATGAGGCTGCCCTTCTTCAGCAGTTCAGACAGCAGCGGGGAGGGAGGTGGTGTGGCTTTCGGAGCGAGGTGTTTCTTCTGTGGGGAGTCATCCACCAGAGCACCCAAACCTGGCTCTTTAGGCCCTGAACCCGTGACCTCTGACACAGGCATGAAGACGGTCACTCCTTGAGTCTAGACAAAAAATTAAATCATGATTTTGACCAATTAAAGTCAGATTAAAGTTAAAAGGTTAATAAAAAAGAAGCAGGAACTCACCATGGGAACGGCACAGGATTCCTCCGTCATTGGCTGCGTTGTGTCTGGCTGAGAGACTTCCATGCTGGGAGAGCTAGCATCAGGTGAAGAACGTACCGTCACGCTGGGGACTCTCTTTGGAGTGTTTTTAGCTGCCTGACGAACTGGAGAGAAAGAGAAATAAAAATAATTCTGCAAAATAAACAATATTTCACTGGCAGCAATAAGCCAAAGTAATAAAAACTTAACTTTCTTAGTATTAAAAATGTAATATATCTGCAATAAGCTCCATGTTGAACTAATATTATTTGAAAATACATTAGCAATATGTTGAACTGCTAAACTAATATAATTCAAAATAACTTTTTTGTGTGAAGGCATTAACTTTTAAAAGTGCTGAGTGAATGTAAATCTCACCCTGATAGGCCGCCTCAGTTGCCCTCTTCTTCTGCTCCGCCTCCTCCTCTTCCTGCTTCTTTTTTCTGACAAGCATGAAAACACACACAATCCCATGATCCCACACACAATGCACATATGTATTAAATTTTGATGTTTGAATTAGATTATGGGTAACAAAATGCTTTCTCTATGTGCTGTCAAATCGATTATATCTAACGATCTAAAGTATATGTGTGAGTAAACGTGTGTGTGTGTGTGTATAAATATATACAAAAACGTTTATATTAGATCTGATTAATCGCGATTAAAGCATTAAACCAACATAACTTCAAATCAACATTTCAAACAAAACAAAATCTAAACTTTGACAAAAAGTAGTCATTGACAATGTCCAAATAAATAAATATGCATGTATAATATATAATATAATAATGTACAAATATATAATATATAAAACCACATTTTTTATCTTAATATATAGACATAAATTGTGCATAATTTAGAGGTAAATATTGTTTAATTCCATGAAAAACTCTCAAAATAGTATTGAAAAATATTGTTGAAATGAAATAGTGCATTCATTTCATAAAAATAATCTTTATACAATCATGGGGCTCTGATAATTTCTGAACATCTCTGATATCGCTAACATAATATGACAATGCTTATTAAATTACATTTCAACAAGAGTGGTTGAAACTAGATCATACTGGAAGAAATTTCAGTTCTTAGCATAAAGAGGATGAAATGACAGCCCAAATATGTGGAAACTTGTCTTACAGCTCTATCTCTGCCCACAGCTCCTCCAGTTTAGTGTCCATATGACCTGCCTGGATTAAATCCACCTCTTTCTTCAGTTTCCTGAAGGTACAGAATACATTTATCACATGTGAGTGGCAGATATAGACAGTGAGAGGGAGAAGGAGGAGGAGACGTACCTGTACTTCTCCTGTGTGTCTTTGATCAGCCTCTTGAGTTCCTCGATTCTTTCTGCTGTCAATCTCCGGACGATCACGTCCTCAATGGTCTCAACCACCTCTCCTTTCTCACCCCGCTTACGTCTGCAGGGAGAGCACATGCCAAACTTGCCAATGAACTTGTGAATGATGGGAATTAGATGGTTTTGGTTGCCAATGATACTGGCTAAAATAATAGTGTGAAGTCTAATTACACAAAGTCTGTGAAAAGCCATAAAATCATTCTCCACGTATTTACCGCTTTCCATGCACAAATATAAAGTACATCTTCTTTGCTGATTATTCTTTTTCATTGTATACACAGACCAGATGGTTTGAGGACTTTAACTCTTGGGTTTTGCAAGAACAATGGCAAGATTTAGTAAAGATGTTCAGCGCAGATGTTTTGAGAAAGAGAGAGAGAATCACTTACTTTGGGGCCTCTGTGGTTTCCAGCAGCTCAGAATATTGGGAGGCACAATGCTGCAGAGGTCATATTGACATGTTAAAACATGATTCATTCAGCAGATCACTAATACGGATATAATCAATAATATGAATTACCTTCTGGGAGAACCAGTCAGGGGGTCGCCCAGACTCTGAGAAGGGCTTGATGGCTCTGCTTACAGACACCCTGACAAAAATATAACAGTGTATCGGACACATTCAACAGTAAAACATTATCCTCATCCTTCCCTCGGGTCATTTTGTGCTGAAACTCTTTTTTTGAGTGTTCATCAGAGGGGTCCAAAAGACCCTAGGACTTTTGTCGCACTTGAACCACGAATACACAAATTTGAATGGGAGGAGGAGTTTAAAAAAAAGTAACAAATCCTTTCAATTTGATGTAAACTGAATGCTTCAGTACACATAGAAAAACCTAAAAATGCTAACTAAAAATGCTAAAACTTTACCAAAAAAAAAAAAAATATATATATATTTTATAATGTTTACATGTGTATCTGAATGCACACGGAAGAGAAATGACTTTAGCACCCAGCGGAACAGCTCATTTGCTCCATATATCCATACATATAGAGCTATAAGGCCATCTAGTGGCTAAAGTCATTAAATATCATGACATCACATATCAAGCATCACTTTTTTTCCCCACAAGAGGTCCTCAATAACCTACATTGCTTATGTTAAACTAATATATAAATATATATTGTTAAAACATTATCAATTAAGTTATACATGATCATATACAATTTATAATTTGGAATTAGGAAAATTTTACTAATTTATTTTGAAGTGATTCTATTTCAATATGTAATTTAATACAAATAACACAGTAAATGAGATTATTTGGGGTGCCTCTCCAGATACCCCCCCCTCGTCACTCCATGTCCCTCACAGGGGGATTAGCTCAGATGGTAGAGCGCTCGCTTAGCATGCGAGAGGTAGCGGGATCGATGCCCGCATCCTCCAATTTCTATTTATTGCCTTGATCATAACAGTTAACATAACTGTCACAATCATTTCTAAACGTAACAGCCCCACGTTTGATTAAGGGTGATACAGGATAAAGCTCTGAAGCTATTATTTAACACGCTTTAATTTTACAGTTCAAATGATCATGTGTGTTAATTATTTATTCTTACCAGTTCTGATCTCCGCTTCTCATCACTGAGGAGGCGAGACAGAGTTTCTCCCGAATAGACCAGGGTTCAGTCGGACCCAGCGACAGCATCTTGTGTTCTGCAGGGACAGTTAGGGGTTCAAATGATGAGTTTTATTTCGCTGTAGTTCAATTTATAACAAAAGTGTAGGGGGGAATTTGTTTACAATAAGAAAGGAGAATCACTCATGTAGTGTGACCTTAGTGACTTATTTAAAACGACACGAACCATTTATTATGACATATAGAGAACGTAAAATAGTACATTTTGTTTAAAAATAGAGAGAAATGTGTGTTGAAAATGTAAACATAGATCGTCTTTGTTATCATGAAGCCAATTAGCGCAACCACTATATTGCTCACCTCGGCGTTATTAAGAGCTTTAGATGCTCTTCTCACATATTATCAAATACTTCAGAATTCAATTTACAAAGTGCTTTTGGTTTCAGACTGTAATGTTAATCTATTTATGAAATAAATTACACTTACTTCCCACCCCGCTCGACATTTTCGCCAATACGAAACAGGCCGCGCGCTCGTTCTACTCACTTCCGCCGGTACTATTGTAGTGTAACACCCACATGAACGCTATCAGGTGTCCCACAGATATCATTCCGCCAATTGGGTCCTTACAGGGGGATTAGCTCAGATGGTAGAGCGCTCGCTTAGCATGCGAGAGGTAGCGGGATCGATGCCCGCATCCTCCAATTATTTATTTCATTTTTTAAAAAGTGTAATTAAAACAAATATCATTATTTGACGAAGATGCTATTTGTGATTATTGTAACTAGCAAGTAGCATAACAGTTGCTGTTCCTTATAGTTCAAATTCATTAGATATTAATGGAGACAGGAATCGCGAGGTATTTAGAGATACTAGTTATGAAGGACCATATTCTTTTCCCCAAGGCATATACTCTCAGTCTACAATATATAATAGTTGGGATATAAAATCTGCCCTGCGAGTTAAAAAGTTGTCTAACTAAAACAAGATTGTTTTTGAACCAGTTGTAAAATAAACGTGATTTATTTATGTAGAGATTTCTTATTGTTCCATATGTAATATCTGTGTGGAGAAAAGTTGTGTTTGTATATTAGAGATCAGGCCAATAGCTTTTGGTTATGAAAATTAGAAAGTTTAATAGGGATCTTTGCAACATTTAATGACACACTAGGAAAAAAATCCAGCCCACCAACTTTTACAAACAATTCATTTTAAAAGTGTTGTTTAAAGGTAGGCTAGTAAAATCCAAATAATTACGATGTTGATTCAATAACTTAGCGGTTTGAATCGTTAGATGAACCGAACGTTTTTTTTTCCCGATTTTTTTAAAGAACCGATTCTGAATTCTGAATAAGAACCGATGCATACATGTATTCATAATTTTATAAACATAACAAATAAATTCACGTATTATATATAAATGGTGTTTGTTACCTCTGAATCGAAAAAAAAAAAGACGCTCAAAATAATACTGTAGTTTCCTTTTCAGCCGCCAGGTGACAACAGCACACTACAATACGCAGATCAGATCATTTATAATTCACATTTATCTAGGGCCCTGAAGATGCCTGCCTCAAATATCCCCATTAATGAGATACTCAAATGCACCTTATTGTATTTATTAAATTATACGTATATAAGTATTTTCACAGTCACCACTTGTTGTTATACTGAAATAAAGCACGTCTCCCACCTGTTATGGAACCTTTTTTATATTTAGGATCCCAAAGGAGAAATCATTATTACTAGCAATATGGGGAGGCTGTCAGTGCTGTTCTGAAGTGATGAGAACATTAGCAATATTTACATTTAAATCTGCAACGCTATCAAAAAGCGATCATTCTGAAATGATCAAGCCACAGGATGATCCACTAATAGTTTAAGCAGGCATACTTGTCCGTGAAAATGTGCTTATTTGTCAGGATGAGCTACAGTTAACATTACAATGTCAGCAGAATATACTTATCAGGATGTACCGTAGTTAATGTGCCCTTTTCAGGCAGAAATTACTTGTAACCTTAAGACTAGGCCTAAGCTGGCAAGTACTGCAGAGCAATGATTGCAGTGGAAATTATATTTTAATGTGGCAACAACTGTTTATTAAATTAGAATCATATTTTCAATGAACAACATTGTTTTACTAACGATTTCTGCATATTTTTGTGGTCTCGATCTCATGAGAAAATGTTAAAGGGTTAGTTCATCCAAAAATGAAAATTCTGTCAGTAATCACTCACCCTCATGTTGTTCCAACTTTCGTTCATCTTCGAAACACAAATTAAGATATTTTTGATGAAATCTGAGAGCTGGATCACTCCTCCATATGGCTTCTATGGGATCGAAACTTGCCAGTCCAGAAAAGTTTTTAAAGACATCGTTAAAATAATCCAAGTGACTTCAGTGGCTCAACCACAAGTTTATCAAGCGACGAGAATACTTTTTGCGCGCAAAAAAAACAACAAAAATAACGACTTTATCCAACTATCCATTTTCGTCTGTGTGGGCCTGAATGAATTCACGTAACTTTAGTGTAACAGCGCCGCGCGTCTGGGTTGTTCCAATAGACAGTAAAATAAATGGACACAGCGACCCCATTGGATTCAAAGGAAAAAAGTGAAGTCAATTAGAAGCACCAGAGAATGTCTAATAGGAAGAGAATTGGCACTCTCTGGTTACTTCCGGTTTCTGGACTGGCTGCAGTAACACGTCTCTGTCCATGCGGGGGCGCTCGCAGGCGAGTGCAGAATGAATGGAGGTCTATGGCGCTATACCCATCAATTTCCACTTTTCTCAGGATATAATTTTTTGTCTAGTAATTTGAATGTTGTATTCAAATAGGAGATGCAAAGAAATTACACATTGCTGGGTGTTAGATTTTTTAGAGTCACTTAAAAAGTCTTTTAAAATGTCAATGACGTCATACACATCGTACGACCAGAGATACTGCTTTACGGCAATCCCTCAGTCACTTTGGTGCTTTCGCGCTCTGCACTTTCTTTTCTCTCGAGGCATCGACAACACAGCTGACACGGGTAAATACACGTGCTAGAAGAGTTTTTGTTTTGTTTGTTTCTGGTCCCGCTTCGGATGCCACGATGCCATCAAGCAGCATCTCTGGTCGTAATCAGTCCTTCACTGACCAATCAGCGTTCATTAGCAGAATGCTAGTGTGTTATGGGCAACAACAACTCAACCTGTAAGAAATCGAAAGGACATAAGTACTCGTTCATTCAGTTTTCGACCTATAACCCATGTTGAACTTGCAAAACCTACAATAAAATCTTTACAGTAAATCTCTACAATAAGATTTCTCAACGGCAATCGGGTGAAAGAGACAAATTTAGCCCCATAGACTCCCATTCAGTCTGCACTCGCCCGCGATCACCTCCAGTGGAATTCTAATGGAACTGCAACCAAGATCGATACAATGGGGCTAATAGGAAGTGCCAAGGCTCTCCGTAGACGGGCTCTGGAAGCACTCACTTCCTGATGGCTGAGCGTACTGCGCAGACTCAAACTGAGCTTGACGACGTAGATGTGACGTGAGCAACCCGTCTGTCTTCTAGTAGCTGTGCCAAGAGAAATCTGAATCATTCCCATCCGAAACTTGCAGAGACGTAGAGTGCGAGTAGGAGGTATCCATGAGCTAGGAGCAGGAGCAACTTTTGCTAAGTATTCTGATTAATTATTTTGTCATTTTGCCTCCACGTCCCCCCGATTGCCCGCGAGCTTCTCCTCCTGTCCATACGGTAATCGCTCTACTGTGCGACAGAGAGTCGGTTGGTTATGACGCAATCGTTAGCCTATTTTTACAAAAACTGCTTCTATGGGGCCATAACGTAAGATACAAGGTAATGGAGCCTTTTGTACATTTTCGTGTTTCTTTAGAAATAAATAATGAACAAATGGAGTCTTTAAACGCCTCAGATGTAAAGTTATTCGCTGTCAAAGTGACGCCAAAATGAATGGGAGTCAATGGAATGCTAACAGCAGGTGATGGTCTGCTAATCAATGGCGGCGCCTGGGGAAGCTTACATTTTTTCCGAATGATTGCCCCCCTTGGTTGTACCAGAGCCCGTCTACATTCTCTGGTTGTACGTCACCACGTAGGCTCACCATTGGCCAACGCTGGTCATGTGTGATGCGTGTGACGTACAATCCAGACGCGCTGCGCTGTTACACTACGTGAATTCATTCAGGCCCACACAGACGAAAATTAATAGTTGAATAAAGTCGTTATTTTTGCGCACAAAAAATATTCTCGTCGCTTGAAAAATTTATGGTTGAGCCACTGTAGTCACTTGGACTATTTTCAGGATGTCTTTACTAACTTTCTGAGTTTGCAAGTTTTCGATCCCATAGAAGCCTATGGAGGCGTGATCCAGCTTAATTCAGCTCAATATCTTAATTTGTGTTCCGAAGATGAAAGAAAGTCTTATGGGGTTGGTACAACATGAGGGTGAGTGATTACTGACAGAATTAAAATTTTTGGGGGAACTATCCCTTTAACATTTTACGAAGTGATTTGGTATAAATTCATACGATGTGTTTGGACACTTATGATTTTTTATTAAAAAAAAATAAGCATGAAGGTCCACCCCTAAACCGAACCATTTAGACACAAATTTGCTAAAATTTTAAATAGTTACGAGCTGTCATAAGAGTGTTGCGTTTTCAAGCCTGTAAACCCATTGTGCATGCGCACAAAGCCTGGATAACATCCTGCATGGTTCTTTTATTAATGACACCTGCCAAAAACGCCAATCAGAGAGTAATTGTTCAAAACAATCCTGAATTTCAGATCTAGCCAAATGATGACTAATTAATATGAATTCCTGAATAGCAGCATTTTCACGGTTTGCGCTACTGAGCTGTAAGTTTATTCGTCAGCAGTATCAGACTAACAGATCCATGCTGAATTTCTGAACACTCCACCGGAGAACCTGCTCTGTCTGTGTTCTACAGCAAATATTAATGAACGCATCGGCATAATACGATGTCCTCAGGCGTCTCTACGGTTATAACACCATTCACTTGAATCAATATCTCTGTTGCATTGAATTGATGAGCTCATCTTATTCAGTGAAGGGCTGAGGAATGCCCGGGGCGAAAGAAGAATGTGAGGTGAATGTGTGAGGGTAAGTGGCTGGGTTTCGTTGGGGAGAACCTCACTGATGTATGCTGCCTGTAATCACATTGATGTGTCGGTCAGACAGGACCACAGCGGACCTGGGCGCCTAGCCTTGTGGTGTGGGTTGAGTTTGTTGCATTCACTTCTCTTGCCCGCAGGGGGTTTGAGGAAGAGCTACACAACAACAGCTGTTGCTAGAGAGAGAGAGAGAGAGAGAGAAAGGGAGGTCATATAGAGACCAAAAGAGAGGAGTGACAGATTAAGAAATGGGATGTTGGAGACCATGAGCTCAGAGGCGTAAACACAAGACCTGTTTTCAGTAGCTAATGAAACTATACGGTTGGATATTGACCCATTTTTCCCTTTCAGTGCAGCAATACAATTGAATTGGACTTTAAAACTCTCTCACTCTCTAAAGCCCCTTTCACACAGAGATTCCGGAAAATACACGGATAAAGTGACCCGGGATTTGACCCGGGTTCGTTTGATTTTGGTCATTCACACTGCCAGTGATTTTCCGGAATCAGAGAGTGCGTTCACACACAACCCGTAAAAATGCCGTAAAGACACGTGACATCGATGTGACTTGTAATCTCAGCAGCGTCTTAAATTTGCTTATGAGCTGCGATCTCTCTCTCGAGAAACCACGCCTGTGCATTTGTTTCTCTGATTCGATCATAAACTTGCGCATTACATACCGTTTCACAGCTGGAGAACGAGCCCGGCTTCAGCGTCATCACTACGACACGGCATTGTTACGGCTTTTGTTCACACAGCGCGCGTTCCGGTGTTGTGCCGAATTTCGACCCCCTGCCAAATTATTACCCCCCTCGTTAAAGTCAGTACCTGATTGCCTAATCCTAACCCCACCCCTAATCCTAACCCCTCCCCTAATCCTAACCCCTCCCCCACAACTAATCCTAAACCTACCAATACTAGGGGGGTAATAATTTGGCGGGGGTCGAAATTCGGCACAACACCGGGACTGAACACGGCAATGTTACTAGGTCCCGACCCGGCATCGATCCCGGCTTAAATCCCGGGTCGAGTTTGCGTTCACACAGAAGGCGCTCTGGCAATTTGCCGGCAATTTGCCGGGTTCAAAGCGCTGTGTGAAAGGGGCTTAAGGTGACCAGATTTCTGAAATGAAAACCAGGGACTTTTCTAGTTCAGCGATCTATTTTACATTTCTAATGATATATGAATTAAGTCATTTGAAGGGGATCAATCCTGGTTTTGTGTATTTTGACCATGGTAAATGGAGCACTGTAAGGATTAATGTAAGGATTTATGGTAAATCATACTCTGATATACTATTGCAAAGACATCAAAGCCAATGATGGGAATTTGGGAAATGTAAATCGGATATTTCAAACAGTTTGTTTCAAAGAACCGGTTCAAAAAACGTTTACGTCATGACATACAAGACATTACAAATCGATTACAATCGAATTATCGCGATTAATCGCATCTAACATAAAAGTTTTTGTTTAAATATGTTGGTAAATATATATATATATATATATATATATATGTATGTATATGTTGGTGTGTGCTCGTATCTCTGTGTATATATGTATATATACATATATTATGTAAACAAAATGTTTATGTTAGATGTGATTAATTGCGATTAATCGATTTGACAGAACTAGTATTTTTTACATCCCAGTTCATACCAATCTACTCTTCAGCTATGAATACAACTTAATTTTCAGTAAAATATCTGTACACTTCAAATGCTCTTACTATTAGGTTATTCATTGGTCACCGACTCATTGTGACATGCCCAAAAGAGGCAGTTTTTGGTTTAGTGAAGTTGGTTCAGTGAGTTGTTAACTCAAGAACCGGTCAGACTGATTCAATCTGACTTGTGAACGAATCGTTCAGTCTGATATGTGTGGTTTCATTCAGATCAGAACCATTAAGTTTTGTGATCTGGTTTAACCAAGTCATTAAAAAGATCCAACTCAAATAAACAATTATTTTACTGATTGGCTGCATCTGAAATCACATACTCTCTTGAGCAGGTACTTATTTTGAATAAGTAATTACTTCACAACCACTAAAAAAGTATGTTCTACATAGTATGAATATCCTCTCCTGTGGCCTCATGGGATAGTAAAGTATCCATCATTTGCACACTTCAGAATCTCCCAGGAAGACGTAGGACATCCGGGTACTTTCTGCATACTCTTTTATGAGTACTGTGAATTCAGACATACTTCTTTTGTCACATACTGTTTTTCGCCTACTATATAGTTGGGAAGTATGTGATTTCGAATGCAGCCTTTGTCGTGAACTCTTCAAGTTGTTCAACATACTTGTGCAACTCATTCGTTTGCTTGTAGACTGTCGTTGAGGTCAGCACACATCCAAAACAAAGCTATAGATTATTCTGTAATGCTGCTGTCTCTTGTTGGTATCTTTTCTTTTAAATCTTGATCTTGCCATGAAAATAGCAATTGATGCTGATTTAAATACAAAAAAGTTATATAATTAAATCCAAAACTAAGCATGAACACCGACACGTGAACTAATGAAACTGAAACAGGTAAGTTATAACTATGGGGCCTTTATTTACAATATAGCTATAAAGTAAACAGAATATTTTGTTTTTAGTTGTATTCTATTCTCAGTGTGTTTTGTTTTGTTTTTTCTATAATTGTAAGAAAAGTTGAAATGACACATTGTATGCATGCAGTGTTATTACAGGCCTAATGTTTTGTTTGCAATATCTAGCTCATTAAGTGTAATTTCACTTTTCAGGCTGTAGACACACAGGACAGCTTCAGATGGGGACCAAAAACAAGGACTGCCCCGGGAAACAAGAACGCCTGGTCACTGTGGTTAGTTAGAGATGAGCCAAAATGATTTTGTTTGGTCCTACTGTGTTATTAATATGAGCCATTAATGCATCATACTTTCTGTAAGTCTCTCTCTCTCTCTGTTCATCTCCACTGTCTTTTCTGCCCACTGAGTCCATTAAGCACAGAAAGCTGAAACGGTGTACAGGCTGATGATAGTTTCTCTCTCAGCCTCTGGCCCTCTCCACTCCATCAACCTCTTACTCTTTTTATCTGTCCCCCTCTCTCTTTCTACATTTTCTGTCTTCGCTTTCATAAACTCGACCCCTTTTTGTGTTAGCTGAGGTTAGAAACCTCACAAGTGTGTGTGTGTGTGTGTGTGTGTGTGTGTGTGTTCTTCATCTGTCCTCTGGGCCAAATTGTGTTGGTATTCCTGGCTGAAATCAGGGCATGCATCATGATGGCCTCAATTGGCTCATTAGGGCAGAACCCACCTGAGCCCCAGAATTACACACACAAACGGAGTTAACTAAAGCAAAATATCTTTATTGGTGGCACTTGCTAAGGCATTTATAACTATTACTACTATACATGGAGTTCGATCCGACCCCTACCACTGCACTTTGTGCTGCAGACATGAACTATACCTCAAATCATGTGGATTGTTGAGCAGAGTCGTTTTATAGAATATAACAGTCCCGTTCCGGAATTATCCCATTACTTTTCTCCATAGGAGAATTGATTTTGAATGTTAACTTATAAACCTTTAAAGACAGGCTTTCTATGAGCTACGAGCTTGTTAATCGGTGGTATATGCTTTTGTTGAAGCCATCAGCTTGCATTATTTAAACTTTTTTGTTAAATAATCATGTTTAACAGCAGAATTCGTGGTGAAAAACATGTCCCATGATTATGCAGAGAAATCTCCACCAATCAAAGAATTAAACAAGAAAACTACACCAAAAGAACACTTTAGCGCTCATCCACTCACATGAAGCAATGTATAATAATAAATGTAAAATGTATTATTTCTATTGTTTGTAATATAAATTTTTGGAAATTGAGATGTATATATAATCTGAAAGCTGAATAAATAAGATTTCCATTGATGTATTGTTTGTTAGGATATGACCATATTTGGCCGAGATACGACTATTTGAAATTCTGGAATCTGAGGGTGCAAAAAAAATCGAAATATTGAGAAAATCGCCTTTAAATTTGTCCATTTATGTTCGTGATTGTGCTGCATTCACTCACAAAAATAAACGATTTATATATTTACCGTAGGAAATTTACAAAATATCTTCATGGAACATGATCTTTACTTAATATCCTAATGATTTTTGGCATAAAAGAAAAATCGATAATTTTGACCCATACAATGTATTGTTGGCTCTTGCCACAAATATACCCGTGCGACTTATGACTGGATTTGTGATCCAGGGTCACATATAAGATAAGATAAGATAATCAACGTCTTTAAACTCAACCTTTTATATTTCTTCCTTGTTTTTTAAATTGTTTACATTTACATTTATTCATTTAGCAGATGCTTTTATCCAAAAGACTTACAAATGAGAACAAAAGAAGCAGTTAAACTAACAATAGGAAAACAATATGCAAGTGCCATGACCCTTCACAGTTTAATCTAACGCAGTACGTGTACTTTAAAAAAAAAAATAATACTTTTTTTTTTATATAAAGATGATAGATATAGAATAGAAAGTATTTATGGATCAAGTGTTGCCGAAAAAGATGCGTCTTCAGCCGTTTCTTGAAAGTGGCTACGGACTCAGCAGCTCTGGTTGAGTTGGGCAGGTCATTCTACCAGCAGGGAACAGACCAGGAAAAGGTCAGAGAAAGAGATTGTGTGTCTCTTTGAGATGGCACCACAAGACGGCGTTCGCTTGCAGAGCGCAAGTTTCTGGATGGCACGTAGGTCTGAAGTAATGAGTTTAGGTAAAAGGGAGCAGAGCCAGTGGTTGTTCTGTAGACAAACGTCAGTGACTTGAATTTGATGCGAGCGGCAACTGGCAACCAGTGCAATTTTGTGAGGAGAGGAGTGACGTGTGCTCTCTTCGGCTCGTTAAAGACCAGTCCCGCTATCGCATCCTGGATCATTTGTAGAGGTTTGACAGTGCAAGCTGGAAGACCTGCCAGGAGAACATTACAATAGTCCAGTCTGGATAGAACAAGCACTTGGACAAGGAGTTGTGAAGCATGTTCTGATAGGAAGGGCCTGATCCTCCTAATGTTGTGTAAGGCAAATCTGCAGGACCGGGCAGTTCTAGCAAATTGTTTGTCGCAATGCTTCATGGGATTGCAGTTCATTCCCTCATTAAAGCCGTTAAATACACATTCTTGTACCTTTTGTCTTTTTGTCCAATATTCAAATGCTTTGATGCTTCAAATCAAAGTTTGTACTGGTGTGATTTACCTCATTGCTGGTTGTTTTGGTTCATGGCTTATAACTCTTAAACAAAGACTTCATTGTGTGAAAAATAAATGTGGAAAAATACATCAAGAAGCCGCTGAAAAAGTGGACGGACACTATTACTTTTCTATCCGATTGAACTTATGATTTTGAACTCTACATATGAGCAATAGTAATGCTCACCTTAGCATACATCACAAAAATACAATGTAGTGTATAGTGCACAGTAAGCAGTACGCTGGTCATTCCAGGTGACATGTCTCTTTCCTCACCTTCTCCTCCCGCCTCCTCTCAGGGGGATTCTATGATGTCATGTCTCCGTGTCACCCTCCCCTGCCCCACCCCTCTCCCTCGGGACATTAGCCAATTTGCCAAAGTGCCTGAGTGCCCCCCTCCCCCCAACACCCTCTCGCTCACACTCGACCTTTGACCTCGCCATTATCAGTGCGGTGTGACACCACAGCATGACATCTCGCTGAGGCAATGGGCCCACACGTGCTCGTAACAGCTACAAATCACCAATGTGTGTGTGTGAACAAAAAAAAGGGGGAGTTGTGTGGGTTTGGATGTGTTGGCTTGATCTAGCGAGTGTAAAATTCTGATATATGGAACATGGGTGCACTAGCAGCATGTGTGTGTGAGTCTGACTAATGTTAGCACATATGTGTGTGGGGGGTAAAATGGATTTAACCTCAGTCAGAGGGGGCTGCGCCATCTGAGAATTGTTCTCAGATGATAAGCTGTTTTGCGCGCCTGGTTTTACACACACACATGGAAACTGTCCTTATACTAACTCACTGTACAGATGGACCTGACGGAGTGACACACACACACACACACACACACACACACACACACGCACGCACACACTTCTTAGAGTGACGCCATCCTCAGCCTTCAGCTGGTGATAAATCATACTACTCTTCCACACTCCATCACGCCAGAGAGAGAGAGAGAGAGAGAGTAGAGCAAAAAAAAAAAAAGGAGCGATGTCACTGGGCAGTCCATCACCTTTTTGTGAAAGAGACCGAAGGTAGAAAGATGGTGAGGAGGAAAACAGAAAGAGCTAGACTAGAGACACGTTCCATCAGCTCTTTCCAAGGACAGGTGTGCAATCTTGTGAATGTCATAATTGAAAGCTGTTTTTTTTTTAAGCTGAGTCAGATCGAATTCTTTTCTACAGCCAGGGTTTCCTGAAAATACCCATGGCACCGCTCTGCAGGAGCGCTGTATTATTTGAAAAAAATCCCAGAGATAAATATAGGGTTATGTACGGTGTAAGTGGATAGGCAAAGTGCTCAAGGAAAAGAAACATCACAACAAGAGCAAAGTACCATGGATTTTTGTGGGTTTTATTTGAGAGTTTTACCCTTGGCAGGCCTGGGCAGAATCTGTGGATGTAAAAAAAAAAAAAAAAAAATTCCATGAGGATGTTAGGGAAAATCTGGAGAATGGATTGAAACACAGAAAAGCAGAATGTTCCCTCTGCTCTTTTTAATTCTCTCTGCAGAATTATTCCTCTGGCACTGCTTTCAAAGATCATTCACATTTGCATACACTACTGTTCAAAAATGTATAAATGTATTGTGAAATATTATTACAATTTAAAAAAAACTTTCTTCTGATTTTAATATATATTAAATGTCATTTATTCCTGTAATAAAAGCTGAATGTTCAGCATCATTACTCCAGTCTTTAGTGTCACATGATCCTTCAGAAATCATTCTAATATGATGATTTGATGATCAAGAAATATTTATTATTATCAATGCTGAAAACAGTTGTGCTTCTTAATATATTCATGGTAACTGATAATTTCTTTTCAGGATTCTTTCATGAATAGAAAGTTCAAAAGAACAGTTTATATATAAAAAAAACTTTTATATTATAAATGTCTTTACTGTCGCTTTTGATCGGTTTAATGCATGCTTGCTGAATAAAAACATTAATTTATTTTTAAACAATAATTAATTCAAACATAAATTTTTGGGATCTTTTGAACGGTAGTGCATATTCAAATATGGTCAATTTATCGTATCCATGATGCCACACATAATTAATTTTGTCATTGATCTTGTAATTCATCATGATGTACCAAATTTGAATATGCATTTAAGAGCCATAGTGGAGTTACAGTGAATCTCTTTAAACAGAGCAGAGAGCAACTGAAAGCATTATCAAATTATCCCAAATATTTAATAAACAAACCCTCAAGGGGAACTCTGGGAATAGTCAGCGTTCCAAATTCCATCAGCTGCGATTTCTCTGGATACAGATTCAATGTGGGCCTGCCCACTGCATAAAACGAGGCATTGAGATCTGACCTCAGAATGCCACAGGGTGAGTGGCATTACCTTTGACCTCTGTGCCCTCTGCCGCATTGATCTCTTTGCTGATTGGATCATGGTAGGGAGCGAGAGTGCAGGGGTTTTTGTGGCTAAGTGGCGCGGGGAGGGAACAGACAGAAATGAATGGGGTTTTGTTCTGAAATAAGAGTGGAAACTGTTTGCCTGACTGAGCCATTGTTGAAGCGCTTCAGTTGTTTTCCCCTCATAATTCTTTAATGACATCATAACGCTCAAAACGATGTCATAATCGTCACAAAAGTCGGCCATTTTTTTTTTTTTTTTAATGCTACTAATTATCCCAGGTGTCAATGATTTTTCCTCATCCCTGTCACTATGCCTCTCTTTTCCCCGCTATTCCTTTTTCTGCCACTCACCGTTTCTCTCTTTCTCAGTCCTTCTCTATTCTGAGTCAGGTATAAGGGACAGCGGAGAAGGACGCGTGTGTGTGTTTGTGTGTGCGCTGACAGTTGATTGGATTAGAGAGGGATGCGTTTGTAATCGGGAGGTATTATCTCCGTCCGTCTTGTGCATTAGGGAGCATTAGCTCTCCTGGGATGGGGTGGAAGGAGGGAGGTACTGCTGCGGGGGGGTACTGTACACAGTACCTGCCCTCCTGCTATCTATCTCCCTCCATCCGCCCCCGGGGGACCTGCAGATAGCACCCATTACTGTCAGCCTCGCCTGCCTCTAATTGGTCCAGATAGGAGCCCGTCGCTGCTGAGGGAGGGGTTTTAGATTCGATTAAGAGTTTTGATATGTCGTTTCTAAATTTTTAATGACCAGTAACTGAAAAACAATGCAGCACATTAGATGCAGAGGGCTACACAAGACAACCAAGCCTAAACAAAAGCCTAGAGAAATATTAGTCGGGGACAGCTGGACGCGCAGTGCTTTTATGGTCCCCTGGTGCAAATCAGAAGTGTTTTAAGAGAAATGTTATTATTGTGCTGGGAGTTCTCTGAACTCATAAACTAGTGAGCTGCCTTTCTGTCTGCTGCCTACATAGAAAGCTTCCTAACTGTAATGGAATGATAAGTGACTTGATTTTGTTGTGTGCAACCCCACAGGCCCTAACAAAAACCTTTCCAACACAGACGATTTGACTCACAATTGATTCCAGAGTATGGTGTTGGCATGTTGCTGAGTTAACTAATCTAAAAACACAAAGCACACACAAATATGAGTAAAATATTCAAAACATTTTTTTATTACTTTTAGACATTGGATGAAATATAAGTATATTACAAAGTATAATGTTTATATAAAGTAGCCTTTAATTATTAGACATATTTTATTAAACTGTCATTCATTTGATCTTTTTTTATTATCATTTTAACTATTAACAACAAACAAAACAAAACCAACAATGGCAAGCATTTACAATAATAATAAAAAACAGTAATAATAACAAATAATATATAAACAAGAGCAAACCATATATACAAGACAGGAGCATTATGATAAACCATATACCTCAAAATATTACTTAAAGGGATACTCCACTTTTTTTGGAAATAGGCTCATTTTACAACTCCCCCAGAGTTAAACCGTTGAGTTTTACCGTTTTCGAATTCATTCAGCCGAACTCCGGGTCTGGCGGTGCCACTTTTAGCATAGCTTAGCATCGGCCAGGACCATTAGCATCTCTCTCAAAAAAATGACCAAAGAGTTTCGATATTTTTCCTATTTAAAACTTGACTCTTCTGTAGTTACATCGTGTACTGAGACCGACGGAAAATGAAAAGTTGCGATTTTCTAGGCTGATATGGCTAGGAACTATACTCTCATTCCTGCGTAATAATCAAGAAACTTTGCTGCCGTACCGTAATGATATGACGCAGCGCCTGAAAATAGGTCTAATAGGTTAGACAAACTTAGTCCCGGTCACGTTGGAAGTTACCGAGCTGGGGACTATTTTCAGGCGCTGCATCATATCATTACGGTACGGCAGCAAAGTTTCTTGATTATTACGCAGGAATGAGAGTATGGTTCCTAGCCATATCCATAGATATCATATAATAAAGGCTAGATGTCTTAAGGCGGAGTCACTTCCGGCATCACCGGCGTCCATCTTGCCACAGGGAAGCTGTGAATTAAGGTGAGTGATCAGCATGCACACAAATCCTCTTATCTCGCTGAAATCTTGACGGATTTACAAACGGTTTGGTTTCTTACAAACGTTATTAACGTGGCTATAATTCATTCATATGGAAGTCCATTGTTATAATTATTCATATGTATGCAGTCAGTGTCATAACTACATCTCTGATGTTCATAACAAACCAAACCGTTTGAAAATCGGTAGAAAATTGAGCAAGTTATGGTTATTTAAAAGTACATGCACCATGTTACGAGTGACCGAGCACCCTGTGGTAAGATGGCCGCCGTGTGCGGAAGTCGAGCTCCATTGGCCAGCAGCGCGCACGAGACATCTAGCCTTTATTATATGATATCTATGGCCATATCAGCCTAGAAAATCGTAACTTTTCATTTTCCGTCGGTTCTTGCTTCTCGACATTCAGACTGCAAGGAAAAACACAGCCGAAAAAGCACGCACAAGTGACGATTCTCTGTCAACCAATCAACGTTCTGCTGGGAGTCTAGCTCCACCCTTTAGTACCGGACTACTGTGCTAGAGACCCCAATGGAAGGGTCCCAAAAACGTTGTACGGTATGGTTTGGAATTAGGGTGCCATTCACAACTTCTGACAATGGAAACGGTCAAATTTGCGTACCGAACTGAACTGTGCTGTACCGTACCGCTCGGTGGAAACGAGGCATTAAAAACACCCTCACAGCTGACAATTAATTTTTTGGGTCATTTACTGCCAAGGTAATATAACACAAAGTATAGTGTTAATTTTTTTTTTTATATTAAAAACGTTGGAAACGCGTCATCATAGTTCGTGAAAAGGCTCCATGGTGCATTATGATTTCTACTGTACACTAACACTGTAAATAACTCTTCTGTTTACTCTGAACTCAAGCATTAGCTGAAGACAGTCAGCAGTATGAACTCTGTACAGTAAAGAAGAGGCACAGACAGAGAGAGAGAGAGAGAGAGAGAGAGAGAGAGAGAGAGAGAGAGGGAAACAAGGTGAGAGAGTGAGTCTTTTCAAAAGACATTTTCTTTAAAGCTTTATTTGTTCCAGCTTAAAAAAAAGAAAGAAATAATGTTCACTCGATGCCGTGTGCCTTTCTGTAGTTGGCATTCCCCAGCAGATTCGGCCTTTATTTATTCAACAAAGCTCCGGCGCGTTCTGCGGATCGCAAAGACAATACATTAACAATGTGCAAAAGAGCAACAACACCTTTTAAATAATGTACGCCTTCAGAGCATCTGAAGCTAATATTCTTCATCTCATGCGCGGACTCTTTCACTGCGAGACCTGCGTTCGCTTGTCTTTCCTCCCTCGTTTGTGTTTGCTTTTCCCAGCTCGTTCTGGTGAGTGTGCCAGACAGTGTTTGTTTGTGTTTGAATGAGTCTTGCATGTGGTTGTCGCTGTGTGTAAATGATGAGTGTGTCAGCGTCTATGTATGGTGGCATGTCATAATACAGCTGATACCCAGGCTATTAACTTGTTGACACTTTGGGGTCAGTTTGACAGAGGCCTAATGCTCAGTGTGACAGAGTGGAACCTCTTCATTATCCCCAATGTAATGGTCTCATCGCTGAGGGCTTTCTTCTCCTCTCTCTCCATCTCCGTCTCTCTCCCTCTGCGTTCCCCTCATTCCTAATTTGCAGCATGGTTCAGTTTGGCAACATTCTCCTTATTTCCTTCACCTATATCCTTCCTCATCCCTCATTCATGTCTGGTTCTCTTGCTCAGCATCCTGTCCTGGTCCTCTGGCCTTCATTATTCACCCTCCATCTTTCATTTCTCTCCTTTGGCTCATCACTTCATCTTTTACTCTCTTTCTTCCTGATTATCTTTCTCTCTCTCTCTCTCTCTCTCTCTCTCTCTCTCTCTCTCTCTCTCTCTCTCTCTCTCTCTCTCTCTCTCTCTCTCTCTCTCTCTCTCTCTCTCTCTCGGTTGTTCATACATTCACCACTACATTTTCTCCTTCTCTGCTCAGCTATCCTTTATTCCATCTGCAATATCTAAAAGAATCTCACAAAAGCTGTCAAGAACAAGTCTGAGTCATATTTCACCCCAAAACCCAGAAGCGATTAATGCCACTTTGCTAACTTCTGCTAGACTTTCTGCCACTAAATTACAACCATACAGTCTCCAAAACCCCACCCAGCCAAAGAAACTATAGGGCTGCATGATTAATCAAAATAAAGCCTTATACTGGAAACCGGTGGTTATTAACGAAAGAATAGGTTTAACGCTTGAGAATGAAGGAATTAAAACAGCCCTCCAACAATTTGCATATTAATTTTACAGTTGTACTGTTAATTATAATAATGTTTTCCTAAATATGTTTTTTTACAGTGTATATTGCAATAATAATATTGCAATAATAAAAAATTAAATTTTTAGTGTATATTGCAATTAATAATAATAACAATACAAATATTTCTTATTTTATTATATTTTTGTTTAGTAAAATAATCATCATAAAAAGAAAAAGTGTTATTATTATTGTATTTTCCTAAATACTTGATTTTTTTTTATATATAGTGAAATATTACAATAGTTATATATATATATATATATATATATTTTTTTTTTTTTGTTATTAATAATAATAATAATAATAATTATTATTATTATATATTTCTTAAATTCTTGATTTTAAATTTTACAGTGAAATATTACAATAGTAATATTTTTTTATTTGGATTCATTTTTTGTTTATTATTATTATTATTATTATTATTAATTATAAGTCCAATAAACAAGCACAGCAAACCTTTTTTTTAATCACAATGTCTGTCTGAAAAATTGCAATTTAGTTTTTTTTTCCTCTCAAATTGTGCAGCTCTACCAGACAAATAAAAGGCAGAGAGCTTTATTCTGATTGGCTTAGAAATGAGGGGCGGCTCCCTGAAGCTTTGTTTTAGTGGGAAAAGGCTTAATTGTTGTGAATACAAAAATCTAAATGGCCAAAATAGGCTTCATTTCTGTTATGCGAGAATTTGTATTTCAATATTTGTTTCTTTTGCTTTTGTGCTTAAATGTGATCTGGAGATTTTTTCATGAGATCTTCCTGCTCATTTTCTATCTGTGTGTGTGTCTGCGATTTTGACCCGCCTCCATTTCCACCTTATTTTCCCTTTCAATTTGTATTCCTCCTCTCCACCTCCCTCCTCTTCTCTAATTCTCTCCTCTCTCCCCTCCCTCTATTTTTTCCACTTTATTACTTTCTTCGATTATCCACTCCTATCTTCCCCACTCAATACTTTCATTTCATGCTCCTCTCCTCTAATCTTTCACCCAATTTCTTCCTCGTTTGCTCTTGTCTTCCTGTTTTCTCAGTTTTAAGAGGATGTCCCATGCTTGCCTCACTCTGTCTGCCTCTCTTTCACAGTCTTCTCAGGTTGTCTCACCTCATTTGAACGTTTTCTCACCTCATATCAACGTTTTCTCATTCTGGGAGCAGCTCCAGTCAGTTGAAAGGTTCCTCAGCGTTTACCTCTACAGACTTTTCAGGTGAATTCATGGGTGAATCTCACAAAGAAATGTGTCGGTCATATTTCACACAGATATTGAAAGAATAAAATAAGAAACTAAATTAATAAAGTTTGATGGCAAATTTTGATGTTGGCTTGACAAAGCCTTGTCTGAAAGTTTGAAATTGAAAAAAAATTTCTCAGTCAATAAAATGTTATCAACATGTTCTAACACATTGCTAACATGTTTTAGCAAATTGCTAGCGTATTTTAAGACATTTTAACATGTGTTAGCAAGTTCTTAACTTGTTTTTGCATGTTACTAGCATGATTGAGCATGTTGTTAGCCTGTTTCTAGCATTATTTAACACATTGACAGCATGTTTTAGCATGTTGCAAGCATGATTTAACACTTTACTATCATGTTTCTCGCATGACTTAACATGTTTCTAACATGATTTAGTATTGTGCTTGCATGTTGCTAGCATGATTTAACATATTGTTAGCATGATTTAACACATTGTTAGCATGCTTCTACCACGATTTATCACATTGCTAATATGTTTAAGCATGCTTCTAGCATGATTTAACACGTTGCTTGCTTGATTCTCGCATGATTTAACACATTGTTAACATGTTTTAAGATGTTGCTAGCATGATTTAACACATTGGTAACATGTTGTAAGATGTTGCTAGCACGATTTGGCACATTGCTAGCATTTTCCCTGCATGATTTAACACATAACTAGTATGTTTTAGGATGTTGCTAGCATGATTTAGCACATTGCTGGCATGTTTCTAGCATTAATTACATTGCTACCACGTGTCGTAGCAAGTTGCTAACATGATTTAGCATGTTAACACGTTTTAAAATGTTGCTAGCATGATTTAACATTTTAGTAGCATTGTGTTAGCAGCACATAAGCCTACTTACATGTTTCAGCATGTTGATAGATTTTTTATTTTATTTTATTTTTTAATCTTTTTGATCATATAAATAAAGCCTTAGTGAGCATAATAGACTTCTTTAAAAAAAAAAAACTTCTGTCCGGTAATTTACGTCACAATAGAGAACAAAAGGTGCTCGCAATTTCTGTTTCATGCCAACTTTAACCGTTTTTGTAAGATCTTTTCATCCTCATCCATTTCTGTTGTACTGCAAACCACAGTTTCCCAGGGGAAAAACTGAGCCCAATCTACTGAACTGACCGGAAAATGCTTTTAACTTCGGATACCCTTTCACATGCCACTACATGCGCACTTAAGAAAAAAAAATGATGGCATAAACAATTGAAAACATGCTGTCTTGGCACAGCTAATACACTCTTTCACGCACATACACACACACACACTTGATCTGTTTTCTTCTGTGCTCTATCATTCTGTCATAGCATCCCTCCATCTCTGCAGGAGTGTATTTGCTGATGCCTGCAGACGTAATTTACTACGCCTCATTCCCACATGCCGGCTGACTCACAACTTACTCACCGCAAACTTACCTTCATAAACGCTTTCTTGTAAGTTTGTCTTATTGTGAGCCCACTGGATGCTCAGAAGTTGCTCTTTAATGACTCAGGAGACACAAGTTGTGTTTAATTGAAATATCAACTTAGTCTCCGATGTTTATTCTTAGGAAAATTATAGTAAATGTGTTATATAGGGTGAGTAGACTGCAAAAAAAGTCTTGTTTCTAGGACAAATATCTAAATATTCTTAAAACAAGATACATTTACTTGAGAAATTATTTAAGATATAAAATCTTATGCTTTAAGATATAAAATTTGATCATTTTATGATTTTTAGGATATTACCTTTCATGTAGTACACCCTACATGAAAGGTAATATCCTAAAAATCATAAAATTATAAAATATAGCTGTTTGTGAATGTAAAAGGTCTGCAAAGTTTCAAAAATCAAAGTGCATGATAAATGCAGTTATTTTCTTGCCTCCAAAAACAAAGAACCGATTCTGAACTGCCTGCAATGAGTGGTCCGTCATTCCAGTCTTACTTCCTGCTCAAACCTACGCAGGTTTTTAACAAATAATGCCAGGCTATGGTCTTCATTGGCTGCCCTCAAACGACGTCTACTTTGACCCTCAAACACTGTAATCGAAGCTGAGGCCTGGAAGAGTTTGGTTCATGTTGTCGACATGTCGAGAACTGGCTTTTTTCTGCTCTGCAAAAAAGCAAATTCTCTATGCATGGAGAGGCTTCTCACTGCAGAGCCTCTCTGGATGTAATTTGGGCATAATGGGTGGAGCTAGAAGGTCCAACCACACTATAAACCTACCCATAACTCTATCCCTCCATCCATTAGATCCACAGAGGTGGAGCTGGACTTGGTCAAGCTCAACCCATGACGTCCAGGGAGGTGGAGCTGGATGACATTCGACTCTTCAGTGAGCGCCACTTGTTTGCATGCACTTCCAAAGGATGAGGATTCTGCTTGTACTGATACGGTAAAACACACGCCATCATTACTGTTCTTATCACTGTGCATACATCTATGGTACAGTTATATGTGGTAATGGCTGTTTCATTTCCAACATATACTGTAAGCGGTAGACCAATCATAACAGGCTGGGCCATCTGAGTAATCAGAGCAGAGTAGATCAATCACAACAAACTGGGCCATCTGACCAATCAGAGCAGAGTATTAATCACAACAAACTGGGTCATCTGACCAATCAGAGCAGAGTATTAATCACGACAAACTGGGTCATCTGACCAATCAGAGCAGAGTAGATCAATCACAATAAACTGGGCCATCTGATCAATCATAGCTGAATGTAGGTTCTTCTCAGAAAGGAGAGGTTTTTAGAGAACGAATCCTTTATCAAGCCGTTCCAGACACTGTGAGAAAAGAGGTGATGCTGCAATGTATATTATGAGAAAATTAAAGTGTTTTTTTTACCTTGAATGCAAGGTATTTATTTTTTTATTTTTTTGCAATGTATAAAATTAATGTGGGTGTAGTGTAGCTCAAATTATTTGGTCTCGGTAGAATTTGATGAGAAATGTTTGGGTTCATATTGAGATCCAGCCATTCCGTGCACAGTTTGAGACTGTCTTGAGATCTCTTCTGAATCTAGAGAACAATCAAAGCAAAAGTCTATTTTTGCATTTAATTTGATCGTGGTCTAGGATAAACAATTGAGATATGAAAGAGATCTCATTTGTGATTGGATTTGTTTGTGCACTTTATCTCGTGTCTTTCTCTCACGCACATGCAAACAACTGGTACAGCTGCACAGATGGCTTTATCCATCAACCCAATATGATCACATAGCTTTGACAGACAGGCCACAGTTGACTGACACAGTTGACGGACACCTACATTAACCAATCAGACTCCCTGCCCCCCTTCCACTCCCTGTGCGTCCTGTACAGCCAGAGTTCTGTCACCTCCCTGGACTCAGCGGAGCTAATACATCATGTGGCGGTCCGTGTGGCTGTCCTGCATGCGTGAGTCGTAAATGTATAGATCAGGACGGGTGACAGTCTCACGGCCCTGCGGTAAAAACCTCACGGCATGATGGATGTGGACTCCAGAGGAAACCGCTATCAATCAAAAGCACAACAGGGAACAGCAGTTCTGCTTGACGTGGGTTTTTGTGCAACAAGACTCTAATTAGAGGATGAGATACAGGAGATATCAGATCACTTGCAGCCAAAAACTACTTTCTGGATCAGTAGTTCTGTCTTTTCTCGTTAAAATATTTACACTAGTTAAAAGTTTACACTACCGTTCAGTAGTCAGTAAAAGAAGTCTTAAGGCTGCATTTATATGATCAACAGCATCATTACTCCAGTCTTCAGTGTCACATGATCCTTCAGAAATCATTATTATATGCTGATTTGCTGCTCAAGAGAGATTTCTTGTTATTATTATCAATGATGAATGATGAATAGTTGTGCTGCCCAAATTTGTGGTGAAAAATTGTGGTGGTTTCATTTATGAATAGAAAGAGCAAAAGAACAGCATTTATTTTGAAATATATATATATATATATTTTTTTTTTGTAACATTATAAATGACTTTACTGTCACTTTTGATCAATTTAATGTGTTCTTGCTGAATAAAAGTATTAATTTAAGTCTTTCTTACCCCAAACATTTGAACAGTAATGTACTTGAGAAGCAAAATCGCATTAGATTGTTTTGCGTATCCCATTGGCAGTTTGTTTTAGTTTTGTTTTAATGATGAAATGTGTGATTTCTGAGCCACTGACATCAACAAACAGAACTGCATAAGTAATAATGACTGGTTTCTAACAAGTTTCTTCATATATATATATATATATATATATATATATATATATATATATATATATATATAAAATATAGTGTTTACGTTTTTCAGAGAAACCAACCTACCAATAGCTTATAGCAAACTAAAAAAATTTGTCCTAAGGTAACATTTACAGAAAAGAAACTGAAACTTCCATGTGTGCACAAACTTCAACGCGTACAAGCAGTCCTAGAGATTTTTGTTGTGCTTAAAATGGTCAAGTATCTAAGACAAATAAAAATACACCGTAAAATAAAAAAGTCCTTAAAATGTACAGCAACAAAACTGACAGCTGTTGCACAGTGTCATACACACATATAACAAAAACCATCATGGTAGCACACATGGCACTTAAATAAAGCAATATACATTCATTTACCAACAGAAGATATATATATAAAACCCAACTAATAAGAAAAAACTAATAAGAAATAATTATTTAAATAAAAAAACATCAAATGTGAAGTGTCAATTCTGGGAGTGTCACTTTGCTTTTTTACTCTAAATTGTAAGAACTTTATTTTCACTTCCAAAAACTGTTTTACTATTTTACTGTAAAATTACAATAAATATCCTGTTAGCTCTATTACAGTTTGTCACAGTATCAAGGGAACTTATACCATAAACCAATTAACAGGTTTTAACAATAGCCTTTTTACAGTCTTTTCCCATTAAATTTACGATAATGTTTATGCTAAACTAGTGGGCTAAGTGGGTAGTTGAAAAAAAAAACAGAACGAGAAACGTTTAATTTCACTCTGTAGTTTAAGTAATATAGGCTACTTTTATAACAATATAAAAGAGATTAAAAGTCATATTTACATTACATTTACATTTGCACTAGTACGCATTTCAGACTCTTCAGACAATAAAATCGCATTGAGATCCTATGCAAACGCGAATTAAAGGCCCGAAAAAAAACCTGACACTCTCTGTGGATGTCTGCTTACAACAAGAAAAAAGAAGTTTAAAAACAGAGATTGCAGAACACAGAAGTATTATATGGTAAATGAGCAGAAAACCCCTATTGCTGTTTACTTCAATCTATTGAAACACAAGTTGTCTTCATTATTCAGGAATTGAACAGGTAAAGATACTTAGAAGGGCTGGTGAGTCTGGAAACATTGAGTACCTTGTCTCCTAAAGGGCTTAACTTGTATTTTGATCTGAAACCATTTGTGTATTTAAAAAAAAAAAGTTTTAATTGGTTTACTGATTGCCCATGTCTTTTATCAGGTGTGAGTGTTTACTATGTGACTACAAAATCCCTTGATATTTGTTGTTCTTATTGCCTGACGAAGACTTTGTTCATATAAAACATTGCAATATAATAGTATTATGGGAGCAAATAAAGCAGTGTGCCTTTTTTTCATTGAACAAGAAAACAGAAAAATGAGACTTAAAAAATATGTCTTATCTGACGCAGTTTTGCTTCTTGTTTTAGGGGTGTTTTGATGTTTTACTAACCAGACAAAATACTGATTAAAGTGCCCCTATTATACTTTTTTTTTAAAGTTTCCTAATGTTGTTTTGGAGTCTCCTACAACAGTTTTACATACATCAGCGTTTAAAAAATTGTTTCATTTCCTCATAATATACATTTGCACATCACCACATTTTCAACGATTCTCAAATGACTCGTCAGATTAATCAATCTCTCTAAATCCCTCCTTTCCGCGAACTACTCTGCTCTGATTGGCCAGACGGCTCAGTCTGTTGTGATTGGTCTACCGCGTACAGCGCACTCGTCGAAACATTCCTACGCCGTAAACTAAACACAGTAACAAACAATGACATCGATTTTACCATATCAATCCGAGCGCGAGTCCGATGATGAAACTAGTCATTCAACCCGAACCTCAATCGCAAGGCACCTTGAGCAGGACGTTTCTCAGTGATACGCTACTTAGTTTGAGGTACATTATATGAGATGTTGCAACTGTAATTCTTCACCATCAGCATTATCAAGTGCATGTCCATCAACAAACTGATTATTTTACTTGTACTAATTTATTTACAGAGTATTTTTCTAATATATTGCGGTAAACACGTAGAAACTGTATCAATAACAGTGAATGTATGCAATACATTAGCCTAGCTCTAGCGTGAATGACTGATGTAACCTAAACGTTGGTAAAACAAATCTTGCGCCATGCTTAATCTTTCCTCAAAGTTGTGAGAACGACAGACAATCTGCATTAATAGACAGTTTTAGGTAATAGTGGCCCACAGCTGATTAGCAGAAGTATTTCAGTAAGACAGAAATAATGTGAGTTAGCCAGTTTGCAGGAGACCAACACAATATAAAACTCAAAACTAAGTATTTTGAACACTATCTTTCAAGAGCAAACGGTTTGCGAATCCTGCATTGAACTCCGAGATTTGAGAAGTCGTCATCAGTAAAATAAAGGGAACATAGCAAAAGTTTAGGATTATACTGCTGGTATCGTAAAGAGGAATTTTAACCACTGATTCTTCACATGCTCGTCACATGCTGGCTTTACCTTCACATTGTAGAGCACAGCTTCTTCTCGACATGAGGTTGAAGTTTTCCCTGGTGTCTGCGCGCAATATGCTAATGTTTCGTCTTGACGTCACAACGAAACGGCTTATGACTCGTTTGAAAAACGATTAATTTCATTGACTCAGAGTCGACTCTTACTTTTGAAAGACAATAACTTTATATACGGTGCACTTTCAGATTGAAAACTTTGCAGGATGTTTTCATTCACTTAGAGCTGTTACACACTACATGAAAGTTCATTTTCATAAATCCATAATAGGGACCAACAGAGATGGAGCTGTGATATGCTGCCTATGTGTGTTTATGTCCACTGTACAGCGCCAGCCATATGTCAGCATTCTGTGGTCACATCTGTCGAAGGGGGCACTCACAGATTGGGAGTGTGTGAATGTGTGTGCATAGAGAGAAAGAGAAAAAGAGAGAGAGAGAGAGAGAGATTCCCGAGCCCTATACGCCTGCCATATCTCATATTCATGTCTCTTTCTGTCACCTGTTCATTTGTATGGCTGTGACAGATCTCATTATGGCTTTGGCACCGCTTCAGCCCGTCTTGCCAGTGCAGCATTCTGGGAGGGAATTTTCAATGTGTGCACTTGTTCTGCATCGCGTGTGCACTCACACGCCCGCCCGCATCGCCAATTACTGCCGTTGTCCGCTGTTACAAACATGACAGAAACAATAGCATTAATTATGTACACCGATAGCGCAGTTTGAGCATGTTGACGCCGTCAGTTGCCGGGAGTGTTTTAATTGTCGATTAGCTAACTAGGGACTAATTAGCGGGAAAATATATTAGTACCATCTGTCTTGCGAATGTCAGGAATATTGTCATGCTGCAAGACAATGATTAGTAACAGTGTACATTTGATCTGCAGGCTGCTACACCTCAGGTTAGGGTTAATATCAGTGACAAGGTTAACCTGGTGACAGAGCATTGATGTGAGTTTAATGTCATTAACTAAACACTTCAAACTAGATGACCATGGGTAGAAAGATTTTAGGGTTAGGGTCAGACTTAGGGACTTTAGCAATTTTCTTGTTTAAATAATCTTCTGTCCAGATTTGAGGGGTAATGGTTTTGTTGATCAAAAATATTTATGCCCATTTATGCCAAAACGTTTTATGTATTTATTTTGGCTTGTTTACCATGTGTTTGTATCTCACATCGGGTCCCGGCGGGTCAAAATGAGGGGTATATATAAACGCATGAAACATGCCAAAATTAATACATACATGTATATTATATATATATATATATATATATATATATATATATATATATATATATATATATATATATATATATATATATATATATATATATATATATATATACAGTGGGGAGAACAAGTATTTGATACACTGCCGATTTTGCAAGTTTTCCCACTTACAAAGCATGTAGAAGTCTGTAATTTTTATCATAGGTACTCCTCAACTGTGAGAGACGGAATCTAAAACAAAAATCCATAAAATCACATTTTATGATTTTTAAGTAATTAATTTGCATTTTATTGCATGACATAAGTATTTGATCACCTACCAACCAGTAAGAATTCCGGCTCTCACAGACCTGTTCGTTTTTCTTTATATATACAGTATATATATATATTTTTCTTTATTTAATTTTTTTATACAAAGTTCTAGCATGAAACTCTAGATGGTGCAGGCTAATAGGTCCTTTACTCACCTGTTCATAATCACACCGTTATCTATAGGGCACAGCTGATTGGTTCATGCCGTATCAGTAGCCAATGAGCTCGCTGCTCAACCTTCAAATACTTATTTAGCTTTTGCCTTAGCAGTGCAGCGCGCTTTCAGAAACCCTCCACCTTCCCCAGCTCCACCTGTTTCATGAATGTATTGGCAGTAGCAAGTCCCGTACTTGCTCTGCTGCAGCAGCAGCAACAGCTTAGCAAATCTATCCCACCAAGACCAAACATACAACAGTGTCATATTCATTACCATGCCAATCACTCCGAGAGCTGTCATGACATAAATATATAAATGATTATTATTATGTATAATAAGGTAATTATTTTAACCCAGTCCCCAAAAATCCACTGGGTTCACTGGGATTATTTTATATTTAACACACTTTACAGACTTATGTAAGGTAGATCAGTACATCAATTGAATGAAAAGAAGTATTGCTCTTGTTTGGTGTATTTAAATATATAGTTAGGACCAATTATCCTCCAAGTACTAAAAGAATCATTAATGGAATCATTAAGGAACCGTAATAGCTCAGTGGATTCAGAGTCAGAATCATTAAATTCCTCAAGATCCCATCCTTTAATGGTATGTCTGTTAAAAATAATTTCTGACTCGCTTTTTGGGAAATGTTGTGAAGTGCAGCGTCTGGAAATGTGTGTTAAGGTAATGGCTGTTAACGCAGTGTTCTGCATTGTGAAGAGCGCATTTGATAACGTCAGACGGATAATGTATGAAGTGTCAGGGAAGATGATTTGCTCTCTTCTCATCCCTCCGCGCTGCATATGGCCGTTATTGATTAAGATTAAACCCTCATCCTTTCTGCTTATTAAAATATTGATCAGGGAGCAGAGAGCAGCCAACGGGGGAGTCCAAAATGGAACTGTGTGTGAGTGTGTTTGAGAGAGTGAGGATTTGCGTATACTCTTTTTGTCAGATCTTTTTTGTTGTTGTTGTTGTTGTTGGACAATAAAATGATACAATGACACTTATTAAAAT
Organism: Leuciscus leuciscus; assembly: GCF_965113295.1. Classification (NCBI taxonomy): domain Eukaryota; kingdom Metazoa; phylum Chordata; class Actinopteri; order Cypriniformes; family Leuciscidae; genus Leuciscus; species Leuciscus leuciscus. Next base: position 8,113,758 of record NC_138732.1, read on the forward strand.
GGTGTTATTAATTGTACAGTGAAAGCCAAACAGATGGGAATGACAATGATAAACAACACTGTGTGTGTGTGTGTGTGTGTGTGTGTGTGTGTGTGTGTGTGTGTGTGTGTGTGTGTGTGTGTGTGTGTGTGTGTGTGTGTGTGTGTGTGTGTGTGTGTGTGTGTGTGTGTGTGTGTGTGTGTGTGTGTGTGTGTGTGTGTGTGTGTGTGTGTGTGTGTGTATATCTTGAGACAAGTTAAAGTGTGTTGGTGTGAGAATGTGTGAGTGTGTAAATAAATGTGTCATTGTGGGTCTGTGTTTAATCTATGTGGACAAATCAGTACCATAGTATTACCACAGGTTTTCAGAGAAAGTACCATGACAATGCCGTGATTTGCAGAATCATCATAATTCTAGTTTTTTTTTTTGTTTTGTTTTTTTTGTTATGGTACCATATGTTGCCTTAGTAATACCAGGTTTTTAAAAATGTTCCATGGTTATTCCATGGTATTTTCATGATATTTCATGAAAAAGTATAAAAAATATACCATGGTGTATTTCAGTGTACTATGGTAATACCTCTGATACCAGTAATATTGCATATTTTTGGGATATAGTACAATTGTTACCCGGCATAGCCAATTTATCTGAAAGAGATGAATACTCTTACTCAGTAAGGTTGCATTAAATTGATCAAAAGTGACAGTAAAGACATTTATAATGTTATAAAAGATTTCTATTTCAAATAAATGCTGTTCTTTTGAGCTTGCTTTTCATCACAAAGTCCTGAAAAAGATATATGACAGTTTCCACAAAAATATTGAGCAGCACATTTGTTTTCAACATTGATAATAATAAGAAATGTTTCTTAAACACCAAATCAGGATCATGTGACACTGAAGACTGGAGTAACAATGCTGAAAATTCAGCTTTACATTAATAAATTACATTTAAAATGACTTTTTACTGTATTTTTGATCAAATAAATGTAGCCTTGGTAAGCACAAGAGACTTCTTTAAAAGCATTTTTAATCATGACAACTCTCTGAATAATTTTAGCATGTTATTGAATATGTAAGGGTTAATGCCCGACGAGGTGTCCATTATCAGGTATTAATGGACGACGGCGAGGCGTGAACCGTCCGACGCGCAGCGGAGGACGGTTGCCTCCGCCGAAGTCCATTAATACCTGACAATGGACACCTCGAAGGGCATTAACCCGCTTATACCATGGTCACTTACGAAAGAAAGAAATATTTAATCAATTAATAATACTTTAATGTGTTTTAGAGTAAAAATCGTCAGGGTTTTTATTTAAGTCGAGCGCACTATTTAATATCTCCCGTATACAGGCGTTGCCAAGCAACGTGGCCACAGCGACCCGACCGCAGCAGTTGATCAGTGAGTTTGAGCCAGCGCAATCATTTAGAACTGTCATGCAGTTCCTAGGTGTACATTATCACTTTTTAATGGACACCCTGCAGCCAATCAGAATCGAGTATTCACCCAGACCATGGTATAAGGCAATGTTAATGTATTTTTCTGTGCTAATAAATGCACAGACACATTGCTGTGAGCATGTAAGGTATATATATATATCCTATATGTTTGAATGGTAGTATACTGTACCTTGGAGTACCATATAAATACCATGGTACTTGAATATGGAAATGGGTTAATAGCCTAGTGGTCAGTGCACTGATATTCATTGTTTTTCTGACACACTGAGGTTCTAATATTTATCAAATTGATGCTGTTTAAGCTCCATCCACACACAGAATAGAATAAGCATACTTTAAGCCGATACATCAAAATCTCTCATCATTGGGGTGGGGGAACGGATTTCGACAGCTGAACTATTTGCCGTTGGATTCTGTTCCCCCTATGTTTCTTACACAATGAGGTTCTAATATTTATCACATTGCAGCAAATTACAAGCCTCAATAACCTAGTTGTCAGTGCCCTAATATTATAATTTTTTTAGCTTTGGGCGACCCGAGTTCAAGTCCCGGGTCGTCGAACTTTCTTAAAGGAGAAGTTCACTTTTGAAAAAACTTTTGCTGATAATTTACTCACCCCCATGTCATCCAAGATGTCCATGTCTTTCTTTCTTCAGTCGAAAAGAAATTAAGGTTTTTGATGAAAACATTCCAGGATTTTTCCACATATTATGGATTCCATTGGGACCCAAACGGTTCAAGGTCCAAATGACAGTTTCATTGCCGCTTCAAAGGGCTTTAAACGATACCAGACGATGAATAAGGGTCTTATCTAGCGAAACGATCGGTCATTTCAAAAATAAAATAAAAAGTTGACGTTTTATAAGCACAAATGTTCGCCTTGCTCTGTTCTGTGATGCGCGTTCGTGACGTCACGTAATACGCAATTACGTTGAAAAGGTCAAGTTTGATGTGTTTACAAATGTGCGGAAGGAGGACCATATAAACATTTTCAAATGTATTTGTGTCAGTTTATCGTTTAAAATGCCCATTTCGTGTGCGCATCCTGAGTGTTTTAATATTAAAAAGCCAAAAAGAACATTTTCTTCAATTTTTCAAGCGTGACCTTTTCAACGTAATTGCGTATTACGTGACGTCACGAACGCGCATCACAGAACAGAGCAAGCCGAACATTTGTGCTTATAAAACGTCAACTTTTTATTTTATTTTTGAAATGACCGATCGTTTCGCTAGATAAGACCCTTATTCATCGTCTGGTATCGTTTAAAGCCCTTTGAAGCGGCAATGAAACTGTCATTTGGACCTTGAACCGTTTGGGTCCCAATGGAATCCATAATATGTGAAAAAATCCTGGAAAGTTTTCATCAAAAACCTTAATTTCTTTTCGACTGAAGAAAGAAAGACATGGACATCTTGGATGACATGGGGGTGAGTAAATTATCAGCAAAAGTTTTTTTAAAAGTGAACTTCTCCTTTAATACTATACTTTCCTATCATAATAAAAGACAAAAAAAATTCTTTAAACTGATGCAAGTTAAGCTCCGTCCACACACAAAATAGAATCAGCATTTTTTAAGCCATTACATCAACACTTCTCATAATGGGAGTGGGGAACGGATTCCGACAGCTGTTTTTTTTGCCGTCGGATTCTGTTCCCCCCATATTTCTGACACACTGAGGTTCTATTTATCAAATTGATGCTGTTTAAGCTCCATCGACACACAGAATAGAATAAGCATACTTTAAGCCGATACATCAACATCTCTCATCATTGGGGTGGGGGAACGGATTTCGACAGCTGAACTATTTGCCGTCGGATTCTGTTCCCCCTATGTTTCTTACACAATGAGGTTCTAATATTTATCAAATTGCAGCAAATTTCTAGCCTCACTGTACCAAGGTACCACCAGTGTGTGTGTGTGTGTGTGTGTGTGTGTGTGTGTGTGTGTGTGTGTGGTCAGTAGGAACAAAAGCAGCTATTGTTTTATGACCTGTGAGACCTCAGGTCCTCCTCAATAGTCCTCTAGAGACCCCACTCCCTATTTATCCCTGTGGACCCTCTTTATCTCTCTCTCTCTGTCTCTCCACCCCCCACCACCCCCCACCCCACACACACAAACATTCTCATGTTAACCTTTATCTTACACACAGCCCTACACTCTACACACTCTTACACACACACAAACTCTTTCACAGCGGGACGTTGGTCAAAATATGTCTTTGCAGAACAAAACACAAATGCACAAACTATACTTTCTTTCTCCTCTCTATTCATCCTTATCGACCACACAGCATCTCTCTCTCTCTCTCTCTCTCAGTCTCCGTCTTATATTCTCCAGACATACCCAGAATGCAACAGCTCTTCTCTGCTGGATGACAGCATTGAAGGGATTTCAGAGGGTGAAACAGTGAAAATGTTGCATCTACACCAACACACTAGCTTTCATTTGCACTTGTGTACCTCTGGTGATGTCATCAGCGATGTCAGCATTCGGTCGTGTTACTCCCACTGGGAGGTGTGTGTGGGGTAGAGGCGTTTTGTGATTGTGGGTGTATATGTATGAGATATCTGTGGTTTCAGAGATATGTTTTTGTGCGTGATAGGGACATTTTTATTTATTTGTGTATGCATTGTTTGTATTCGTGCGATAGGGATGTTTTGTTTATGTGAGGTTGAGCGTGTTAGTTTAGTGTGCTTGCTTGTGTGCTTTCCAGGTAGGGAGGTTTGTGAAGTGCTTTGTGTTGTGCTGTACTTCCCTACAAAATATCAATGTTATTGATATTAATATTAATGATTATTAATATCAGTGATCATTATTAAAAAGTCTTGGGGACATCCTAATTTTGAAAAACAATGAATAAGGGTCAAGTCACCTTTATAGTTCTGTATACAATACAGATTGTTTCAAAGCAGCTTTACAGAGATAACAGGAAAATAATGTATTTCAGCTGTTGTTCAGCTCAAGTCAGTTCAGTATTGATTCTGTTCTGTTGTAAAGATCCTCAATTATTAAATGAATTCATTTCATCTATAAAGCAGCTCTGCAAAAAAAAGAAAAGAAAAAGCTATCATCGTCTAGCTCAGTTCAGTTCTCATTCAACAGTGTTAGTACTGTCAGATCAATAATATTGTTGAATATTAAATAAAGCAAATACAATATATTACATATAGACCTACACTACCGTTCAAAAATTTGGATCAGTAATATATATATATATATATTTTTTTAAAGAAATTATTCAGAAAGGAAGCATTAAATTGATCAAAAGTGAAGTAAAAGTAAAGGCATTTATAATGTTACAAACATTTCTATTTCAAATAAATGCTGTTCTTTTGAACTTTCTATTCATCAAAAAATCCGAAAAAAAAAATTCCACAAAAATTCAACATTGACAAAAACATTGATAATATTAAGAAATGTTTCTTCAGCAGCAAATCTACATATTACAATGATTTCTGAAGGATCATGTGACACTTGAGGTAGGGTTTATATACAAATAAAGGAATCTAAGTAAATGTGTGTTTGCCTGTGTATTTGTTTTACGATAGGGAGATGTTTTTGTGTGTGTGTGTGTGTGTGTGTGTGTGTGTGTGTGTGTGTGTGTGTGTGTGTGTGTGTGTGTGTGTGTGTGTGTGTGTGTGTGTGTGAGAGAGCGAGAGGTTGGAGGATGTTTTTATTAGCGTGTGTGTGTGCAGTAAGGAGGTGTTTTGTGCTCAGACAGGTGTGTAATAGGTGGATGAAAGCATCATGTTACACACATTTTTACACACGATCACTGCTAGAGAGAGAGAGAGAGAGAGAGAAGGGATGCGTAACACATTGAGGAGGGAGGAGCAGATGCGCTGATAGAGAGATGCTCTTAGTAGAATTGTTATTTCAGATTGATGTGTTGAATAAATAAAGTACTTCATCCTTTCCTCTCTCGCTCATTCCATCCAGTCGATGAGTGGTATCAATCTCTCCCCCAGCGTAATGAAATACCCTCTCCCATCATTTCACACACACATACACACACGTCTCTTTTGGTTCAAGCTCAATCTGAATATGGCCTGTCTAAATATTTTGTCCCACAGAGATATGATATGAAGATGTCTGTCCTCAGGAGCAAGAGAGAGAGAGAGCATCAAGAAGGGAGGAGTAATGATGCTCGGTGAGTGATAAAAAGAGACTCAACATTCCCCCTGAGGACCACACACACATTGACTTTTACTATCTAACACAAAAATTTACACAAAAACATTGTCACAACCCTCACAGCAATAACAGTTAAATCCTCACTTGCATACACGAACACACATATACACACACACTCTTTAGGTTATAGTTGTTGTGGAGATGATGAGGGATGATGTTATTGAGCGATTGGTGTAGACGGGGGCAAACAGCAGCAGCAGCGAACCGGAAGTAAAAATCCCATTTCATCTTCTTCACAGAGAAATTGATTTTTGTGATAACACATAAACCTTTCCAGACAGACTTACCATGAACTCTGAGGATATTTATTAATATATCTATGTAGAAGCCACATCAGTGTAATCTGAACATCATACATACATAAATCCTACATGCCTATAATCCTAAAGGGAGACCAACCAATCAGAGACGTTGTTGTTACTGTGGCAAATGAGCTCAGCAGTGGACTTTTGCTCCCATGCAAGTTTGTGAATGACAGTATATATTTGTATATATTGTAATATTTTCCGATAAAAGTCTTTGCTCTGTTATTCATTTTTAGCTGTTAGGCCTTTTATTTACAGGTGTGTGCCTTTCCAAATCATGTTCATTCAGTTGAATTAGTCACAAATTAGAACTCCAATCAAAGTGTAGAAACATCTCAAAGATGATCCAGCGAAATTGATCCTGAGCTACTGTATATTTCAAGTGTATTTTGCTTTGTCATTATGGTGTAGATTGATATGAAAAAAACATAATTTAATGTAGTTTGACATAAGGCTGTACGGAGCCCCTGAGGGGACCTTTGCAAAAATAATAATACGGACTTTCGCGTGCGCAAGAGAAACTATTGCATGCGCACAAGAAAGTTCTGGTTTGGTTATAGTGTCATTACTACAAATGTGGGAAATGGGATGAGATGAGAGTGTGCTTGGAGCATGCCTCCAGAGATTTGTGACCACTTCATTAAGTTTTGTTTTATAGAAAACCTTTCTTTAAAGTGAATTTCATTTTGTATAAATTGTATCTTAATTTTAATACATTTTTCATCAACCAATTGCCTGGATTTAATAAATAAGAAGCAAATATATAGCAGACAATATAATTATGGAGGCGCCGGCGCGCCGCGGTCACTTGCATTGCACATGAACTGGAGCGCATCTCATCATAAATTAACCGAAACTCAGTGTATGCCTCACATACATGAGAAATCAGCTGAAGAAAGCTTGAAATGTCTTTAAACGAAACAATTCAAAACGAAAAGAAATAGGCTACTCTCTGATTATGTAATCCATGATGTGGGACCTGATATTCATTTATGAGATATTCATGCTTTTTTTTTCTTACAGTAAAGCACAGTCCACAAACAATCTCAAATGCAAACTCCCTATAATAAGACAAATCTCTGGAGGCATGCTCCAAGCACACTCTCATCTCATCCCTTTTCCCACATTTGTAGTAATGACACTATAACCAAACCGAAAATTGTAACGCGTGAGCACGCAAAACTTTCTCGTGCACGCGAAAGTCCGTATTATTATTTTTTTTTGCAAAGGTCCCCTCAGGGGCTCCGTAAGGCTGCAACATAACAATAGGTGAAAAAATTGAAGGGGTGACAATATTTTTGCAAGGCACTATACATATATATATTTATATACAGTCAAACCCAAAATTATTCAGACACCATATATAATTTTTGATATTATTTTACAAGTGGGTGCAGTGGGTTCATTTATGTTAGGATAGCAAGGTGTCTAAAATTTTGGTTTGACTGTATAGTGCGTGTATAATAATTTATTCACTTATGAAAGGCGTTAAGTCTTGTTGTTTAATTTCCTAGATTTTCCCAAATACTTTTATGTCTTAAATGAAAGTTTGTAATGTTGTGATTCATCTCAGAGCTAGTTGGTTTTGTTCAAGGCTTAGAAATATTGATGATTTTTTTTTAAATGCTTATGGAAAAAATTATGTGGCTGTCCCTGTAGCTATCCTTGAGGAGATCTGTCACATCTGTTGTTTTTAATATAAACTGATGCTCAGTTCAGCTAGATCAGCGCTTCTCAACTGGCTTTGCATGAGATTCAGGTTTAAAATTGGACAAGGTTGAGAACCACTGATAATTAGACGCATATATAATTAATTTAAAAATCATCTTTTCCATTTATTTGTTTTACAGTTAAATAAAATGTAAATGTATATTTGTGAGATATATATATATATATAAATATATATATACTGTATATTATGTAATATATAATATATAATTCCTCTAGAATAAAAATTTTTTCTGGCTAACTTCAAAACTTATGGTCATAGAATGGCTTTTCTGAGGTAAATGTAACATTACGTGGCATATTGTTTAAGCCGTTTTATTGACATCTTTCTGCGGTTGAAACACTGAGTAATTACTTAAGACATGATGAGGATTTCGGTAAGTACGCTATCTTTCAACATGCCCTCTGATTCATGTTCATTTCATGCTGTAACTAGTAGTAAAGCGGAAGAGATAAGTTCACGTCTGAACTGAGGTGCTACAGCGAACTGTCACTCCACATTAAACAGCGGCAAAATGGTATATTGTTTGAGTTTCGTGATAAAATGAACAGATTTCAAAAGCTGAGACTTTGTTTTATATCAATAGTAACAAAGCACAAAGCTTTTCTGTCCAAATTTTGTTCATTCATTAACTGAAAACAGCATAGACTAAAAGTAAAAGATCGAGGGATTTAAGAATCGATGATTCATCAAAATGAGAATCGATTCAAAGCAAGAAATTTCGATTTTTAACCCAGCATGATCTTGCATAGTTTTATTCATGGTATGTCATGGTTTGTCTAATCTGACAATTAGCTTTTGTCAAATGACAGATCAATTTGCACCAAAAAAATATTGTTTGGACACATTGACAACAAAAGTTATGATAACTGTTTTTTAAATGTTGATAAGTGCATTGATTTTGCTGTCCTAAATGTGCACGATTTTAAAGTTCATTTTATTATTATATACTTTCAACTTTTTATTTATGTGAAACTAACCTGAAACCCATTTTTAGTCCCCCCTTTTTTTTTTGTGAAGCCCTAGTGATCTTATCAGATTTTTCTATTGTTCTTAGGATGTTTTCAAAAATTTCATCCCCACAGGGAAAACAAAACCACACACATATACAGCATTGCGGGATCCTGGCATCATTAATTTCTCTCATTAAGGCTCATTGTATCTAATGAGAGTCTTGGTGTCAACGTCCCTGCTGTGTTAGAATGGCCCTCTGCAGACACTTACCATATCACAACAAACCTCTCGTTCATAATCGCATAAATGTCACCGGCATAAACAGAAACAGACTGAAGTTCGTCTTCAGACAGGGAGAGAGCTTGTCAGACGTTGCAGGATTGATGTTGACAATGAGCGATTGTCCAGTATCTGCCACCTGCCTGGAGCTCTGAACCTAATTCACGTCTGCGTGAGTCTTTATTTCCCTTCGTGTCACCCTCTAATGAGACTGCTAATGACCAACACCTGTCTGACAGTCCGCTCTGATCCCAGATCAGTTTCTTTCGCTCTGGGTCTAATCCCATCATCAATTAAAAGTCTCCACTGGTGGATCTCAGATCAGTACATGCTATTTTTCTCGTTCGATTGCAGCATGAGCTCAGGTTTGCGTTCCAGCTGATTAAACTCTCTTTCAAACGCGTGAGAATGTGCTTTAATGGAAATGGTTTGGAATAAAAGGTGGTGTTTTGTTGCAGACAGTTGTGCTGTGGTTTGGCGTGGAGTTCACAGCGTTGACGGAGGCCCAGGGGAAGCACTCTATTCACAGTGAAACGAGATGGACGCTGTTGTGCTGGATGAGGGAACAGCAGGAGGAATGAACTGTGTGAACGTTTGCCAGGCCAAAGTTTAGAATGAGTATGAGCGTTGGGTGAGTATCAATGTGTTTTAGTTCTGTAACTGTGTCCGAAACTTGAAAAACACTGCCTCGTTAGTGGTAGGAATGCAACAAGACGTCCAATTACATTGTTTGCTCAACATCCTATCTCTTAAGATTCCTGCATCTGGTCGGATTTTGATGTTTGTCTATAATATCCCACAATCCTCTCTGTGTGGTTTGGCATTTGGTTGAAAGAATAAAAATGGCGTCTGATGAAGCAGTTAAAAGGAGTACATTTATTTATCATTTTTAATAACTTAAGACTCCATTTATACTGAGAAACTTGGTTTACTTGGTTATGATTAAAGTTCACCTGAATTTGTTTAGACATGACATAATGGTGCCTTGGAACCCAGTCTAAAAACCAACTTCCTAAAAGGAATATGTTCAGAAAGGAATATTAGTATACTGCCTATACGTGTGTGTGTGTGTGTGTGTGTGTGTGTGTGTGTGTGTGTGTGTGTGTGTGTGTATATACACACACACACACACAGTGGGGAGAACAAGTATTTGATACACTGCCGATTTTGCAGGTTTCCCACTTACAAAGCATGTAGAAGTCTGTAATTTTTATCATAGCTACTCTTCAACTGTGAGTGACAGAATCTAAAACAAAAATCCAGAAAATCACATTTTATGATATTTAAGTAATTAATTTGCATTTTATTGCATGACATAAGTATTTGATACATCAGAAAAGCAGAACTTAATATTTGGTACAGAAACCTTTGTTTGCAATTAAAGAGATCATATGTTTCCTGTAGTTCTTGACCAGGTTTGCACACACTGCAGGGATTTTGGCCCACTCCTCCATACAGACCTTCTCCAGATCCTTCAGGTTTCGGGGCTGTCGCTGGGCAATACGGACTTTCAGCTCCCTCCAAAGATTTTTTATTGGGTTCAGGTCTGGAGACTGGCTAGGCCACTCCAGGACCTTGAGATGCTTCTTACGGAGCCACTCCTTAGTTGCCCTGGCTGTGTGTTTCGGGTTGTTGTCATGCTGGAAGACCCAGCCATGACCATTCTTCAATGCTCTTACTGAGGGAAGGAGGTTGTTGGACAAGATCTCGCGATACATGGCCCCATCCATCCTCCCCTCAATACGGTGCAGTCGTCCTGTCCCCTTTGCAGAAAAGCATCCCCAAAGAATGATGGTTCCACCTCCATGCTTCACGGTTGGGATGGTGTTCTTGGGGTTGTACTCATCCTTCTTCCTCCAAACACGGTGAGTGGAGTTTAGACCAAAAAGCTCTATTTATGTCTCATCAGACCACATTACCTTCTCCCATTCCTCCTCTGGATCATCCAAATGGTCATTGGCAAACTTCAGACGGGCCTGGACATGCGCTGGCTTGAGCAGGGGGACCTGGCGTGCGCTGCAGGATTTTAATCCATGACGGCGTAGTGTGTTACTAATGGTTTTCTTTGAGACTGTGGTCCCAGCTCTCTTCAGGTCATTGACCAGGTCCTGCCGTGTAGTCCTGGGCTGATCCCTCACCTTCCTCATGATCATTGATGCCCCACGAGGTGAGATCTTGCATGGTGCCCCAGACCGAGGGAGATTGACCGTCATCTTGAACTTCTTCCATTTTCTAATAATTGCGCCAACAGTTGTTGCCTTTTCACCAAGCTGCTTGCCTATTGTCCTGTAGCCCATCCCAGCCTTGTGCAGGTCTACAATTTTATCCCTGATGTCCTTACACAGCTCTCTGGTCAGGCCATTGTGGAGAGGTTGGAGTCTGTTTGATTGAGTGTGTGGACAGGTGTCTTTATTACAGGTAATGAGTTCAAACAGGTGCAGTTAATACAGGTAATGAGTGGAGAACAGGAGGGCTTCTTAAAGAAAAACTAACAGGTCTGTGAGAGCCGGAATTCTTACTGGTTGGTAGGTGATCAAATACTTATGTCATGCAATAAAATGCAAATTAATTATTTAAAAATCACACAATGTGATTTTCTGGATTTTTGTTTTAGACCTCTACATGCTTTGTAAGTAGGAAAACCTGCAAAATCTGCAGTGTATCAAATACTTGTTCTCCCCACTGTATATATATATATTATACACACACACACAGTTGTAATCAAAATGATTCAACCCCTATTGCATATCAGGTTTATTGATAAAAAGACTTTCAGCTGTTTTCAATGAACAAATCAAATAAAAAGTAGCTCAACACAACAAATATTTCAAGTGGTTTCCTCAAATTCAACTGAAAATGCAACTTTTAATGACTTCTGCAGACTCAAAATTATTTATCTGAAAAATTATTCAACTGAATAGAATCTTTCACAACAGCACAAATCTGCAAAACAGGTGTTGTCTCAAGCACACCTGATGCAACTAATCAAGGGCTTCATAAGTCAAAAGAATGGTCTAAAAAGTTAAGAGAACATATACACCATTGCAAATCAGGTTTATTGGCAAATTTACATACTTTCAGCTTTTTGCAATGAACAAATCAAACAAAAGTAATTGAAATAGCTCAACACAACAAATGTTTCAAGTGGTTTCCCCAAATTCAACTGAAAATGCAACTTTTAATGACTTGTGCAGTCTCAAAATTATTCAACCCCTTCATAGCAAGCATCTTTAGTACTTAGTAGAACACCCCTTTGCTGTTATGACCTGCTGTAAATGAGATGTATAAGCAGACACCAGCTTTTGGCAGCGTTTCTGAGGAATCTTAGCCCATTCCTCATGAGCAATGGCCTCTAGTTCAGTAATAGTCATGGGTTTGCGTGCTGCAACCGCCTTCTTCAAATCCCACCAGAGATTTTTTTTATGGGGTTCAAATCAGGTTCTTTTCTAGAAAGTAGTAACGTCAGTCAGGGGATGATTTTGGTTGCAGGGATTGCATTTTAGTTGGAAATGAAAAAGTCGGGTTGTCGTCAGATTGACGTCAACATCTAACGTCAGACAGACGTTGGATTTTGGTTGGAAAATAAAGTCTGGTTGATGTCAGAACCCGACTGATGTTGGTTTCTGACGTCACCCCGATTTTAATTTTCACCCACAATACAACGTTTATCCAACGTTGGATATTAATGTCAATCTGGTGTTGGATTCTAAAATCAACCTGATTTTCATTCTTATTCAATCTCACATTCAATCCCACTACTGGAACTGTTTTCTAGAAATACCTTTGATATTGATATGAGGGTAGGCAGGTAGGCAGGCAGGCATAGATTCAGAGGCATAAGGTACTGTAAGTATTCTATACAACAATGCAACAATAATAAAACAATGCATTGACATTTACTTTTTACTTTTGATACTTAAGTACTTTTATAAACAAGCACTTCTGCACTTTTACTTAAGTAAAAATCGGTCTTTACAACTTTTACTTGTAAAGGAGTAATATTTGACCAGTAGTATCTGTTCTTTCACTCAAGTAAGGAAGTTGTGTACTTTGTCCAGCTCTGGTAATGAATCATCATCAGTGGTCTTACCTGTAATTATAGCCTTATTGTAACAAATGCTATACCGTTAAACGATTACAAGAACTATGGTGGGCCTACATTTTCACAAGGGCAAGTACAAATTGGAATCAAGAGCTTTAAAGTCTAGACCTTCGTGAGAAATTGACCAAGCAATCGGTTTTCCCCTTGTGTAAAATGTGTTCTATTCTAATGATGATTAGGAAAATACTTCAGATATTAGGAGATGTCAGCCAAAAATCATTAAGAGCCTGGTGAACTGTTAAGGAGTAGGAAATAAACAATTTCAATATAATAAAATGTTAAGTATAAAGTTAGTTTGACTTCCCAGATGCTTGTATAATATAAATACATAAAAAAAATCTGTGTATAAATAAATAATTGTTAACTAGACTATTACTGTATTGCAGTTATATTATCAACCAACTTTGCATGTCTGGATGATGGGTAATATACCACAAAAGACTGTTTTGCAAAAATAAATAAATAAACAAACACGCATATCTCACAAGGGAACATGCCCTGGGGTACCCCGCTAAAACGGTTCACACTTTAACCCCAGTATATACACACACACACACATATATACAAAAATATACATAAAAAGGCATAAAATATATAATATACTATAATATATACAGACTAGTATACACTGTAACTGGAGGTTGGTTGAACATACAGATTGTATTCTAGGTTGATTGACAGATGTTTTTGAAATTCATGCTATTGCATTCTTAAAGGGATAGTTCACTCAATTTTAATTCTGTCATCATTTACTCACCCTTAAGTTGTTCCAAACCTGTGTGATTTTCTTTTTTCTGAGAGGTACAAAATAAGATATATAAAAAAAAAATTTAAAAAAAATCTGTCCATACAATGAAAGTTGTGATGAATAATGGGATGTAATGTTCCAGCATTGTTTAAACATCCTCTTTTGAGGTGCAGAAAAGAAAATCATAAGTCATATCAAGGTGAGTAAATGATTTACATTTTACACTATCCCTTTAAGGCACATGATGAATCCCACTTGAGGGAAATACCTGTTACACATTCAAACACACACCTGTAGAAATTTGTGTACACACACACACACACACACATATATACAAATTCAAGAAAGCAAGCATGCAGCAATGACTTTGCACTGCTACATCATCTTCTTCTTCTGTCTTCTGCCGCAGTCTGAACTTCCCTCAGCCTCCGAGACAAAATGTCCTATAAAATAGAGCAATTTGTGTGTGTTAGACACGTTTAATGTTTATTTTATCGTCCTCAGGGAAAAATTACATTTGAAGAGTAAAAAAAGAACAAAACCAAGTGATGTGCGCTAGAAATTTAATTAGGCTGAATCTGTGTTTGTGTGGCTTGTGCAGATGTGTGTGTGTGTGTGTGTGTGTGTGTGTGTGTGTGTGTGTGTGTGTGTGAGAGAGACACTTGTATAATGGCTAGATCAGACACAGAGACAGGGATTCAATTACTGTGGCCTGTTCTCACTCACACCCCCTGGCGATACACCAGCTCTCATTTAAAAACACACACACACACACACACACACACACACACACACACACACACACACACACACACACACACACACACACACACACACACACATTACTCATTACACATTACTCACAGTTCTGTAATATCGCAGGAAACGTAATATATAGCTCGCTGTACGACAGCATAAGAAAATAAAACAAACAGAGAAAGCACACAAATAATCTTAAGAGATCAATCGTCAAACCCCGGCGGAAGAGAGCGGATGATCGGTGTATTGGAAAGCAATCTGTGGGCTTTTTGTAATTATGATTATTTATACAGGCCTTTAACTTTGGTATTGTGCCTGACATCAAATGAATATGACAATCGATCGCGTGGATTCCTCTGCAGGGCGCACATTTCTCATGGCCTACATTTCTCCTTATCCTCTTTCTCTGGCTCTTGCTCTTTCTTTAAAGAAAACACACACCCACACTCACTCACTCACACTGTGTAGCTGAAGCTTCTTTAATGGTATTGTGTATAATTTCTGTATTACTAGCATCATCAAACAGAACTGTATAATAATTAGGGATGCAATATCGGTAATCGGTCAATATTATTATTTTTTACTTTATATTATTATTTTATATATTTTTCGGATATTTCATTGTGCATGGTAATTTCTTCATTTTAACATTTAATTCATTCTTAACACTTTGCCATCATCTAATGCTCACTTAAAGTTAATCTTTTATACATATAAAATTATATATACACTCACCTAAAGGATTATTAGGAACACCATACTAATACTGTGTTTGACCCCCTTTCGCCTTCAGAACTGCCTTAATTCTACGTGGCATTGATTCAACAAGGTGCTGAAAGCATTCTTTAAAAATTTTAGCCCATATTGATAGGATAGCATCTTGCAGTTGATGGAGATTTGTGGGATGCACATCCAGGGCACGAAGCTCCCGTTCCACCACATCCCAAAGATGCTCTATTGGGTTGAGATCTGGTGACTGTGGGCGCCATTTTAGTACAGTGAACTCATTGTCATGTTCAAGAAACCAATTTGAAATGATTCGAGCTTTGTGACATGGTGCATTATCCTGCTGGAAGTAGCCATCAGAGGATGGGTACATGGTGGTCATAAAGGGATGGACATGGTCAGAAACAATGCTCAGGTAGGCCTAGGCATTTAAACGATGCCCAATTGGCACTAAGGGGCCTAAAGTGTGCCAAGAAAACATCCCCCACACCATTACACCACCACCACCAGCCTGCACAGTGGTAACAAGGCATGATGGATCCATGTTCTCATTCTGTTTACGTCAAATTCTGACTCTACCATCTGAATGTCTCAACAGAAATCGAGACTCATCAGACCAGGCAACATTTTTCCAGTCTTCAACTGTCCAATTTTGGTGAGCTCGTGCAAATTGTAGCCTCTTTTTCCTATTTGTAGTGGAGATGAGTGGTACCCGGTGGGGTCCTCTGCTGTTGTAGCCCATCCGCCTAAAGGTTGTGCGTGTTGTGGCTTCACAAATGCTTTGCTGCATACTTTCGGTTGTAACGAGTGGTTATTTCAGTCAAAGTTGCTCTTCTATCAGCTTGAATCAGTCGGCCCATTCTCCTCTGACCTCTACCATCAACAAGGCATTTTCGCCCACAGGACTGCCGCATACTGGATGTTTTTCCCTTTTCACACCATTCTTTGTAAACCCTAGAAATGGTTGTGCGTGAAAATCCCAGTAACTGAGCAGATTGTGAAATACTCAGACCGGCCCGTCTGGCACCAACAACCATGCCACGCTCAAAATTGCTTAAATCACCTTTCTTTCCCATTCTGACATTCAGTTTGGAGTTCAGGAGATTGTCTTGACCAGGACCACACCCCTAAATGCATTGAAGCAACTGCCATGTGATTGGTTGATTAGATAATTGCATTAATGAGAAACTGAACAGGTTTTCCTAATAATCCTTTAGGTGAGTGTATATATAATATATATATATATATATATATATATATATATATATATATATATATATATTTTTTTTTTATATATATATATATATATATAAATTATTAAATTTTTATGTGATTTAAATTTTATATTTTTTATATAATTATAAATTTAATTAAATCATGAATTTGCCTAGTTTTTTTTCCCTGTCTGAAAGTTTTTGATGTGAAATGTACAGTTATGTGCAGCAGGATTTTAAACCAATGACATTTCACTGTGGGTGGGGCTAGCCAGTGTGACGCTGCTCAAATACAACCTCAGCGAAACAAAATGTCTTGTGGTGTGTTTGCAGCTGATTAGAACTCTGAATGAGCTTTTATTGCTTTTCCTGTGTGTGTTTCTCATCTTGTTCTTCTCACTGGTAGTGTTTTCTCTTTCTGTCTGTCTCTCTCATTTAGATTTCAGTGTGTTTCATATTTTATCCTCAGGTATCACTCGAAATCTCTGCGGAAGGGATAATCCAAAGCAACATATATGCAAACCCTCCTGAAATCTCTGGAAAAAATCTATACGGGAGTGCAGGTTTGGTCCAAGGACATCACACTAACACTAACGCACACACCCCTTCCTTGAGCCATCAGCTGCTGTTTATCAATCCTCAGTGCTGCAGGTCTGACAGCAGCTACACCTCCATCTCAAACTGTCAGCTCTAACACACCACACCATCTGATGGAGAGGGAAAAACAGGTGAAGAAGGAACGGGAGGAAGATAACACAGTCAGATAGCATGCTAAAGGTCAGCATTGCTAGTGTTGGTTGACATTGTAGGTGTCGGGTGTCTCAACGTTATCAGCCATTTTTGCTAGAGTGTTATGGATGTTCATTCCTTCAGTGTTTTGACGTGACCCAGAGGAAAATTCAGTTGCCCCGCGGTCGCTTTCTCTTGCTTAATGGAGATGCACTATATTTGCTATTTTCTGAAAATTGTTCACTTTGCCACAGCTCTTAAATCTCACTTTTGTATAGATTTATTGAAGATGTGTCATGGCAGAGTTGACATGAATGCCAAAACTCTATTGGTTCTCGCATGTCACATAAAGATTTTAATATTTAAATTTAATCATATATACAATACATTTCAATTCTTAAAGGGGACCTATTGTGCCCCTTTTTAAAATCTTGAGTTTGTTTTTGGGGTCTACTAGAATAGAGTTGCATGCATGAATTTTCAAAAAACATCTTATTTTTTATCATATTTGACATTGTTGCAGCTCCTCTCTTCCCAGTCTGTCAGTAACGCTCTGTTTAGTTCCTGTCTCTATGAAGCCCCTCCTTCTGAAAAGCGCAGTGTGCTCTGATTGGTCAGCTGGGTCAATGTGTTGTGATTGACATCAAACAGCAACTAAAGAAAGTTGAAAATATAAAAAAGCACAATAAGACTCTTTTAAATCTTTTTTTCTGTTCTAAAATGTTGCATGAAGATGTGAAGTGGTTTGAAATCAACACCTTTCTTTGTCATATAAAAGATTTGGTGATGAAATAATGTAAAGTTTTGTGTGAATTATTACTTTAAGTATCAACTTGGTCTGAGATGTATCTTCAGAATGAGAAGTTTAATATTGGTGATGAAATAAATGTTTATAAAATGTAAACATTATTTTTATGTTAATAATTAAATTGTCATCATGCAGTAAGAATACCGAGCTATGAACTGAATTTGGATAGTGAAGCTCAGATAATTTGGTTTTAAGAGAATTTGATGAGAAATGTTTGAGTTTGACTTTTGATCACAGACTTTGATATCTTGGCAAATCTGAGGAACAATCTGATACATCTTCCAAAGCGCTAGGAGTGACCCATGTGAGATTACTTGGGCTTTTTTCTCAGGAGAAACAGTCTCAATGTGCTCTCCATTTAATCTCATTGCCAGTTAAGAGAAACAGTTGAGATGTTAAGGCATTTTTGTTCCTGTAAGGAGAATTAAAAGTAATAAAGCAGGAGAGATCGAATGGATGGTTCATAGAAGAACAAATAGGAAGAGCAGGAGTCAGTGGCAGATCAGATCAGAGCAGAAGTTTGAAGTGTAGATGAAAGAGTGATGAAGTAGAATCACGACCTTGGGAGAGAGAGAGAGAGCTGCATAAATTATTCACGTCAGTAAAAACACACCAAGAGATCTGCTGTACGTTAGCTGCTCTTAGTATCGACCTCTAACCCCTGCGGTGTGCGTCAGGACGACTTACTGGTAAACAGCCACGCACTCGGCCTGTGTGTGAACGTGTGTGTGGGAGCGTAACCGTGTGATATGGCAGTGTGTCATGGGTGCGTGTGTGTGTGTGCCGTGGGAACGCCTGTGAAGTTTGTGCTTGTGTGCGTGAGAGAGGGTTTTGTCTAAAGTTCATGAGTATAAGCAGGTGATGCCCAGGTCATATTTCAACATACATTTTTTTTTTTTTTTTGCCCATTTTAACAATGTGGCATTAAATTATGACAGTTAAGCACATTCTCTTAACGTCATGTGTCCAGAAATTTTACTTTTGAATTAATTCCTATTATTCTCATTGGTGATGGTTTTACTATGATTAAAATTATACTGTTTAGACTTTTTTTTTTTATTAAATATTTTTATAATCAAAATCAACGTAAATTAAAGGTACAACAAGTGAATGTTTTGGATTATGGATTATGTGACACTGAAAATTGGAGAAATTATGCTGAAAATTCAGCTTTGGATAATCAGGAATAAATGACATTTTAAAAAGTATTCAAATAGAAAAGTTATTTTATTGTGTAATAATATTTCACAATATTACTGTATTTTTGATCTAATAAATTCAGCCTTGTTGAGCAGAAGAGACTTCTTTTAGAAACATACAAAAAAATGTTTTATTGTGTGTGTATATATGTGTGTGTGTGTATATATATATATATATATATATATATATATACACACACACAGTGGGGAGAACAAGTATTTGATACACTGCCGATTTTGCAGGTTTTCCTACTTACAAAGCATGTAGAGGTCTGTAATTATTATCATAAGTACACTTCAACTGTGAGAGACGGAATCTAAAACAAAAATCCAGAAAATCGCATTGTATAATTTTTAAATAATTAATTTTCATTTTATTGCATGACATAAGTATTTGATCACCTACCAACCAGTAAGAATTCCGGCTCTCACAGACCTGTTCGTTTTTCTTTAAGAAGCCCTCCTGTTCTCCACTCATTACCTGTATTAACTGCACCTGTTTGAACTCGTTACCTGTATAAAAGACACCTGTCCACACACTCAATCAAACAGACTCCAACCTCTCCACAATGGCCAAGACCAGAGAGCTGTGTAAGGACATCAGGGATAAAATTGTAGACCTGCACAAGACTGGGATGGGCTACAGGACAATAGGCAAGCAGCTTGGTGAGAAGGCAACAACTGTTGGCGCAATTATTAGAAAATGGAAGAAGTTCAAGATGACGGTCAATCTCCCTCGGTCTGGGGCACCATGCAAGATCTCACCTCGTCAATGATCATGAGGAAGGTGAGGGATCAGCCCAGAACCACACGGCAGGACCTGGTCAATGACCTGAAGAGAGCTGGGACCACAGTCTCAAAGAAAACCATTAGTAACACACTACGCCGTCATGGATTAAAATCCTGCAGCGCACGCCAGGTCCCCCTGCTCAAGCCAGCGCATGTCCAGGCCCGTCTGAAGTTTGCCAATGACCATCTGGGTGATCCAGAGGAGGAATGGGAGAAGGTCATGTGGTCTGATGAGACAAAAATAGAGCTTTTTGGTCTAAACTCCACTCGCCGTGTTTGGAGGAAGAAGAAGGATGAGTACAACCCCAAGAACACCATCCCAACCGTGAAGCATGGAGGTGGAAACATCATTCTTTGAGGATGCTTTTCTGCAAAGGGGACAGGACGACTGCACCGTATTGAGGGGAGGATGGATGGGGCCATGTATCGCGAGATCTTGGCCAACAACCTCCTTTCCTCAGTAAGAGCATTGAAGATGGGTCGTGGCTGGGTCTTCCAGCATGACAATGACCTGAAACACACAGCCAGGGCAACTAAGGAGTGGCTCCGTAAGAAGCATCTCAAGGTCCTGGAGTGGCCTAGCCAGTCTCCAGACCTGAACCCAATAGAAAATCTTTGGAGGGAGCTGAAAGTCTGTATTGCCCAGCGACAGCCCCGAAACCTGAAGGATCTGGAGAAGGTCTGTATGGAGGAGTGGGCCAAAATCCCTGCTGCAGTGTGTGCAAACCTGGTCAAGAACTACAGGAAACATATGATCTCTTTAATTGCAAACAAAGGTTTCTGTACCAAAAATTAAGTTCTGCTTTTCTGATGTTTCAAATACTTATGTCATGCAATAAAATGCAAATTAATTACTTAAAAATCATACAATGAGATTTTCTGGATTTTGGTTTTAGATTCCGTCACTCACAGTTGAGGAGTACCTATGATAAAAATTACAGACTTCTACATGCTTTGTAAGTGGGAAAATCTGCAAAATCGGCAGTGTATCAAATACTTGTTCTCCCCACTGTATGTATATGTATATGTGTGTATATACATATATATACATATATATATATATATATATATATATATATATATATATATGTATATGTATATGTATATGTATATGTATATGTATATAAAAGCTTGGACACTTTTGCCATTAAGATGAATGCCCAAAAGTGACCTAATTCAACTGGTTTTTGCCCTAAAAAGTATATCAAAATTATTTTTGCGTTTGATTTTAGAGTGAAATATGACCAGGACATCATCTTGACAGTCTTTGTGAGATTCATCCAGGCTCTACTTTCTGACAGAAAGAAAGGTTTGCTGTGAGCTATGTGCGATGTGCGTGTGCCCACAAATTTGAGATTAAATATAAAGTCTCATCTCCTCCATGATCAGGCTTATATGATCGAAAGTGATGACAAGAGAGAGACAGAAAGAGAAACTGATGGAGAATTTCAGAACATGAGAGAGGGATAATGTGTTTTATTCAGAAGCTCATGATTGACACTCCATTTACCTCTTAAAGTACTTCAGAAGAGTGAACGTCTCCGTCCTGATTGTTTCTCGGGAGAGGTATCTAAGGAGAGCCGTGTTCCTCTGTTTCTCTCTCTGCTTCCATCTTTTCACTTAAGGTTTCACAGAGGCCTGGAGATTGACTCCTGTTGTGTCAGAGTGAAAAGCATGTTCTCTGCAAAGCTCATCTCTCCTTCCGGGAATTATGCGAGTCATCCTCAGGTTCTCGAACACAGTCCTCCCGACTGCATTCTCTCTTTGAAAAGATTACAGAAATTTCAAACTGGAAAAATAATTGGCAAACAGCTTGTGATGTGCTCTTCTCAGAACAGCCAAAAATATTGCAGATTTTATGATATTATAGCAAAGAATATTACACATTTTACACACCTGCTTATAGGATCTGTGGTACCAGAATGTTCACTTTTCTCCTCTCTTCAATTAGACTAAATGAAAAGTAATTTACTTTCAATAGTTCTTATTTAATTAAAGAAATTGTGTCTTTTTTTTCCGTTGTTGATGATATGGCATTTTTATTTTCTCACATTTATTTTATTTTATAACATTCTGTGTGATTTTTTTTTTCTGCAGGATTTCCAATCATGTTTGACATATTTTACAAATTAGATTTGAACATAAGGATTTTGACCTACAAACTGCTTCTGCAAGTCGAAACAGGTCTGATAGATACTATATTTAAGGGAAACTGACAGGCCGCTGTGGTTATGATTAAAATACAGTGAATGTACAGATGAAATGGCATGTCAGCATAAATAAGGTAACTATGGGTAATATGACTACATATGAGGTAAAAGCAGCACGATTCTGTGCGCATATATATTATCAACCCCCTCCAGCATCTCCAGCCTCAGTAGAAACATACTGCGTTTTATTACTTTGTAAATAATAGAATTTATCTTTCAGTGTTACTGACTTTGTCAGACTTTGTTCTTAATAAAAACGTTCAAATATTTAATGCTGTTACTTACATTATACAGTAGGCCTACAAATTGAAGGATATCTGAAAACGCATAATAGAGCATATTCTGAGTTCTTGCATTGATCTAGTTTTATTGGTCATTGAGCTGGTTTTGATTAGTCATTGGACTGGTTTCATTGGTCATTTGTTTGGTTTTGGGCTGGTTTTAAAGGGGCTATATGTAAGAATTTTCATGTATTATTATTATTATTATTATTTTGGCTAGTGTATGAACCGCTTGTAATAAAACTTAAAAAACGAGACCTTCCCCGACTTCCTAGGTTGTCAGTGAAAGCCTTTAGACTGATTTCCCGGGAAAATCAAAAGGATGTGACGTTAACGCACGCCCCCTAGAGCCTCACTTCTGTTTTATGACACATGAAATGAATGCTTATACAATGTTCAGGATAATGCTGAAAGAGCCATTCTGTCCAATGTGTCATGCAAAGAAAATTAAGTCAAACTATAGTCTCACATAGTCAGATCTAAACAGTCTATAGTCTCAAATATAATTTATAATCAAACTATCATAACAGTGTCATTTTTAATGAACTCATCTTTCGAGATGACACCGGTTAATTGCAGAGCTGGTGCAAGCATATACACGTCGCTATGATCAGATGCTTTCTTATCTGCTGTTTTCACACCGCTGTCATTTTGGTTGTTTATTTGGTTAGAAAGTGTGGTTAGAAAGTGTGGAGGAAAGTGCGCAGCACATATTTACACATTCATCTAAACATCGCTCTATGATTTGACCGAGGCTCGCTCGTATCACTATGGAGTGTGTGCACAAGTACGAGCACATGTAATAAGTTGCTAGTTGCAATTCACTTAATGGCCACCGGTGCCTTTAATTACAAGGGTTTCTAAATTTCACATATAGCCCCTTTAATTGGTCATTGGGGTGTTTTTTGCTGCATGGACCTGACAACCTTGTTTTTTTGTGACCTCTATATTTGTTCATTTTTGTGAGAAGCCAAAGACAAATTTACACAGTTGTAGACAATTACTGCGAAATATTATCTAATCTAATCTAAATAACTTAGACTTGCAGCTCGCGTGCGACTGCCAGCTGCAGTAAAATGACGCAGCCGTGAAGGAAAGCTCACATGTAATGATCCAAACAAATGCCAACAAGAAAAAAAAAATGAAAAAAGGGAGAGAAAAAAGGCGACAAAGTTGTGACAGAAGTTTTTTTTTTTGTGTGAGAACTTATTGTACAGAGGAGGTTTTGAAGTTTCTTTCTCTGCTCTTTCCCCATGAGAACTGGCCTCCCTCTTTCTTCCTGTCAGCCCTCCAGATTGTTCTCTTTTCTCTGCAGCATTCTTTCCCTCCATCCTGCACAAACGAGTGTCGGGTTGCACTCAGCACCTGTTGGGGGTTGAAAGCATGTGGGATTAGACTGTTCACAGCTAACGAGTTCAAGGACTCCATTACTGCATCCACAGAACAAGCCAGACACAGCAATAGTTGCAGGGCCAGGTGTAGATGCGTGATAGAGAGAAACCACTGTCTGAAGGGAACATACTGAGCGGGGGATATATGTACAAGTACACTATAGGTGAAATTCGGAATGACCTGCTACTACATCCGATTATTTCTGGTATGACATCATATACTTGCCTTGGTAAAAATAAATGACGGACGGAATTCATCCGTCCGTCTGTCCATCGGTCTGTCTTTGTAAATCTACTATGACATATATTGAAAGTTATATATAATTCAATCGGAGCGGCTCTTCTGTCGGACAACATCTCCAAGGCGTTGCACACCATATGACTAGTAAGTCAAAGTTCAAATCACACTCTTTGCTGTCCAAACTTAATTGATATAAGTACCAATGTAGAACATTATATTGAAACTGTGTCTATTCCTCGTTTAGTGAGGTCAAACATTAAATCTACTGTAGGATCTAGGAAAAATCTAATTGTTATTAAACCAGAAAATCTCAATATTAGTGAACAAAAACAATTTATAAAGCTAGGTCTTCTAAACATTAGATCGCTCACACCTAAGGCAGTTATTGTAAATGAAATGGTCACAGATAATAGTTTCGATGTACTTTGCCTTACTGAAACCTGGCTTAAACCAAATGATTATTTCGGTATTAATGAGTCTACTCCTCCTGGATACTGTTATAAGCATGAGCCCCGTCTGATTGGTCGTGGCGGCGGTGTTGCAACAATCTATAGAGATATTCTTAATGTTACTCAAAAAACAGGTCACAGGTTTAATTCGTTTGAAGTACTTGTGCTAAATGTTACGCTCTTAGATGTAAGAAATAAATCCCTATTATCTCTAGCCATGGCTACTGTATATAGACCTCCGGGGCCCTATGCTGATTTCGTAAAAGAGTTTGCAGACTTTCTCTCAGATCTATTGGTCAATGTCGATAAAGCATTAATTGTTGGAGATTTTAACATACACGTAGATAACACAAATGATGCGTTAGGGGCTGCGTTTACAGATTTATTAAACTCCTTTGGGGTCAAGCAAAACGTCACTGGTCCCACTCATTGTCTTAATCATACGCTAGATTTAATTATATCACATGGAACCAATCCAACCGATATAGATATAATACCGCAAAGTGATGATGTCACTTACATTTACATGGTAACTTGCATATTACGTACTGCTGAAATTTGTCATGTTGCGCCACGTTATCGACCAGACAGAACAATCCTTCCAACCACTATAGATAGATTCTCAAATAGCTTACCTGATCTATCTCAGCTGCTCAGTGAACCCAAACAAACAGATGAACTAGAGGAAATGACTAGCACTATGAGCACCATTTTCTCTAGTACATTAGACATCGTTGCACCAATTAGATTAAAAAAGGTTAGAGAGAAAACTAAAGCACCATGGTATAACAGTGCTACGCATGTAATCAAGAGAGAAACTCGTAATTTAGAGCGTAAATGGAAACAAACTAATTTAGAGGTCTTTAGAATCGCGTGGAAAGACAGTGTGTCACATTATAAAAAGGCCCTAAAAGCGGCCAGGGCTGAGCATCTCCGCAAACTAATAGAAAATAACCAAAATAATCCAAGGTTTTTATTTAACACCGTGGCTAGACTAACAAATAAACAGACATCACCTGAGCAAAATATTCCGTTACAGTGTAGTAGTAATGATTTTATGAATTTCTTCACTGAGAAGATAGAAAGCATCAGAAACACAATTGTAAATGTACAATCTTTAATGGTGTCTTATGATTCAGCCTCAATTATCGCCCCTCAAGAACAACTACACCGCTTTACAACTATAGGACAGGAAGAACTAAATAAACTTATCATTGCATCTAAACCAACAACATGTTTATTAGACCCAATACCCACTAAACTACTGAAAGAAGTGTTACCTGTAGTGGAAGAGCCTCTTCTCAATATTACTAACTCGTCTTTATCTTTAGGTCATGTTCCGAGAATATTCAAGTTGGCAGTTATAAAACCTCTTATTAAGAAACCGCAATTAGATCATAATAACCTAGCAAATTATAGACCCATTTCAAATCTACCATTTATGTCTAAAATACTAGAAAAAGTTGTGTCCGCTCAATTGTGCTCTTTCTTGCAAGAAAATGATATCTATGAAAAATTTCAGTCAGGATTCAGGCCGCATCATAGCACAGAAACTGCGCTCGTTAAAATTACAAATGATTTACTTCTAGCTTCTGACCAAGGCTGTATCTCAATACTAGTTTTACTCGATCTTAGCGCTGCGTTCGACACTATAGATCACAAAATACTCTTAGATCGACTACAAAACTACACTGGTGTTCATGGACAGGCATTAAGCTGGTTTAGATCGTACTTATCAGACCGCTACCATTTTGTCTGTTTAAATGGGGGAAAAATCGATCATAACTCCAGTAAACTATGGAGTGCCGCAGGGATCTGTGTTAGGCCCTCTGCTATTCTCAATATATATGCTGCCACTTGGTAATATTATAAGAAAACATGGAATTAATTTCCACTGTTATGCTGATGACACTCAATTATATATTTCATCACGACCAGATGAAAACAATAAATTATCTAAATTGACAGAGTGTGTTAAAGATATAAAATACTGGATGACGTGTTAATTTTCTGCTATTAAATTCAGATAAAACGGAGGTATTACTTATGGGTCCAAAAAACTGCCCACAAAACCTCTTACAATGCAACTTCAATTTAGAAGGATGTCCTGTTACTTTATCCTCTACAGTAAAAGACCTGGGAGTTATACTAGATCGCAACTTGTCTTTCGAAAATCATATTTCATATGTTACAAGAACAGCCTTTTTCCACCTTAGAAACATTGCTAAGCTACGTAACATGCTATCTGTCTCTGATGCAGAAAAGTTAGTTCATGCATTCATGACCTCGAGACTAGATTACTGTAATGCTTTATTAGCTGGTTGTCCTGCATCCTCAATAAACAAGCTACAGTTAGTCCAAAATGCCGCCGCTAGAGTTCTTACTAGGTCAAGAGAATATGATCATATAACACCAATTCTATCATCTCTACACTGGTTACCTATTAAGTTCCGTATCAATTACAAAGTATTACTAATGACCTATAAAGCCCTAAATGGTTTAGCTCCTGGGTATTTAACGGAACTTCTATCGCCCTACAATCCATCGCGCTCTTTAAGATCACTAAATTCGAGGCTTCTGGTCATTCCTAGGATATCTAAGACCACTAAAGGAGGGAGGGCGTTTTCACATTTAGCTCCTAAACTCTGGAATGGCCTTCCTGATATTGTTCGAGGCTCAGATTCGCTGTCCCAGTTTAAAACTAGATTAAAGACGCATCTCTTTAGCCAAGCATTCACATAATACTTACCTTTTATACTACAGTTGAATCAGATTGAATGCATTAATATTATGAACAGCAGCTACGCTAATTATTTCCCATCTGCTTTTCTGTCGTTATCTCGGGACGCTAGTCCCGAGGTAAATAGAGTTCGTCAGCTCCAGTCTGTATCCAGCCTCTCATGGAAACTTCAGATGCCCCAACACCCGTGCAGAGACGACTCGAAACCCGTGAAGAGACGACTCGACGCCCATGAGGAGACGACTCCACGCCGGCGATATGTTATGCCCTAAATTAATGCATGATTAACTAACTGTATTTTTCTATGTACATTTCTTGCACTTTCTGTAAAGCTGCTTTGAGACAATATGTATTGTGAAAAGCGCTATACAAATAAATTTGAATTGAATTGAATTGAATAACTATACATGCTTTTTATTATTTATTTTTTAATGATATGTTAAAGGGTTAGTTCCCTCAAAAATGAAAATTCTGTCATTAATTACTCACCCTCATACCGTTCCAAACCCGCAAGACCTTCGTTCATCTTCGGAACACAAATGAAGATCGTTTTGATTAATCCGAGAGCTTTTTGACCCCCCGCCACCCCCACCCCCTCCATAGACTGCGACGTTATTACCACTTTCAAGGCCCAGAAAGGTAGTAAAGACATCGTTTAAATAGTCCATGTGACTCCAGTGGTTCAACTTTAAACTCATTGAACAGCATCAGAGACTCACACGGAAGACAAGATTTTTTTTTTTGCACATAAAAAGTATTCTCGTCGCCTCATAACATTAAGGTTGAACCACTGTAGTCACTTGGACTATTTTATTGATGTTCATTACATCTAGAGTTTCATGACAGAACTTTGTGTATATACAGTGTATGTGTATGTGTATGTGTATATATGTATATGTATATGTGTATGTGTATGTGTGTGTGTGTGTGTGTGTGTGTGTGTGTGTGTGTGTGTGTGTGTGTGTATGTATGTGTACATATATACACATATAAACCTATATTATGAAGTTGATAGCGTATGTGCATAAATCAACAATTTTCCTGGAATTTAGCAGACGGAAACCGCCTCATTTTTGATTTTTCTGTCGAGTGTCTGACTAGACAAAATGCCCTTTCATACTTCTCCACTGTACTCCATACGAATGCCCTGAGAAGTGCACTTCACAGGGCTCTATTTTGTGAGATTGGAACATACTCAGAGAGAGAGGTGTCCCTCACTGACGGAAAAAAATAAAGTGGAGAAGAGCGAGAGGAAGTGGGAGCGATAGATCTGATGTCATCTTGAATTAATGACAAGGAAAGAGTGAGAAAAATGGATGGAAGCAGCACACAAACAGAGTGATGGATGGAGCGACGGCGAGATAAAAAGCTCAGATATGCACAAGGTTCCGCAGATGGAGGGTGAGAAGGGAAAGAGAATGAAACAACGAGGGGAAAAATTAAAAAGGGGAGAAAATGGGGGGAGGGGGGGAATTTAGCGCCTGAGGTGATGGGATGAGCGAGCATCAGTGCGAGAGAGAGAGAGAGAGAGAGAGAGAGAGAGAGAGAGATGAGACGCTCTGAAGGAGGAGAGTGGCCAGACGAGCGTGACTGTGTGGAGCAGGTGTATTAAACATGCTGATGCCTTTAAAACAGACAACAGACTATAAATTACTGCAGCGCCTGTTATTAGTGCAGCACAAGTGCTGTGAAGTATAGAAAGACTTCAGTTACCACCCTACACCCATACTAATGCACTGAGAGAGAACAAGAGTAATTAAACTACAGAAAAGAAAGAAGTGAAGTGGAGAAGTGCTGTTCAGGTGATGGAGGGATGGAGATGGAGGCAGGGAGAGAGGGGTGATAAAGAAGTAATGAAGGGGACAGAATATGAGAGTGTGCAAACGGCAAGAGCTTAGTGCTCATTAAAAACACAGGCCCCATTAGAGAGCAAACTACCCGTTTGAAAACACACATACACACTCACACACACACCCTGAAAGATTGCAAGAAGCTGAGGAGAAAAGAGATCAGACTGTAGGACATTGTCACACTGTTTGAAATAATGTCTTTAAATTCCCCCCGAACAAATCCTTGTCTCATATCTGCATTAGCAGTCAAAGTTGCCCAACCGTCGAAAGAACAATTGCAAATGAGATTTCGTTAATGTACTTTTTTTTTTTCTTCTACACAGCATTTGGAAAAGAAATTGTTCTCCCCAAAATTATCATTCTGACATTATTTGCAGAAACGAAGAATATCCTGGCCATTGTTTAAAGTCACCATGAAATCACGTTGAATATTCTTATTTTGTTCTTGGAGTATTTATTATAAATGATTTATCCATGCACATCATAATTTTTTTATTGAATTCATGTGCCCCTGTAATCTTTATCAAAATAACTTCCCCTACCTCTCACTGCGACATCTCTTCTCTGATGGCGTGTTTACTGGCGTGAGGGCGGGGCAACCTGTCACTCACATGGGATTGACCAATAGCAAACCACAACCATCCAGTGATCCAGTTAATTCATGATAGACAAAATCAAGTCCCGCCCTAAATTGTTTCTTGTTCCAGAAGCCGTTTCACTCGTATATACGGCACAATAGGAAACAAATGATTATATGACTATCCATATGACTTGCGCATTATATTCGAAGTGTTCTGAAGTCATAAGAACAATTTTTGTGATGATCAGACTGAAAAATCTTGACCCTAGCTCTGCTTAGTGAGATAAGAATTCATGAGTTGGCCCATTTGTGACTGGATTATTCTTTTAAGTCGGATCTTTTTAATAAATCAGTTGATTCAGTTCACAAACACAAATCAAACTCATTTGGTTTCACTTTCAAACCCCAGTGATTCGGTCATAAATTAAATTGCAGTCTGTTCATCACACAAAGCTGTCAGTAGACTTGGAATATAGTGCATAAGTCATAAGCTATGATACTTTTATGGTGATTTTACATCCTTTTTGAAGCTTGAAGTCTCCATTCATTGTAAGTTTATGGAAAGAAAAGACCAATTCATTATTCAGAATTTCTAATATTGTGTAAATAATGACAGAATTTTCCCTTTGAGTGAATTATTCCTTTAATAACAAATGCAAACGTTTGCATATGTATCTTGCCTCTCCGAGAAAATGTTGTTACTGTACTTGCCTGTTCTGTTTTATTCAGAGGTTTGGCCTTAAAAACTACTGGTTTATAGTACTGGTGAATATTCTTGGTGCAGATTTGCTGTTTTGATTTATTTATTTGTCATTATATAATTGGCAGTATTATGCATGAAGAAATTCCATTGCTTTGGCAGTGCCATTGCAGAACAGTCAAACCACTTCCGAATCCAGACTATTGATGTTGTGTTATCTCTTAATCAGATGTAGGAAGAGCAGCAGAAACAGACGGAGCCTCCGAGAGACACAGACCGACTGCTGAGCAACTGCTGTAATGAAATAAAGATGTTCTGGAATGATGCCTGGCGCTCTGGACACCAGCGGGGATCTTCACAGAACAAACCTCTCACAGGCTGCGCTGGGCTGAACCTCAGTCTCTCTAAAGTCACTCCACTCGGCGATCATCTCAGCTATGATATTGTCATGCAATTATATGTTTGAATGGGGTAAGGCTTTTGTCTTTGCTTTCTCAATACTTATGGAGGGCACTATAGTGTATATACACTATATTGCCAAAAGTAATGGGAGACCCCTCCAAATCATTGAATTCAGGTGTTCCAATCACTTCCATGGCCACAGTTGGATAAAATCAAGCACCTAGGCATGCAGATTGCTTCTACAAACATTTGTGAAAGAATGAGTCGCTCTCAGGTGCTCAGTGAATTCAAGCGTGGTAGAGTGATAGGTTGCCACCTGTGCAATAAGTCCACTCGTGAAATTTCCTCACTAAAAAATATTCCACGTCAACTGTTAGTGGTATTATAACAAAGTGGAGGCAACTGGGAACAACAGCAACTCTGCCACAAAGTGGTAGGCCACGTAAAACCACAGAGCGCATGCTGAGGCGCACAGTGCGCAGAAGTCACCAACTATCTGCAGAGTCAATAGCTACAGACCTCCAAACTTCGTGTGGCCTTCAGACTAGCTCAAGAACAGTGCGTAGAGAGCTTCATGGAATGGGTTTCCATGGCCGAGCAGCTGCATCCAAGCCTTACATCACCAAGTGCAATGCAAAGCGTCGGATGCAGTGGTGTAAAGCACGCCGCCACTGGACTCTAGAGCAGTGGAGACGTGTTCTCTGGAGTGGCGAATCACACTTCTCTGTCTGGCAATCCGATGGACGAGTCTGAGTTTGGCGGTTGCCAGGAGAACGGTACTTGCCTGACTGCATTGTGCCAAGTGTAAAGTTTGGTGGAGGGGGGATTATGGTGTGGGGTTGTTTTTCAGGGGTTGGGCGTGTCCCCTTAGTTCCAGTGAAAGGAACTCTAATACCAAGACATTTTTGGGCAATTTCATGCTCCCAATTTTGTAGGAATAGTTTGGGGATGTTCCTGTTCCAACATGACTGCGCACCAGTGCACGAAGAAAGGTCCATACAGACATGGATGAGCGAGTTTGGTGTGGATGAACTTGACTGGCCTGCACAGAGTCCTGACCTCAACCCGATAGAACACCTTTGGGATGAATTAGAGCGGAGACTGCGAGCCAGGCCTTCACGTCCAACATCAGTGCCTGACCTCACAAATGCGCTTATAGAAGAATGGTCAAAAATTCCCATAAACACACTCCTAAACCTTGTGGACAGCCTTCCCAGAAAAGTTGAAGTAAAATAAAATAACATAACATAAAATAAACACTGGCAACAAACAAAATAACGTTATAACACATTTATTCCTCCGCCAAGCAATGTAGTTCCAAAGAGGTTGCCAAGCAACACATGCAGCAACAAAGAATCAGAAATGGCAGTTGCGCAGTAATACTAATGTAATCTGGTCACGGGTGTATGTTTGAATAATTTACAACGGCTTTGAATGCGGCTCAACCAATCAGAACCAAGGACCGGAACTATCCGTTTTTTTTATATATATACATAGGTAGCACATAAGATGTTGCACATAAGATTTTGTACACTGCAATGTGAATTTGACTTTAAGGAAGTAAAATTAAAATGACTAATAATTTCTAATGACTTTTAATTTTTTTTTGCCAAAAAAGTTAAAAAATCCTTTCATTTTGAAGGTTAATGGTTTTATTTCGTGATTACTTTATACACTACCATTCAAAAGGATTGGGTCAGTAGATTGTATGCATGTATGTATATATATGTATATATATATATATATATATATATATATATATATATATATATATGTATATATGTATGTATGTATGTATGTATATATATATATATATATATATATATATATATATATAAATAATAATAATAATTATTATTATTTTTATATAGTGGTGTGTGGTCTATATATATATATATATTTAAAAAAAAAAATTTTGCCTTGTAATGTAAATGTAATCAGAATATACTACTAATTCCTTTACAGATACTGTAGTGGAATATGAATATAACGCAGACTCTCCAGCGATAAAAATCGGCAGCAGTTTCCAATCCACACAGAGCTACAGAAACCTAGCAGCACCGAATGAACCAGGTTATACAGAACTGAAATGACAAAAGACAAATGGATTCAGTCTGTGACTACAGGTCGATCGGTCTATGACACAGTATTTCTTTGTTCTCATTGTGTTCTGTGAAATGGCTCACTTTGACCCTTGTCAGGAGGAAAATTCTGGATCACTCTCATTGTGTGTGACTCAATTAAGGGTTTTAATACAGAAAGTACCATAAAAGAGCACATTATGACACGCTTCAGTAGACAGTATTGATAACACAGCTCTATCTCGCTCTCTCTCTCTCTTTCTGCAGTGTTCTGTGTTTCCTGTGACAACCTATCAGTGTACTCAAATCTATGAGCCATGGAGACGCAGGCCGCCTCTATCCCTGCTCTCAAAAAGCATGACTCAACAATCCCAAGCATCCTCCCAGCCCATAATCCTCTGCCCAGGAGATGGCCACCACTCAAGTCCAAAGCCGTGATGCCGAAGGTAAAGCCTTGCTCATAATAATAGATACATTTCGCAGGGCTTTGGGTAATGTGATACCTCGCAAAAAAAAATGTGATATGTGAACGCTAATTTCATGGGGCAGTGAAAAAATGCAATGAAAAATTTCCACTACAAGCAATAAGATCTGAGACACTGAGACAGGCAGGTAAATGGATGACTCCTGCACAAGTTTCATGAGAGTCTACTTGACCTTTTGACCCTCAAGAATTCTGATAGACGTGGAACTAATCAGAGTCAATTTCTTATATAAGCCTGAGCCAATTTGTCAGCAAGTCATTTCTGTATCGGCCCCACTGTTCCGGTTTCAGCATTTTCTAAAAATATCCGTGTGTGAAAAGAATGAAGATGACGTCCTCTGGGGAAAAATAGAATAAAAATCACATATTCAAGAAAATAATGAGATGGCATTTTGTGGGTTATCGAGTGGACTTGTGGGGAAATTGACTTTTTCCAGAGTAACAGAAAACTTTGTCTCAGACAAGAGCGGGTGTCGATTCTAATTGAAAAACCTGATTTATTTGCACATGAAGTCACATGCTTGACTAAGGAATGTGTGCTGTGATTGGTGAGTGCACTGTGAGCAGCGATTGGTCGGTTTATCGAGAACGTGTGTAGCGATTGCCCACCTTATTGTGAATGCAAGTCAGAGTCGTGTTTCATTCAGAATTTAATTGAGAATTAATTTCGTCATTCAAATTGAATTGAATTTGAATTGAGGTACATAAGATGTTGCACACGACATGCAATGTGAATTTGACTTTAAAGTTCCTGTAAAGTCAAAATTAAGTATGTGTTCTGAGTTTGTCACACAACAGAAAAATGTGTTATTAGCCCCCCAGCCAAATTTGAATGATAAACGACTTCTTTTTTTTTCTTTTTTTTGGGCGAAAAAAGTAAAAAAAAATCCTTTCATTTTTAATTTTGAAAATCCTACTTTATTCAGCAAGAATGCATTAAATCTATTCACAATATAACATTTTTACTGTCTGTTTTGATTAAATAATGCAGTTTCGGTGAGCATAGAACATAAAAAAAAAAATTGACCTTATTGACCTCAAACTATTGAACAGTATATGTTTCCTCATATTTAATAATTTAACTTTCGTGGACCAGGATGGAAGAACACTTCATTTCCCAGAATACATTACCTTGTTAAATGTATTTGATTTGCAGTTCAGTAAGTTCCTCTTTGTGTCATTCCAGTTTAACTTCCTGTGGTGTGTGTGGTCAATTCAATTCAAAATCCAACTCATAAACTTAAAGGGAACCAATTCTTTAATCCTGAATTTGGCCCGACCCTAATGTGAGCAGTAACTGGGCCGTTTTAGTCAAGGTGAGCAGCGATTAGTCAATATTTGTTCAGGACAAAGATAATTCATTATATTACTGGTTTAATGTATGCAGGCTAGCATTACAGGTACCCTTGGCCCTCCAGGGCCCCTTATCGTGGGTCTAAAAGTGAATCAGCCTGCAGTCTGAAGTCAAAATTGATACACTAATGTCAAGTTTGCACTATTGTCTTCCGCAGCATTAGCCACATAAATGTTTAATACAAACCCAAACAATGTCTGTGCTTAAGCTATTAAATGAATCAGACCATCCCTCCATTAACAGATTAAAAGCTTTACATTGTCTCCTTGTGTTCTCCTTCTCTACCTCCCTCCTCCAATTCTCCATTTCTAATTGACTGTAGATAGAGCGGAGTAGAATAAAGCTTCCCCAGGGAACCTGGCTGGTTACAGCGGGAATCTCAGTACTGAATCCTTCTAATGTTTACAGGAATAGTTCAGCCAAAGATGAAGACTATCATTTACTCACCCTCATGTTGTTTCAAACCCGTATGACTTCCTTTATTTTTATAATATACAGTACTGGTCTCTTTTTTGGAGTCACAACGAATAGAGGGCTGTCTTTACAAATGGGTCCATATGACTTGTGCACAGTCTGGAAACCATATGATAACCTTGTGTGAGGAACAAACTAAAATTGAAGTCATTATTCTCTGATAATCTCACCTCCAGTGAGCTATTTATGGCAAATAATAACTGGATCTGTGTGTTTTTTTTTCTTAGTCAATTCATTAAAATCTGACTTAAAAGAATGATTCATTCACAAAACTCTAATGACTTTCAGTGGATAATGACTGTTCTTCACACAAAGCTATCGTCTGACTTCCAGGGTTATTATTGTTAATTCAAACTATTAAAAACTTTTTTTCTTCTTGTCAATAGAAATAACGCTGAAATAAAATAAAATATAAATATTAGATGAAAAACTTCAACTGAAAGAAAATTCAAAACGTCTCCTTGGCAATTAACTAAAAAAGTTGAAGCACTAAAATAACTAATTTTAGATATTAACTAAAACTAGTTAATAACTAAACAAAAACTAAAAGTGAAAGTGAAAAAAATTAATAAAGCCCAAATAGTAATTTTTTTTTTTTTTACAAAAATAACAATATTACATAATTAAAATTAAAATTGAAAATATAAAAATTAAAGCTATATAATATAAATATATAGCTAAAATATTTTAAATATATATATAATATATATATATATATATATAAATTATTTTTATTTTTTTATATATATATTATATATAGGCCTATATATATATATATATATAAAACTGATGACTTCAGAAGACCTGAAATATAGTGCATGGACTGCTTTTGTGTTACATTTATCATTGACAATATATTGCAATTATTTGCACTGTATATGTTCCACAAATGAAAAAAAAAAAAGTCAGAG
Source organism: Leuciscus leuciscus (assembly GCF_965113295.1). Classification (NCBI taxonomy): domain Eukaryota; kingdom Metazoa; phylum Chordata; class Actinopteri; order Cypriniformes; family Leuciscidae; genus Leuciscus; species Leuciscus leuciscus. The sequence goes on from NC_138732.1 coordinate 8,149,882, forward strand.
GGTGAGTAGTTAATGACAGTGTTTTTTATTTGTGGATGAACTATCCCTTTAAAGAGAGACACAGAGAGAGCTGGTCTGACTGATTTAGTCGATTGCCTTATTAAATGATAAAACCATCAAGTCTGCCTTCTGGCCAGTGAAAGAGACGCCACACAATTATAGAGCGAAAGAGAGAGAAGCAGAGGAGGGGTGCTGGATTTCTCGAGCCGTCAGGCAGAGACAAATCCTCACGAACACAAAGCCCGGAAATTCCCCAGTGTGTAAGAGTTGACGTCTCTTTTTAGAATCATGATCCGAAGTGCTCATCGCGAGGCAGTGGCTATGGCAAGACTTTGTTCATGTATGTTTTTGGCAGAAGAGATGCATTCTGGGATGGGAAAGCCAGAGATCGCAGACTGTGTGATTAAACTCAGTGGGACACAGAGAAATCTGATTAATAAATAAACGCTTTCTCACCGCCTTCCATATGCCGGAGAGACTCCACCAGCACCTCGGCTGCCTTTATCAGAGATGAGGATGCTCTGATTAACCCAGATGCAATTAGAACAATGACACGGCCCAGGGGAGGTCACCGACTCCACAAACAATCGTACCGCATTCACTTCTCTACAGAGAGCGTGTGCTTATGTATCAGAGATGATATACGCAAAACATGAAACGTTAAATACACACCCAGATGACAATTAAAAGGGACAGTTCACCCAAAAATGCAAATCATAATCTACTGTCATTATCCACTCTCCTTCATGTTGTTCCAAACCTGTCTTCTGCGGGACACAACAGAAGATATTATGAACAGGGCCGGTTCTAGACATTAGGAGGCCCTAGGCAAAATTCATGTTGGAGGCCCCCCACCCCCAATAAAAAAACACTTGAAGCAAATATGATTCCTAACCTTTTTATTTATACAACATTTAATTTTAAAAGCAGTATATTTTTACTTACACTGTACATAAGTTTGGACACATTACTATTTTTAATGTTTTTGAAAGAAGTCTCTTATGCTCATCAAGCCTGGATTTATTTGATCAAAAATACAGAAAAATAATATAGTGAAATATTATTAAAATTTAAAATAATGGTTTTCTATTTTACTATACTTTATATTTCTGTGATGCAAAGCTGAATTTAGTGTCACGTGATCCTTCAGAAAACTTTATAATATTCTGATTTATTATCAAATGTTAGAAATGGTGCTTAAAGGAGAAGCACCACTTTTAAAATTCACTTTTAAAATGAAAATTCTGTCATCATATACTCACCCTCATGTTGTTTCAAACCTGTATGAATTTCTTTCTTCTGCTGAACACAAAGGAAGATATTTAGAAGAATGTCAGTAACCAGACAGTTTTTGGGTCCCATTGACTTCCATAGTAGGAAAAAAATATACTATGGAAGTCAATGGGACCCAAAAACTGTCTGGTTACTGACATTCTTCTAAATATCTTCCTTTGTGTTCAGCAGAAGAAAGAAATTCATACAGGTTTGAAACAACATGAGGGTGAGTATATGATGACAGAATTTTCATTTTAAAAGTGAACTTCTCCTTTAATATTTATTTTATAACCTGTGATACTTTTTTTCAGGATTTTTTATTATTAAAAAGTTGTTTTAAAAAAAGTCTTCACTATCACTTTTTATATATTTAACACATCCTTGCTGAATATTCCTGTTTTTTTCTGTATTTTTGATCAAATAAATGCAGGCTTGTAGAGCATAATAATAAACTTCTTTCAAAAACATTAAAAATAGTAATGGGTCCAGACTTTTACCGGTACTGTATGTACATATTAATCAAACTTTATCTAAGGTAATCTCTTTTTTGTTTAATGAAGATGTTATTGTTGTTGTTGTTGTTATTTTGCTGTTTTATTCGATTTATTCACAGTTCCAGAATCCCACTTCAGTAGATGAGCATAAGTGCTTTTATATTGCATTGCTACCTTAAATATGCTATACACAAATCAAGTGGAAGAGAAAGACACGATCGCTACTGAGCAGAAAAAAATATATAAACTGATATTATTGGCGTAATGTCAGGGTATAATCTAATCATCAGCAGAATTTAGAAGATAGACCCATAGATATGAGATCCTTTATTTGAAACATTTAAAAATGTTGTAGTGAGTGTGTTGGCTTTTTAACTTGGAATACAGACGTCTTGTCTTTTAATTTTGTAGCTTTTTTACTAGTCAGCTCCCGACGCGATGTTATTCATTGTACGCGCAAATTCAAAGCGTCGCGTCTGGGCACGTTAATGACGCTCGCGCTCTTTTAAACTCGTAATAAAGCGGTGAATGATTTTTCCAGAAATGACGCTGATCTACAGTACAAGTTTATATTTAGAATACATTGCAATCACTCCAAAATAGATGACGACAACTCACACACCTGCATTATGAGCTGTGCTTCTTTGTGTGCTTATTAGGCTTTTGCCTCGCAGCACCTGATGGATGTTCGTTACACATACTTTCAGAAGCCGGCACCCGCTTTGTAACGGACACATTAATTGGTTTAACTGCAGTAATGTAACAGTCTATGGTTAAGATAAACATCGTCACTATTTTTAGTTAATTAATAAATATTGAAATAAATTGTAGATAGGACATTTGTACATTTTTTTTTTTTTTTTTTTTTTTTGTCCCTCTGTCTGGGCCCCATCCCGCCAATCGGGCCCTAGGCACGTGCCTAGTTTGCCTTTGCGTTAATCCGGCTCTGATTATGAAGAACTGTTTTTGTTTATACATTGAAAAGTCAGTGGGGTCCAATGTTGTTCTTTGTATGGACATAATTTTAAGACATCTCCTTTTGTGTTCCGCAGAAGAAAGTCAGTAATTTGGCTTTTGGAAAAACGTTTTCATAATTTTGACGACTTATTCTTATTATGTTTCTCCTAAAATTCTTAAGGAGGCATAATGTGAGTGATGTTTTCTTGCAATACCTCAATGCTACAGTATGTCAAAAGACTCCACCCCAAAATGATTGATGTTATGGTCTCTAGATATGACTCATGTCGATCCTTTAACATAATATCGTAAAAGGTGTATGTCTGATTGCTTTTGCAACTCGATTGTTGACATACACTACTGTTTAAAAGTTTGGAGTGAGTATGATTTTTCTTAAATAAATAGAAAATGCTGTTTTAATGAACTTTCTATTAATCAAAGAATTTTGAAAAAAAGTCACTGCTTCAAAAAAAAAATTAAGCAGCACAGCTTTTTTCAACATTTATATGTTTTATGTTTATTGAGCAGCAAATTAGAATTTTAGAATGATTTCTGAAGATTCATGAGACACTGAAGACTGGAGTAATGTAATAAAGCTTTGGAAAAAGAGACTTCTTTCAAAACCATTAAAAAATCTTTCCAACCCCAAACTTAATATGATTCATGATTTGTTATCACAATTTTTTTAATTTTTTTTATAACTTGTATAATTCATGTGGTTCAAATAACGAATATTTTGAGTTTCTGTTAATTAAACCAAATCTCCTTCATTGTATTACCTGAAATGTTTAAATTCATTGAACTCAAATTTTTAAGGCAACAAGGTTACTTACTTTAAGTTAAACCAACAGAGTACAGAACTATAAATTGAATATAGACAACATAGCTCATTGTCAAATATTCAAGCTCAAATTGAATCCCTTTTGATTGCAGTTCACGAGGAGACGTGAGATTGAGAGAAGCTAAAGAAAAATACCTGAGAAGCAGGAGACTTAAGCATAAGTCTCAGTTTGAGCACCATTTAATCTCATTGTTGCTCATTCACGCTGACACATGCTATTATCACAGGCACAGATGACGACATCCAGACAAGCACAGCTGATTTGTTTTCTTTCTTTTATTTCAGATGGTACATTATCATGGATCACAGAAACAGTGAATTCTCATTTTTACACCTGATAGGATACACATAAACAGAAGATGAGCAGAGGGAAAGAACCGGCACAGTCAAACAGGTCCGAAAAGTGACCCAGAGGGCAGTGGCTGAGGAAGAGTTTATTAAAGGCAAGTCCAACATGGCACAGAGAGACATGCTCGAACCACAGCACACTCCACATGTCCACTCAACCAGTCACCGAATGGCAAGTATTTCAAGTATAATGACTATTTAAAATTTAATCTTGTGTGCTATTTAAGTATTTTCCCACTTCAGTTCCTTAATGTTTATGAAATGTTTTGCATGACTGAGCATGTGCAGCAATGAGGGAGCTCTGATTGGCTACATCACTCAGGGCTATAATGGACACAATCATCATTCAGCGCCAACACTGAGGCAAATAATCAGGCCAAGACGGAATTCTACACTGGATTAGAGTTAAACATGGTAAAATATGTACAGGTGCAGTCCAGCTCAATTCAGAGAAAAAGTGGAAACACAAGTTTGTTGATTCATCTGTCGATGCTCATATTTGGTGAACTCGGACCTGTAAATTTGTCTGGGGAAAAGAGGTTTCGCCCCAAAACGTTACAGATTGACCTTGTATCTCAATACAAACGGCATGATTTGCAGTGCAATAAATTAAAGCGACACAATCAAGAGTGTTTTTTATAAAATACTGACAACTGCTTTGTGATTAAAGTGACCAATGTTCAATAAATACTAATCAGATAATAAATAATAATCAATCGAAGTCATATAGTTCATTAGCCGGATTAAACTGTGACTGCACCTTTAAATTTGGAGTTGAGCGAATGACACTAATGCACAAATGAACCTGATTTAATTATATTCCAATGTTATAATACTTTCCTATTCCAGCTGAATATGCAGAGACGACTAAAAGTAAGCAAATTGTTGGTTGGCACATGAAAAATTAATTCGAATAATTTCTCTGTTTGAATACTCTCAACCAATGGTGTAAGTTTGGGGCGACCAATAGCAGTGTTGGGGCAACCTGTTTGAAAGCAATAATAATTTTTCCAATTGACCCTAGCGGTGTGGAAATGACACATTTGCGTTTTAACACACAAAGGGAAATGTCTAGATATGACTACCGTTGCAGTTCTCCAGAAATCTGCAGGCCTGCAAATGCTTAAGTAGACTAGAGTGCTCAGTGTTGATAGTTTCATTAAAATTAACTGCAAAACAAGACAAAGACAATACGTCAAGTCATTATTAAAAGAAAATACAGCGCTATATGAAAAAAAAGAAAAAAAGTGCACTCCATAAAAGCAGATTAAATACAGACACTATTTTGGGCATCTTCATTAGAAAAACATTAGCAGTGGTGATTATTTTCATGCAATTGATGGTGCATTGTGGGGTGACAAACAGTGGCACGCAGTCCAGTGGGCTCACAATGCAGAGCCAGAGGAGAGAGAGCGAATCAACATCAGTACAACTGAAATAGGTTTCAGTACGGGTGCCTGCAGCCGCCAAATAAATCAGTGTCCGCATACTATAATAATAAAGCTATGAGCCTACAGGGTAAACTATTCTCTCTCTCTCTCTCTCTCTCTCTCTCTCTCATGCAATCTTCACGCTCCTCTCTTTCTCTCCATCACGCTCGCAGCTCTCTCGCTGGGGTGCTTTTTTCTCTAACCCATACTCTCTCTCTCTCTCTCTCTCTCTCTCCTCCACTTTCTCCATCCCTTTATCCCTTATTGTGTGTTTATCTCTTTTCCTGTCCCTTGCTCCCTGCAATCTAGCACTCGGCGCATAGGATTCGCTGTGGCAGGTTTCTCTTGTGTACACAGACGCAGATGGGAGCGGAGGAAATGTTAGACTCATATTAAGCAAATCTGTATACGGGCCAAGTCGTGGTTGTAATGCGGCACACGCAAGCAAACAGCGAAAATTGTTATGGTTAATTTAGTGTGGGCTGCATCTCTCTAGCTCTGTTCCAGAACTTGGCATTTTTTGAATGCTGGTTTCAGACATGGGTGACAGTTCAGACATTCTCACCAGCAAAACCATGCCGGTTATCTAGCTTTATCAGTTAAGTTGCATATGTTAACCAGCACCAAACGTACCTGCAACTCAACTTATTGATTTCAGTTTGATGTTAGCATGTTGCTAAGCTAATGACATGATATGCCAATACACATTAAAAACAGTGCACTGCACTTGTTTTCCAGTTAAAATATCAAAAAATCCTTGAAAGAAGATTAAGCAACACAGCATAAAATATTAGGTCTTGTTTACTGAGAATATGAGGGTTTTTTTCAAACTGTAAACGAGTAAATGCACGAGTTAATGTAGAGATTAAATATACTCGTATACAATTGCCAAAGTTTTACTATCTTATGCAGTGTTGCTCAAGTACATTTATTTTAAATATGTTTTACTGATAAACAAGTCTAAAAATGACTAATTAAAAACTCATTAAGGAGTCATTTTTTACAGCGTATGCACAATAATTGGGTAAAATAGCTTTTTTTCATCCATGTGTTCCAGTTAAGACTTCTAAAAATCCTCGAAACAAGATTACTTGATAAACAACACAGCATTAGATAGGACTTGTTTTCAGAGAATACCGGTGTATTTGTCTTACTGTACAAGAAGTTATTTTTAAGCATAAATGATTTAAAACTTTTTAATACTTATTAAAACTACATTTGTTTTCATATCTTATACAGTGTTGCTCAAGTTAATGTGTCTAGTTTTAAGAATTTTTAAATGTTTTACTGATAAACAAGTAAAACAAATCAAATGCTAATTAAAAACTCATTAAGATTTTAATTAGATTGAAGTATTTTTATCAGTTCTTTTCAGTATTGAATTAAATATATTTAAAACCAACTTCGTTCATCATTACATCCGTTCTGGGTTGGCGTACATTAACATTTGGCCAAAACAAGGTACTGTATCTTACTACATTTCAGAACAGCCTTCGCTAAACCTTAAAATGCTGTCTAAGTAGGAAGCACTAGGTTTTGTCCTGAAACATTTCTGCAATGTGCATTTATTTAACGCATGGATTATTTTATTTTTTCTGAAATATTGTAATGTGAATCACTGCCACCCATGCCTTTTCTCTCCTCCTCCTCCTCCGGTGTCACTCATTCTCTGCCTCCCTCTGTTATGGCAGGGCGGACGACACTGGCCCCCGATAACAATTAAAAAATAACAACAGCCATCATAAAGGCCGCCCGCTATTTGGACAGGCGCATCAATCCAGAAGCGCTCTGGTTTCTTCTCTTAATTAACCCTGCTGATTGAGCGGACGCGCTGTGTGGCTCGCTGACCTTGAGGAGCACGACGTCTGTTCAATCAGAGAGCACTCCTCGGTGTTCCTCCGCATAATAGATCAGTTCAGAATCTGATTGTTAAGTCATGTCGGGGTAATCTAAGGTGCTTCATGAGAATGCCAGATGAGATATGAGCACTTTAGCTAAGCTTTAATTTCTTTCAGAGAGGAGGAGGAGGAGGAGGAGCAGGGAGGGGAACGTGTAGCCCTCACGCTTTAAAAAAAAGAAGACATCTGGAAGAAGTAGATGGACACTGGGTCTGAATATGCGTACAGTACTTCCTTTCACACCGTTGAAAAGTTTGGAGTCAGTAATATAAAAAGAAAAAAAAAAGAAAAAGGAATGGCACATGATTGGAATTAACAGTAAAGACTTTTTTATAATGTTACCCAAAAAATTATTTCAAATAAATGCTGTTTTTTTAAAAACTTTCAAGTCATTAAACAGTGTACCACCATCTCTAAGATATTAAGCATCACAGTTGTTTTCAACATTGATAATAATAATAAATGTTTCTTGAGCAGCAAATCAGCATATTAGAATGATTTCTGAAGGATCATGTGACACTGAAGACTGGAGTGATGATGCTGAAAATTCAGCTTCGACATCACAGGAATAAATTACATTTTAAAATATATTAACATAGAAAAAAGTTATTTATATTTCACAATATTACTATTTTTGCTGTATTTTTTTAATCAAATAATTGCAGCCTTAGTGAGTATAAGTAACTTCTTTCAAAAATTTTTTATTTTTTTTAAATCGACCCCAAACTTTTGAACGGAAGTGCATGAAAAAAATTATACTTTTGAGTAATCTAATGATGTTCAAATGTTAAAGGAATGACATCATGTAAAATAAGTATTTCCTTGTAATGTAAATAAAAAGAAAGGCTTCACTAGAAATAAAGGGTCAGTGGGGTTCTTAGAGGTCTTATGCCAAGAAGGTTCTATATAAGGAGAAATTACTTAAATGATCGCATAATACTGTCATGTTTAATTAAAGGTTATTTAAAATGAAGGTTATTTAAAATAAATACATTTAAATGTAAATAAAAATATAAAACATTTATTTTTGTAAGTGAATGCAGCACAATCGTGAACATAAATGAACAACTTTAAAGGCGATTTTTCTCAATGTTTTCAATTTTGCACCCTCAGTTTCCAGATTTTCAAATAGTTGTATCTTGGACAAATATTGTCCTATTGCCCTAACAAATCGTACATCAATGGAAAGCTTATTTATTCAGCTTTCAAAAAATGTACCCATGTGACTGGTTTTGTGGTCCAGGGTCACATATATGAAGCACTTGACAGTCGCTTTTAAGGGTCTATAGAACCTTTTCTTCTAAGAGTGTATTTTGATTATCTAGATGAGTGGAATAGGATTCTGCGAGGGACCGAATCTTGTATTTTCACTACATAACCTACTGATCATAGTCCTACTCCATCAATGTTTAAGAATAAGTTCTTGATTGAATTCGGTACCAGTGTGGCCATGCTTAGTCTCTCTCGCTTCCATGGACACGCACGAGAGCGAATGAAGAGAGAGCAAAAGAAACGAGATTGAGAAAAAAGCACTGGTGTCAGCAAAAGATTTATAAGAAACAGAAAAAGCATGTGATTCTAGACTGTATGGTTTTTTTAGTTTTTTTTCTTGGCTGGAGGGTTTGAGTCTCTCCCCGTCTCCGTCTGTTCTTTCCCTTGATCTCTTTTTTCTATTTGGTTCCCATCACGAGTAATTCGTCCCCGTGAACACACAACAAGATAAACAGTTTGTGTTGTAAGCCATTATCTCTGTGAAAGTAAAACAACAGGCACAGGGAGAGGTACCAGGCGACAGGCGGTTGGAAAATGACTTCCTGTTTCTTCCCCTCGGGTTCTAAACCCAGACCGGACTCCGACACCTGCTGTGCGGCCACATATTTATTTATTTAGCGTGTTTATTTCTTTATTTTCGGCTTTATTACTCATGTTTTTTTCTGTTCGTGGACGTGTTTTATATTTATGCCCCTGGTTAGAGTGCACAGTCTGTGCTGAGTCAAAAAATGAAAGCACATCGCAGATAGAGCAATAAATGAAAAGCGCTTGCATCTGCGATCGGCTCCTCAGCAGGGCAGAGGCGTGTGTGTGTGATTAGGTGTGCGGCCTGACTCTCCAGACATGGAGGAGAGATAGAGAAACGGAAGATTCGGGAATCGTGCTCGACACGTTTTTTTCTCTCACGTCGGCGAGCAGTGATGTCAAGCGAATCACGTACTTACAAACACACATACATTTTGTCTCATTTCATACAACGACATGATCAGCGACAACAAACACGGCGGGTTTTCCAAACGCAGGAAATGCTGACTGACGGCAATGTTTTCCTGGTTTAACTCACTTTTCTGAAGCACACTGACATTATACATTGATACATGGTACGACCAAATCATTCAGGTTACCGTCGGCTAATGTCAGTCCGAGGAGTTGTGAATCTTCTGTGTGATTCAAATGATTCAGGCGGGGAATCCCGTTCAGAAAGCGATTCCCTAATGAACAAGCAGCTATATCTATAGCAGACCCTCTTCCCGAGAAGGAGAAAAAGAATGAAGGAAAGAAGGAAAGAGGGATAGAACAGTTGTCCGCTCGTTTTGCCCTCCGATCTGTCGTTCTTGTCATCCCTCGATGATAGGTTGTAGAGTCTGGATGGAAGCGAGTACTTCATGAATAAGTGTGTTGGCGTGTGTTGTGTAAGAGAGAGTGAGTGTGTGTGTGTGTGTGTGTGTGTGAGTGAGTGAGTGAGGGTTTTACCCCCAGAAAAGGGAAATCAGCAGCTGAACCGTGATCAGGAAGTGAGGGACGGAGAAGGTGGTGGCCAAGCTGTGGACTCTCCCGGCCTCAGAGCCCAGGTTAGTGACTGTCGCCTTGTCCGAGAACGGAGGGATGACGTTGAACCCTCCTCCGGTTTGGTCTTCTTCCTCTTCCTCCTCTTCCTCCTCCTCATCTTCTTCTTCGCTTTCTACCTCCTTTTGGAAACAGAGAGAAATATCTCTAAATATCTCTTTTTTCACCTTGTTACAGGGGTGGTGTTCCCGGTCAAAAAAGACCGGCTTATAAATCTCTCATTATGCGATGTTGTGCCAAATATTGGATTTAATCTTTTTATCAACTTGTTTTCTTTCATTTAGGACAGGTTTCGTATTTCATTTTGGGAACTTTTGATCATAGGCCTCATTAAGGCTCCGATATACTTCAAGCGAAATCGAAAAACGAACAGATGTGACTTCATTTCGAACAAAATCAAATCAAAATCTTTTCCGATTCATTTCTCCCATTCAGTCCGTCGAGGTCAGACGTCCGCAAGTGAAAACATTAACACACAGGAGAGATGCTTTAAGGCAATCTATTGTATAAAGTGCCATATAAATACACGTGACATAACTTTACTAGAGTACCGAATTGCAGAGCTCGTGCAAACACATCCATGTTCCCATGATCGGATGCTTTTCTTATGCTTTATTAAAAAAAATGCTTGCTGATTTCTCATTTTTGTTGCATGTTTATTTTGTTATTGAGAGGAAAGCACGCAACACATATGAACTTATTCATCTAAACGCTGCTCTCAGCAGTGTGGACGTCGTCGGATGCCCGCTGCTCACGCATTTCAAACTTTATTTTACCCCTAAGCGAAGAACGAAAAAGAACCTCGCCATGAGTGTATCAGGGCCGTTAATCTTAACTTATGCACTATTTTTTTAGGTAAATAAGCACGAGTGAACTTTTTCACTAAAAACACTGAGGTGCATCAGCTCAGATCAATGAGCCCTTTGATCAAACAGTTCCAAAAAGAAGTGCACAGCCTGTGCTAATTGAAAGAAAACAAGTTGACAAAAAGATTTAATTAATTCGGTGATAATATTGCATAATGAAAGATTTACAAGGAATTCAAAAGGCTGGTCATTTTTGACCGGGAACGCCAAATTACGTAAAAGACCTTCAACACAGCACAAGGGTTAAGTTGTTGCACTTTCGATCAATAGAGTGCAATAGTGCCTTTCCACTTTTTCAGCGGCCTTGGTTCTGGAAGTATTTATCTTTTCCCATAGGGATTTTTTTTATAAGCCATTAAAGGGATACTTCACCTCTGGAAAGATGAATGTGTATTTAAAATGGGTCATTTATGTAGAAGAAATAACTGAGACTGTAATAACTCTAGACTGAGAAAAGCCAGAACATTTATTTTTGGCTTATGTGGATGAAAGCAACAACTCCCAGAATGCACTTGCTTCGCTGCCCTAGGAGGCCACTCCCAAGCCACGCCTACCGGCAACAGAGCGCAGTTTAAAACAACAAGGCTAGGCTACTAGTGAGTCTCCGTGACGATTTCAAGATCGCCCAAAATGTCCGGGATTCGGCTTTTGCGTTCTACAGTCGCCATTCATCATTTTTACTGTGGCGAGCAGGACGAGGCTGAGGGGCGCGGGAGAACGGCGTGAGGCCGGTGGCGTCATTACTGAGACGGACTGGTCTCGTATCTCTCACGGAGGAGCGGGAATTTTCTTAGCAATGTTTTAACGCACATCAACCGATCACTTGTTTAGCGTTCATGTAAACACTACATTCAGATTCACCAATCGGAATGAATTCAGTTAGACTGAAACAAAAGGTGTGCATGTAAACAATGAATGGCGACCGCAGAAAGCAAAAGTCGAATCCAGGACATTTTGGACGATCTCGACGGCCGGACATGTCCGGGAAAAAGAGGATGGTAACCCCTACTACTCAGCTTTCTCCTACTAACGTTACGTTACTCAGCTTTCTCCTACTACTCAGCTTTCTCCACAGAACAAGAGCCTGCTAGCTTAGCTTCCAAAGAAAGATGGCTGACACTGTGTACATTCTGTGAGTGAAATACCACCCCCCCCCCCCCCCCCCCCCCCTCTACGGGCGGGTTGAAAACATGCGGGACAACCCCTCCTACTGGCTGTAGTCTTTAGCCTCTGGCCAGAAAATCCTCCGATGCCGCAAAATGACGATTTTTGCGTCATCTGAGGATTTTTTCCAGACAAAAAATACATAAATCTCTCATCTCAGGGGGATATGAGGGAGGAAAGTAATTCGAAAATACTACAGGTTTTCTACTAATACAAAGCTTAATGCTAAATCCTGAAGTATCCCTTTAACCAAATCAACCAGCTTTGAGGTAAATCACAAAATTATTAACTTTGATTTGAAGCAAAAAAGTATTTGAAAATTTAACAAAAAGGCAAAGATACATAAATACATATATTTGAAGTAGTTTGAGAGCATAGGGAAACTGACTCCAGGTCATTCACAGTGCTTTGTGGAAGTGGGCGAGTACTAGTGTTCTTTTGGAGCAATTTGCTTGTAGCAGTTCTCTGATTGGTGGAGATTTCTCTTCAGAATCATGGGTAATGTCTTTTATATAATGATGGTCGATATCTTCAACAAAAGCATATACCATTGATTAACAACCTCGTAGCTCGTAGTAGGTCTGTCTTTAAAGGCTTATATTTTATTGTTTAAAATCAATTCCCCTATGGAGAAAATGAATGGGATTTTTACTTCCAGAACCCGACTGTTGCAGTGTATGGCATGAGTTTGAAGGCGGGTCTATTTGCAGTCCGACTAATGGCAGTTAGAGTGTTTGGTAAAGTGTCTTTTAATTACATTTCCTTTAATACAAAGTAAACAACTTGCCAAGTGATCACTGCAATAACAACAACATAGCAGCAACAAACAATGGAAAGAATATAAATCTATTGTTATGTGAGCTGGAATTTATTTGATTATTATTAATATTATTATTATAACTTATATATATCCAGCTCACATGACAATATATGCGTGTGTATATGTGTCTCTGTGTGTGTAATTATAGTTATAGTTTATAATATATAGCTTTATGAGAAATATCTGAGGCAAAGTTATGATGGTATGTGAACTGAATCATATGAGAAATAAATGAATCACCTGAGAAATACATTTTTAGAAAAGTAGGAGCAGTAGGCCTGCGATGGTGAGTGTTTGTCAGGGAGAGGGACGGAGAGATTGTGAGGGAGAGGGATTAGGAACGAACGATAAAAGAAGGAGAAAGAGAAAAAGAGGTAGCGAGAGAGAGAGAGAGACAGACAGATGGGTACGAATACATTAATATTAATTAAGTTTGACTGATGCACCGTGCTTGCAAACACCTTTAGTTAATCCGTTCAGAGAGAGAGAGACAGGCCGAGGAAGTGAGAAGCACATCAAGAGAGACAGATCAGGAAAGACGGGCACATTTGGAGAGGAGAGATTTGCTGGAGAACACAAGTGAGAGAGTGAGTCTAGGAAAGAAATAAATGACAGCAGAAACTGAATTGAATCCTTTTTGTCTGTGGGCCCAGATTATCTCTAAGCTGAATGCTGTGGTCTGTGTGTTCTGAGAACAGAGGATGTGAACGCAGTCCAAAGCGAGGACATGGGAACACAAAGACACACAGATCAGAGCAGCATTTCTTGATAAAGTCTGTGTGCCTATGGATGCCAAGGGATTATTTGCTTCTCTTCTATGTGGGCAGCGAATACACAATCCATTTTACAATATATAGTCAAGTAAGTGTTGCTATCACGACTGTGTCATACCCTGAAGCGCTAAAAGCTGCGCGGCTATCAAGAAATTACTTTTGCTGGATATTATGCTACTGCTAATGCTAATAACACAGCCAGGGGGTCAGGATTTAGCCGATTCGCTTTAGTACTACACCATTATGCTGTCAAAAAGCAAGCTTCTTTATTGACAACCATTAAAAAGTAGCCAACAAAATGATTTTTGCAAGAAATATTCATTACAAAAAAATCAGTAGTGTACAAGATGATTTATTCGGATGGTGTTACTCCCTGAAGCTCTAGTAGCTTATTTGTCTATCAAGAAATGACTTTGGCACAGATATTATGCAAATTCTAATAGCTTGTCAATGGGGTCAAGGTTTGGCTAGTTAGCGTTAACAGTTCGCCTCTCCTGGTAGATGCTATAACTGTAAAAGCATTTTTTATTTATTTTTTATTTTTTAGAAGTAGCAAACAAAATAAAACACAAAAATATCAAAATATTTTGATTCATTTGATTATTTTAATTATTTTAGAAGATTTCACCAGCCACTTTATTTATTTATTTATTCATTTTTATTTAATTGCATTTTAATATAATTTAATTTAATTGCACTCGAGATTTATATATTTATTTATAGGGCCTTATTTTAATTATTTTAGAAGATTTCACCAGCCACTTTATTTATTTATTTATTCATTTTTATTTAATTGCATTTTTATTTAATTTTATTTAATTGCACTCGAGATTTATATATGTATTTATAGGGCCTAAAACTAACTTTTTGCCACGACTGCCAATGACCGGTGACTTAAGAAAATCTACCAGCCATAAATATTTTTTTACCAGCGTTGAAACAGAGATTAATCCTTATTAAAGTTACAAAAGTGATTCAGTCAAGAGCAGAGAGTGATTTTTCTTTGTCTTTAGTTTGATTTAAACCGGACTCACACTGTATGATTTTGGCCACAATTTGGCCATCTGAGACATATTTTGCAAATCCTAAAATATTCCTCTGATCCTAGGCTAAAATCTGAAGTCTTTGATCGTTAGTTTGACATGTTCACCGACAGCCGATAAATAACCATTGCGATCAAATTTCACCTCAGACGAAATTCTGGCAGTGTCAAAAGATTTGACTCACAGTCCTGCAGTGTGAATTCTCCTACGACGACCGTCAAATTGTCTTTGTTTTCAAGACAAGCTGTGACCAAAATAACCGTTAGAGATTTCTTTTTAGTCACCATTTCAATCCCGCATGTAATGCAGCTCACCGTCACCGAACGGGTCATTGATTGATGATGTAAAACTCCGGACGAGTTCTTGCGTGCGTCCGTTTTTAACGCGTCTTGTATGTCGTACAGTCTGACATTAATGACAGCTGAGATCTTACAGTGTTACATAGGGGATCATATTTGTACAGTCTGACAAGAAACAATCGTAAAGGACTATTATAAATCTCACAGTATGCATTAATAAACACAAACAGCAGCAGGTATATTAGGCTGCTGTCACTTTAAGACCTGATGAATGGATCCAATATACTGTTACACATGTGTTTTCTTTCTCAACTGTTTACGTTCACTCAAGACATAACTGACTGTGTTCATGAGGATACTTGCCAAGACGGGACAATTTTTTTGAACATGTCTGTTCAAACGCAAGAAGATGCGAAAGGGATTCTATGCGCAAGTAATGAATTGATTTCCCTTTTGCGTCTTCTTGCGCTTGAATATTTAAATTGGCAAGGCTTAAACTTTCGTGACGATGCAGCACTGGCCTATCTGAGCATTGTTCACGTTCACGTTCACATAATATTGCATGTCGGTTCGAGTCCCGCTCGGAGTGGGGTGAGTAGGACCGGAGCGTTACATTGGTGCCGTGACCCAGATGGGGGAGTGAGGTTTAGGTGGATGAGTGTAACGGAGGCCAGCTAGTGAGAGCTGTGCAGATAAACCTTACTTCCCTGATCTCAAGAGGCGCGCTAGCAACTGACTGCGGTCTTTAGGACCGTAGAGGTTACACCAGTGGTTCTCAACCATGTTCCTGGAGCCATGTTCATCACCACACATTTTGCATGTTTCATTAATCAAACACATCTGATTCAGGTCATCAGCTCATTAGTAGAGTCTCCAAGACCTGAAATGGGTTGTGTCAGACAAAAGAGTGATGCAAAATGTGCATTGTTGGGGGGGGGGGGTGGATGGTTGAGAACCATTGAGTTACACTAATGCTAAAAACTTTTCACTGCTTACTGATAAATGTTGAGAGAAATTGATGCAAAGTGTATAGTCAGTTTCAGATCCAGCATAAAACCAAGGTAGCCACAAGACAAATAAAAGATCTAATCCAGTGACGCTGCCTACTAAGTCTCATTGAGTCATTTAAAGTTTGGCGGTTGGCCATAATGAAAGAAAAATAAAGCTGACACCCTCATTCCAAAGCACAATGTAATCTGACTAAAGGGAAGAGCAAATCGATATAGATTTAATTCCTTTCCATGATTGTGTTCTTGAGAGCCTGTGGGTTGTGTGATTATTTCTGATTGAATTGAAGGTGGCAGTTCAGGCAGTTTGATTCGACCCCACAGTGATCTCTTTAGATACATGTGCCATTTGTTTACCATCTTTGTGCATGCCTGAAAACCATGACATCAAGTGAACATATCCGTGAAATTACCATTTTAAGGTATGATAAAGACCAAATAGGACATCTTAACAAGGTCATGTGCATAGTGGGTTAGAGGTCGGACCTTTAGGACCTTTAGCATCGTGACCTATTGATTTGGTTAAAGAAATAGGTTTCTTTCAAAGGGCGCTAAAGAGACAGAACAACAAAAACACAGTTGAATCAATACAGTAAATTAACAAGGAACATTTTGGGAGCATCCATTATGCACGTGGGAAGCCACACTAAATGCAGAAGGTGGGAATTCTGAACAAGCGTTTTTGTGCTTACTGTAGCGGCTGCTGGGGCGACGGCATGTGACCGTGTGTTTTCTGCAGTGACACGATCAGCCGCGCATAAACGTTTCACTTCAGTTCTCTGATCCATCAGTATGCTCAAAGCGGCAGGACTGCGGGTAAATCTGATGTATCAAAGGGCCAAAATCAAACACAAGGCCAAACTCGTGGGTCATTCGGTTGTTAAATCGAGGCTATTACCACAACAAGAATTACGAATCAGGTTTATTGTGATAAAGAACTCATCGGCGGAGCTTTATAAATGGTTCTTCTATATGTAAATTATTTTGAGTTGGCATTGGAGCTGGAGGACATTGATAGTTTTATGGTGGTTCTGTGTTAGGAAATGTTCACTACTCACTACATTGGGTTCAGGCAGGAGGTTGATGTTCAGCTCATCACGCTGGACCTGAGGCGAGGGGCGCGGTGGAGGAAGGGGCGTTCCCTCTACTGGACGAGGGGTGGAACTTCCCATGTTATCAATGGCATTACCTGTCAGGTAAAGAGATCGGGTGAGTTTAAGATGTTTTTTTGACAGTTTTACTTGCTAATAAGAATAATTATAAGTATATGAATACAGATGCTGATTCTAAAATATAAAATATTTTAAAACCCAGTGACTTTTAACATATATCTGTTTGAAGTTGTCGGTGTCCTAGTGTACTACAAAAAGTTGACAGAATATACATTTAGTCCATATCCACGTTCAAAAATGGACCAAAAATAGTAATGACTATCTCTGTGCATAAAAAAAATAAAATCTTTTACAAACTTTTGTAAAATTATAAATGTTTTTCCTGTCACTTTCGACCAGTTTAATGCATCCTTGCTGAATAAAAGTATTAACTTCTTTAAAAAAGAAAAAAAAAAAGAAAAAGATTTGTGACATTACTGGGAGTTTTTTTTGCAGGAGAAGATGATGGTAATGAAATCTCATTTGTGATTTGTGCCAAGCCGTAACTTAAACTAAAGTCAATTGGCTATTTAAAAAAAGAACCCGCACCAACTTCCTGTTTCAATAGGAAAAATGTCATCACAGAAAAAAAAAATGTGAATGTTATACCACAAATATGTCAGAGCAGTGCCATATTTACACTCATTTTCTCTGACATTAAGATGATCTGTAAATGGTATTCTGGGATACTCACGCAGGCAGGTGTTGCTGGTGAACATGTGCAGGATACGCAGGCAGTCCTGCCACTGGTTCCCGCTGCCTTCGCAATTACACCACTGCGACACCTCTGTGCTGCTGTTACTCACGTAGTTTGGTGTCATGATGGTACCTGTGGAGGGAGGGAGAGAGAAAGAGGGGATGAGAGCCAGCCAGAGGAAAAGATCCCATGCCAATTAGCCCGAAGCCCATCTGGGAGAATCTCCAAGCAGTGTAGTCTATCCACCCCCCCTCCACTTTAATTATGTTGCTTTAGGTTGTCCTGCTAATTCAACATAAGTGAAACCCACGACATGAAGTTGAACCCAAACTCCACTGACCATTCGTTCCCGTTACCAATTCAGTGAGTGAACTCACTCCACGAGGACGTAGAAGTGCTCGTCATTAAAAATGTAATATTATTTAAGTACAGACTGCGCTGTGGCGTATCGATTTGTGCGTTTTGTACTCTTCATTAAGCGTCCATTTTTTTTCAAGGTCGTCCAAGGTGGTTTCTCACCGATGAGCCCAGCGTAGGCCTTGAGGCACACGGCTCCACTTTCCCGGAGACAGCCGGAGGGAGAGACAGAAGACGGCTGACAGTTCTGCTGGAAATCAGCCAGTCTTGACCTGATGGACCAGACAAATTTGAATACAGACACAGAATGATTCAACTAAAATGTATTTCAAATTCTGACAGAGGAAATATATACACAGAATGCATGATCAGATGCTCAAATCAGATTTTTTTTTTTATATATACAGTGTTGTTTGTGAATATTAATTAGGTCATGTAATGTTCACCCTATAGTTGTAACTGGTTTACTGACAAACAAGTTATGTGGGTGAAAGCTATATTCATTATTTACCAAATGCATGCTTGGTCATTGAACTACTAATGCTTCTGCTCGGTCTTGAGCCGTCGTTTTACTTTAAAAAATATATTTTTACGCTGCCTCCCTCTGAAATGTTGGTGTTACTGTGGAACAGTGTTACTAGAACAGTGTTTGTTTATTGTTATTTATATATTATTATAGTATTTATTACTATTTTGAAATAATTTAATTTCAGTGTAGGCTTTAGTCACTTTGTTTTGTTAATTTGTCATTTTATTAGTTGATGTTTTTTTTATTTATGTTTTTTTTTAGCTTTATTATTATTTAATTTTTTTCAGTTTTAGTCATTTTAAGTACTAGAAATTAAACATTTTATTTCAGTTTGTGGCCAAAGTATAATTTCACATTTTTCAGTTACGTTTATTAAGTATACACTTTTCATGTAATATTCATGTAAAATGTAATATTTCATGTAAAAAACTGGCTCATTCATACCTTATTTAATTGATTAATGAAAAACAATTTTGAATAGTATTTTTAGTTAACAATAACAGCACTGCTTTAGAAATAAATTGGGATTCAGTAATTTAATGAGTGATTCGATTTTTTTTTTTTTTTTCGTAATATTTTTTAAAGGACTGCCTCCTTTGAGAAAACGAACCACGCTAACTAAAATGTGTCCATGTTGACGGTTTGCATTTTCCAAACATTTCTCATTTTTAACCTTGTTTAAATGCACAGTATACGTGTCTAAACATATAGTATCCGACCTGTTGTCCTTTCTTCCATCCAGCTCAGCATGTTCTGTGCTATTAATGATGCTTAGATAAGCATAACTGCCAGAGACATCTGTTTCTAAAAGAAGATAAAAGGGAGGTCTTGTACTTCAAGAAGAAAGGTGGAAATTATCATGCTGTGCTGTTATCAAAGCTGAGGTTTGTCTAGTTTGAATGAGGGTTAGAACATCTGATGACAGTGTGGTATGTCAGAATCGGTTACACAAATTGGTTCTTTCAAGGAGGTTTGTTCAAAGAACTGATTCAGCAGATTTTTACATCATCATTTGGTCTCTGACATTCTGTCGTGGCATGTCACATGCTTTAAAACATTCAAAGAAAGCGGAAAAGGTTTTCATTTGCATTTTTCAGGTACAGAAGACAACATTGTCAAAACGATCCCCGACCACACAAATTTGCGAAAACGACTAAAAACACTGTATTCTGCTGCCAGGCCAGTAGTTGGCGATGTCACTTTGTAAAGAAACACTACGTGCCTGTAGAATGAACACGTAATACGCATGCGTATGACGTCAATGTTTTCACAAATTCACGTTTTTGTAGTTTTCATGGAGATGATAACAGTATCGTTTTTTTAATAAACTTTCACTTTCACAACTTGCCCTGAGGATGGTCGTTTGACCGAAAGCTTGGCTATTAAATTTGCTGAAAGGATTCAAGTGTGCAGACAGTTTTATTTATTTTTTGAGATCTTCAGTTTTGTTTGTCTGGCACCTTGTTGTTCGTGAGTGCGGTGTTACTCCTTCAAAATAAACTTTCACTTTGAAACCCATTTTCATAAGTTTGCATTTTCAGGCCCCTTAAACAACGTTGTCGTGTAAATGAACGTCCAAAATGCATTAATAGTTTCCGTTTTTAGTTGAAAATTTGCTCAAATCGCACGTTTTTGAAAACGATACAGTTATCGTCTCCAACTACAAAAACGTGAATTTGTGAAAACGGTGACGTCATGCACACGCGTATAACGGCACGTAGTGTTTCTTTACAAAGTGACATCGCCAACTACTGGCCTGGCAGCAGAATGCAACGTTTTTAATTGTTTTCGTGGATCCGTGTGAACGGAGATCATTTTGACAGCGCTGTCGATTGTATGCGAAAAAATTCAATGTAAAAACTTTTCCATTTTTAGAACATTGACTAAAGTATCGTAAAAGTATCCTTAGAAGCTAAATATAATTAGCATTTTCAAATAAATAATTTAAAAAAAAACAGTCAAATTAATTTACATATCTTGGCTGATTTTTTGTGTGTGCATTTTTCAATAAAATGCTGTTTATTAAAATCAACTATGTGTGTTTGAAAATACTTGAAAATAGCTTTTATCATATGTTTTAATAGATTTCTTATTATTATTATCAATGTTAAAAAAGCATTTGTGCTGCTTAATATTTTGCTGAAAACTGTTATATAAACTGTACATTTTCTTTCAGGATTCTTTGATGAATAGAAAGTTCAAAAGCATTTATTTCAACTAGAAATGTTTTTTAAATGTCTTTACTGTCACTTTTGATCTATTAAAGCATCCTTGATAAATAAGAATTAATTTCTTTCGAAAAAAATCGCACTGACCTTTAAACATCTGAAAAGTGCAGGGCATTTTCTCAGAAGAGGCAGTAAACATATATTTCAGATATGTTTTATTTGTAACATTTCTGGTATTACATATTTCTGACATATCAGAAATAAGATTTGGTTTGGTTCAATGGGTTGTTGACTTATTTCTGTTTCTGTGAATGAATAATTCATCCAATTAAACGGATTCATTGAAAAGATCCAAATGTGATATTTATACTGTGCACAACTGCTAACAGACGCGTATCTCACCTGCACAGGTTGTCTTTGAGGCAGTAGCTCTCCAGATGAAGGCAGTTGGGCTGTCCTTCTCGCTCCTCATAGGAACAGGAGGGCACGATGGTTTTTCTCCTTCTCTCCCCGCATAGAGTATCCGAACAGGGGCAAAATAAGACACCAAAGCTGTACTCCTCGGGAACACGCTCCAGGAACCTCCGCAGGGCCCGGTGGCATTTGTGCCGGTTACAGTGGTTGGTGCCAGGTATGATCTTAGTGCAAGCTAACGCGTACTCAGAGCGCAGGGAACCACACTTCTCGTACAACCCGCAGTCCTGAGCTGCTTTCAGACACTGGTTCTGATCCGTCAGAGGAAGGGACGACACTGAGAAAGAGGAAAAGAGACTTTCAATTAAGTGTCCAAATACTTTTTGGGGTCTGTATAAAGCCTTTTATATTGCATACACAAATCCAACAGCAAGACAACAAGGAAAACACTATTAAACACAAACATACAGCGATACACTCGGTCCATCATCACAGTGCGTTCAGCTGTGGAGGAAAACATTTTATTTGGTCGTGTCACTGATGTGTCTGCAGTACCTGAAACTATTGAGGCTAGTTTTGATGTTTCAGTATTTCTCACAAGTTCCAGTTCAATGTCTTCATATGGGGATGTCTCAATGTCATCATAACCTGCAATGCATACACACACACACAACTAGAAGACATCAGATTGTTTGAGGCTAATTAAGCACACCTTATCATTAGACTTAATTAACAGCAACGCATATAATCAAAATATAGAGATGATATAATATTTCCTTGATTATGATTCACTTAGTTCTCAAGGATTTCAATAAAAGAGGCCAGTGTTTGTGATATATGAATGTGTTGAACTGACAGCCCACAGATTTAGGGGTCTGGATCGAGACACAAGATAAAATAGCGATGAGTCTATTTGTATCACACAACCCTGGGGACGCCGCATGCCAAGATGAGTGAGTATGAACACACACACACACACACACACACACACACACACACACACACACACACACACACACACACACACACACACACACACACACACACACAGGCCTTTACTGTATATTTGATCTTGTGGGGACTTTCTGTTCATATCTATTGTTTATAAAATAATATATAAGGATGAAAAGAATAGAAGTTTTAAACTTTGGCATGTTTTGGCATCTATTTGTGCCACATAAATCATTCTCTTACATTGATTGCACTTCATTATTTTATGAATTCATAATTTTTTTTTTACAATTTTTATTTTAAAATTAAACTTTTAAGTACAGTTTTGCTTTTATTTATTTTGATTGTATTTTTATTTCAATTATTTTTCATATTTCATAAATTTTTCTTTCCTTTTTTATTTATTTTCATTTTTAATTATTTATTTTTATTTTTATTTTTAATTATTTTTTTCTTTCTTTCTTTATTTAAAGTCCCCCCTGTGGTGAAAATCAAGCTGTTAATGTTGTTTATATGTCAATGTGGAGTTTTTAATATGCTTTAAGTCAAACCATGTGCAAATTCATAAGTCAACACCATTGCTGAGTATTTCTACCATTGCTGAGACTTTAAATGTACTTATTTTTAAATGGTTTTAAACTTAGTTTTATGTGTCTATGTAAAGCTCTTGCATGAATTACCGCTGTGTATGAAATGCACTACATTATATAAATAAACCTAAAATCTATCAGAGACTTAAGAAAACCACCTAGCAACGCCCTAGTAACCACCCAGAACACCTTAGTAACCTCCTGAATACCCTAGCAACAACTTAAAATGCCTTAGTGATAAATTAGCAAATACTGGAACATTTGTCAGCAAGCACCACAAATATTTTCTTCCATAAAGTCTTTTTATAATTACTTAACACTTAGCCTAACCCCAAAAAAACACATTTAGACATTTAACAAGCCTTTTATTTTTGTGTTGACATCCCCAGAAGGAGAGTTTTGTCATGTTGTGATATTCATTTGGGGACATTTTCTGAAATTTTGGTTATCAAAACCTGCCCACACACACACACACACACACACTCAGACTCTTCAAACAAATGCAAACTGGCAGAATCCCTTGTCATCTTGTTCGCGCTGACACACACTCCACATTTCAATCTATGGAGGCGCTACATCAAGTGTGCTACATTCACAATTACATGCCTTGCGTATTCTGCCGCAGACGGTTTTCATTTGCAGGAGAACACTTGACATTTCCACTTGATGTGTTTTAAAAGCACTTATTTCTGAGATTGCCGATCAGCCCGGGCCCTTCTGGCCCCTGCGGCCCCTGCGCTACACTCAGACGCATGACGAGTCCGCTGCCGGAGAAGCCTGGGATTAGTCAGCATTTACAACAACTCTTGATGAGTCGCTGTGGGAACCCATCTTCCTGTTTCAGAAGATTTAATATTAATAAGCCATATTGGGTGGGAATATGGACGCAGAATCAATTAATTTTGCAGCCGTGCCTTGACGATCCCCCGGACGTCATTCACCAGCATGCCGTAATCTCTTTTGCTCATGAGCAAACACATGAGACGGAACCAGACACCCTCGACGGAATGAAGCAAATTCCGGTTCCTGCATATACGCGTCTGTCCCGGCGAGCGTAATGAACAGATGAGTTAACAGCGAAATTAATCACGATACCACTGTCAGTGAGCCAGTCGTTTGTTTAGTGTCTGACTGGGTTTTATGCCTCCTTGCCATTTCATATACATTACTGTGCAGTCATTAAATGCTATTACTGCCTAAATCTAAATCCTCTGGTAGCTCACTCAACACTCTCATTAAAGCATTTTGGCATGTCCTGAAAGAACATAACAAACGGCATTCGGTGAGATCTATGAGTTCACTGTTTATGACCGGCAGAACAAAGGCAGTCATTTTGAAATTGATTAACTGAATTCTTTATGCATGATATTTTTCTGGAGCTACCTACTCCCTCTTATACTTAATTATTCGCTTTCTTTAAACCTGCTCCTTTCATCATGACATTCACTGGTCTGGGAATTGCAGGACATGAGCTGTTCAGTCAGACAATATTCTTGGGAGTCTTAAAAAAAACAACATGAAACTGCATTTGCAATGCATTAAACTTCATATGAGTGAAACGCAATAATCAGTATATGCTTCTATATATTTACACTACCATTCAAAATTGTGGGGTTTGTAAGATTTTAAATGTTTTTGAAAGTCTCTTATGCTTACCAAGGCTGCATTTATTTGATTAAAAATACAGCAAAATAGTAATATTGTGAAATATAATTACAAAATACAACTATACATTTTTGGACTGTTTTCTTTTTGACTATAATTTAATATGTAATTTATTCCTGTGATCAAATCAGTGTCACATGATCCTTCAGAAATCATTCTAATATGCTGATTGGATGCTCAAGAAACATGAATTATTATTGTCAGTGTTGGAAACAGTTACGATGCTTAATATTTTTGTCGAAACCGTGGTGCATTTTTTTTCTTTGGTAAATAGAACAAGTAAAAAATAATTATAAACAAAATATATATATATATACTTCTAGAAAATATTAACTCAAAATAATTATTGATCAATAATTAAATGGTAAATGGACTGCTATATAAAATGCAGTCCATTTACCATTTAATTATTGATCATTCAAATTGATTTTATAGCCGTTTTCAGAGGAAATATTAGTATAAAATTTGTTTTGTTTTTTTAAGACCCCCAGAACCTCCTTTGCTGCCCCCTGGGGTCCTTGGAAGAAAACATTTTTAAATTAACCAGGATTTTTAATGAGAAAAAATAAAGGGCAAATCCAAGTGTTTGACAACAGTCACCATACGAAAGGTAAACACTCTCTCTGACACCCTTACCCTGTGGAAAACGGACGGTCCAGTAAATGTTCAGGCACTGTTGTTCTACGCGAGCCCCTCGCTGACACTTGCATTCTTGCAGAGACTGATAGTTCATGACGTTGTTCTGGGCATCGACGCAGGCCTGCCGTGCCTCCAGACCCAGGGGAGCCACAGCCTCCTCGTCCACACAGTACTCCAGGTGCCGGAACGGTCGCTTACACTCCGGGTCTGATAGACATTCCAGTACAGCCTCTAAGCAGTCCACAGTCCCGGGGAACACCGGCACCACAGAGGGAACAGACCCTGGAGGATAGTGGGAAAAGTTAGTGGCTTTACCAATGAGCTAATTGATTTTTGCAGACAACATTTGGCAACAGTTGTGAGCAGGCCCAGATGTAATGGCACATTTTTTTGTGTTTTCATACAGGCTTTTTCACATTTTGTACATGAAGTTTCAGAAAATCCGCAGTGGAATGTATTTAAACATCATAAAAAGTCTTACAAACAACTGAGATGCAACATTCCGAACTGCGTAGAGATACAGTTTCTGAATTTGAATTGAATTTGAGCAAACAGGATGTGGAATTGCAGTCTGAATTTGAATGTGAGGAAGTAGAATTAAAATGAATTGAAATTCAAAGAGGTTTAACTGTAACTTTTAACTAGAAAAGTAGTTTGCCAAGTCGAACTTTGAATGTTGGCTGATTGAAATGGAACCACTACATTCCTATTGGTTAATAAAAACAGTCATATTGGCCAAAATATTTAATAAACGAATATGCAAAGGGAAAGGGAATATGTAGGACTTTGTGAATGAGTGGCGTTCCAATTCTGTGGAATTCTGATTCTGTGTGTGTCTGGATATTACACATTATAGTTTCTGGATTTTCTCTGTAATACATCACAGTTATAATATCTGCATTCTAGACGCACAGAAAACATTCTGACAGTCAGTGAGCATGTAAAAATGGAGATCAAAGTCCCTTAACTTGCACCCAAGGGCTGAATTAATAATGTGTAAAATAATTTAAAAGAGACCTCTTCTCTGAAAGGGAATTTGCCGGCTCGCAATTGCAGTAAGACAGATAACTTAAACGAGCAGAAAATCTTCATTCACCGACTTCATACATCAAGAGTTTCAACCGGAGTCCTTGACAACAGACACTTTGTGCTTTGTGTCCGTTCTCAAGCTCAATCCTGACAGACGTCCTCGCCATCAGCCGGGGTCTCGGGCTGACCTGAGGGGGAACTGTGACAGGGCTGTGTAATTTCATGGCTACGTTTGCTGTTTTTCATTAAGTAGCAACAGAAAAAGTCTTGCACTCCTGTAGAAGCATGAGACATATGTTTCTGTTCCTTGTATTTCTCGCCCCTGACCCCCATCCCCCTTTGTGTCTGTTTTCCTTCGCAGCGGCAGGGACTGTAATTGCACTAGGCCTCATTTTAAAGCGTGTGGTGATTGAGAACCCACGGCTGTGGCCGGCAGACTAAACGTTGGTCATGGTTTAGGACTGCACTACCACAAAATAGCATCTCCTTCCACAGCTCATGGAGCGATGATCCATGCATGAAAGACCATCTACTGCGGCGGCCCAAGTTAAACAGACAAGTAAACACACTTTGATCTTTCACATATATGGTATACAGTTGAATATTGAGATGTTATATGCAAGTTTGAATGTAAAGACAGGTGCTTGTTCTGCCACTGTTTCTTTTTTTTTCTTCTTATGGCCGGTACACATTGTACAATTTTGGGCTGTCCCAGACGAAAGAGGACCAATCGTGTCGATTTCTGTGGTCGTGGCTCCTAAACGTTGGTCCTACGTTGTACAGTGAGAGAGTTTCAAAGACAGTTTCTTGCGACCAAAGATAGCCTTTGATCATTTTCTGACAGTCTCATAAATTTAGCATGATCATCTACGCTGCTACGATCTACGTCTAGTGACTAGCCAATAAAAAGGCAGCATGAAATAGCGTATTGATCAACACGACATGGCGCTAAAACTTAAAACTACTCACCTCAAGCTCCCATGCCAAGTTGGCCTCTTTTCCCTAGCTATGACCCTGTCCATATTCTCCTCTTTCGCTTCCTCCTCTTGTTTTCAGGTCACATAAAAACCACACTTGCCAAAGTGCGATTCATCTTGCTCTATTTGTTTACCACTAGAGCATGCTGATGATGTTTTATTCTTGTATACTAACTTGCGTCGTAGATTACGATTCAATAGGTGTCATCATCGTACAGTCTACATACATGTCGTACCCAAGTTATTAGATCCACGTCGTACAGTGTTGTTTGTAATTATCTTATATAATTGCTGAAATCACACAGTCCATAGCAGGCATTAAAGATGAAGTGTGTCATTGCTGCACCTCTAGTGGCACAAAGCAGAAATGTTTTCAAACAGGTTTTCCATCTGCCCTTGGATAGCCACGCCCTAAACTCACACTATTGGGTGAGTCAATGCTGCTATGTTGTGTTACAGTTTTCAGTCAACCACTGAATGTCTTTACACTGCCTATTAAGATTGGATTTGAGAAAGTATTTTAACATCATGAAAATGAAAATGTACAAATTCTCAGTGACTAAAAAAAGGCCCACTGAAGTGCCTTGAAACGCACAGCGTTATTCAATGTGTTGACGTAATCTGAGACAGGAAGACAGGGTGGGACATAGAGCAGCTCCTCCCCTTTTTTTAAAATAGCCAATAGCATTTTGTTTATATCACAGCTCAGCCAGAGCTGTTGAGCTTGGTAAAGCCGCATTTGACAGCTTAGGACAGCCTAGGACAGTCTAAATAGATTCCCCCTTTAGATTTAATATTAAACTGTTACTAAAGCAAAACAGTGAACGTAATCATGCTTAGGATGTGTAGTTTGAAAAATAGAATTCTGTGTAGAATTCAAATGGGTCCGATACGTTTTATGGTCTGCGCCGACTTGCGCTTATGATCCGCTCTGTGCTATCGTGTCTCTGGACCTGAGCAGACAGTGCGCACTGCGGACGGCAGTTCGCGTGACGTGAAACCAGACTTCATTCGCCCCAATTGAAGCATAATACACTGTCTGAATCATTCCATATCCCCTATATAGTGCAATATGTGCCATTCACCATGTAGAAAAGAGTAATTGTATGAACAAGTGACCGATTTTAGCCGCAGCTTCAGCCTCTATATTATAATGCAGAGGGCGGGACGTAATGTGATGTCATCAAAATCATTGATCCATATTTGCGGAAGTAAGAGACTTTTAAAAAGAGAGTTTTAAAAACGTATATCTTCTAAATGCTAAATTTTTGTGTCATTGTTTTGGAGCACACTAGCTTATAGATAACCATAAGGTTTATCAAAAAAAGTTCCAAAAAATGTATTTTGATTTCATGGGGACTTTATTAATTTTTGTGGTTAATTTTAGATGTAATAATATTAAATAATTTATTTATGTTTGAATTAATAAATAATCCACTTTTAATATACTGAATATATATTTTTTATTATAATTTTTTTTTTATAAAATGAATCATAATAGAGAATTTCTGTACCATTTCTGTACCATCAAAATATTTAATGTGTGTCCGCAGACAGCACAGCACCAGCTGCTACTACAGATAGACGGAACTACAATGAAATAGAATAGAATGTAAAAGTTTAAGACATGCTCATGGCATTAGATGCTGAAAAACAGCGAGACACAATGCAACAGCATATGCAAACAATTAAAAAATCTAAAAAGCATCCTTGGTGAAATGCCCCAAAGTCTGCTAAATGTATTGTTGTTGACTGTAGACCAGTGAGAGACATATCATGATCAATGATATGAAAATATAGCAAACAATATATTGATTTTCTGTCTATTCCATTTTTACTTGTGTGTCTTTAAATTATCTCCATTTGGGGGCTGTTCTCAGCTAAATTCATAATGCAATTAATTAAATTAATGCAAACAATCGTATAATTACTTTGATTTAAAGTTGTATTGTATAATTCTAAATTGTATTGAAGGAATTAAAAATCAATACATAAAAATATCTGAAATATCACATTTTTGTGTCTTTTCCTTTTTAGAGAACAATGAGCGATTCAGAGAACGAAGAGTGCACAGAGGAGTCGAAAAGTGAGTGATGAGCAAGAAAGAAACAGAAAGAAAGTAAGTAAACAGAGTGACAGACAGCAGACGCCTCACACAATAGGAAACCATCTCAGTATGGAGGCTGATGGCAATCAAACACATGCTGGCCGGGTATTACGAGATATGTGTGTGTGTGTGCAACGCGCACTAAAATCACATTTAACAAGTGACAGTGATGCACACACACACCTTGAGGCTTTAAGTCTCCTGCACACACTGAGAGGGAACGACAGACGCAGTTTCTGCAGTGAAGCTCAGCTGTACAGGGGAGTAAAAGAAATAAAGAGGTGAGTGAAATAGAGAAAGACAGTGTGAGCGCATACTGTAAATCTATCCTTGTGTGACCGTATTTATGGTCGGTGACAGCAAACCGGCTCCAGCTGTCGATACACGCAAGTCTAACGTGATTAACTAATCAATGCGTACAGTGGTCTGAACCTCTGTGGTAAACCCAGCACCACTATATCAAGATACATATCAAGAAAACGTCTGTTCTGTCGATCCACACAAATCTGAAGAATCCATCAGCTAAATTACTGCATGCCACATCTCAGGGCCCAAACCAACAATTTAGACAAATTACTCAACAAAAACATACACAAACAAAACCCTGGTATCCATTTAAAACAGTGAATGAGTGCGCTTCAGCACTCACATCTCAAGAATGACATGAAAAGGAATAAAAAGAAGCCATTAATGCTATATTTAAGTATTTTTCTGACAGTAAATACACTCGTATTTGCTATATAGACTTCCAGCAAGCTCTGTTATTTGCTGCATTGAGGGTTTTTGTCAAATGTGGGTCAGAGCTCCGTATCTATTCACTATTGGTGACACGTCACATCAAAGCATGACGGTGGTATTTAAAGAACCGGGTCGGATGGGCCCGTCTGATTGACACTGAGGAGAAACGGAAGACAATCCGAGAGCCCCGGGAGGAAGGAGTTCACAGCAGGGACGTGATGCTGAGACGGTCCTCGATGCTAAATCACAGCGCTCAGCTCCTTTAATGAAAATTGGCTACAACATCATCATAAAAGCCGTGTGCGAGTGGAGCTCACGCACACACGCGCTCACACACGCTCACTCTGATTCTGTCGCTTGGCTTGAATCTTACAGTCGAGGCGAGAGAGTCCAACACCATCTGCCGTCACTGTGTTTGCCTTTCCAAATCCTGGTTATCAACAAAACACACACGCGACCCTGAAAAGACCCTAAAAGTCCCCTCATATGTGAAGAAAACATGCCCGGAGGGAAGATTACCTTTTTGTTAACCGGCCCTGTGCGGTTTATTTAAGCAGTGTTCTATACGATTCCCCTTTGATTTGCTAAAAATGGCCGTGTAATTAGACTGTCCCTGGGTATGTCCTTGGTTGGGATGCATCTGAGTGCATTATGGCATATTTTTCTCAATGCAATTAGTATATGCGCTGACAAAGCCCTGTTCACTTGTGTGTGTTAAGCATCCCAAAACATTTCTTAACTTGTGCAGCTTTTGCTTTTCACAACAACACCAAAAAACCTAATTTGGGTAAAAGCAAGTATATGAGACGAAAGCATTATGCCAGGCATGTTTTTCCCAGACCTGTCAGCAGCTGTCGCTGGCAAATGAGTCGAAGCTGCCAAAGTCCAGAGTTGCGCACGCGTACCTTTTCCCAAACACACCTGGGCACACGGCTGGCACGCATTGGCACATGCGCGTATCTGCCGAAAGGCCTTCAGTGCACCCTTTTCAATGTGATGTCTCCGCAGTTATTATCATTGTAAAGCTTTTTATATTTTCATTTTCAAAAAAAGGTACATTTATAAGACTGTGTTTTATTACCTTGGCATTAAATTCTAATAAAAACGGATGGAGGAGTGATATCCAATTTGACATTTTACTCAAAAGTTCAAAAAGGGGGGCTTTCACATTGATGCCCTAGAATAACCATTTTTGGTTCCCCAAAGAACCTTTTACTGAGCGGTTCTTAAAAGAACCATTTAAAAATCTAAAGAATCTTTTTGCACTTTATAGAACCTTTTGTGGAATGGAAAGGTTCCAATGATGTCAAAGGTTCTTCATGGAACTTTAGAGTGCTCTGACCACCATAATCAAGCTCTGGAGATTTATTGGAGCTAAAGAACTCAAAAAATGCTGTATTTTCAATTCACCAATTTAGAAATTCACCCAATAATGACGACTTCTGCTTTTGAGAACTACGAGTCCATCTGAGATTTTGTATGTTTGCACACATTTTTCCACCTCAGGTCGCCTCTTAAAAACATATTCAAGCAGCCAAGTCTTTATGCAAATACACTGTGGAAATGAAGTCTTTTTGCCACTTGATCTCCATCAGGGGGTCCCTATGCGTTTCATGCGGTTGATATACGACCCGACCCCCAGGGATACACACAGCACGAGCGAGCACATCAAATCTGCAATCATTAACACAGCTAATAAATAAACCTGTCGATCAGCGCGCGCATTACAGCGTGTTCTCATGGCACCAGGGTGCGACAAACACCACTCATGATGATGAATGCCACTTGGGCTACAAAGCACTTGCACTAGACAATTGCAATATTGCGCCGTGTCGTCCCAGGTGGGGAAAGAAAGTCAGATCCCTCAAATGCTGGTTGCTGTGCTACGGGAACTCCATGGAGCTGCCCTTTACCAGCCTAATCTGTCTCTGTTTGTATGTGTGTGTGTGTTCTTGCCATCACATAATTAGGATAATATTGACTGTGACAGATGTCTCAGATTTGTTGACAGAATTATATTTTTAGTCCTGATCTGTACAGATTATTGAGCTCCTGAAATGTTTGAGATATTCAAACTATTATGCCGGTGTGATTGAAAGGTGTAAGAAACTAAACACAAGGCTGCTAAAATACATCTAATTGAAATAAAAACCTGTTTGGCTATTAAACGCTCTATTTCTGATTGAAATATAACTCTAAAACAAAGAAGAAAAAAAGCATGATATTCTATGATAAATTGTTAAAGTATTACCAAAATGCCTGCTACATTATAATAAGAGTGTTTCTTGAACGCCATTTCATATTGATAATGATATGATATTAAAAGTTAAATGATATTAAAAGTTAAACTCTTTTAAGCTCTTTATGTTGGTTTTACAACATAAAGGGTTCTGCTATTGTTACAAGCCACATCTAGAGATCTGTTTATATTTGGGATATTCTTACTTAAGAGTGTACAGTGTTTGTTAAACACAATAAGCAAGTACACAAATATGTGTAGGGAGTGACAGACACATCTGTTCTGCTCAGCGTACAGCACTCTAGAAAATCAAGCCCTTTCTATTGTTTCAGCACAAGCACATGGCACAGCGGTCACCCTAAAACACACCTGTGCAATCAGTTCCATGCAATTGTAATTTAATCACTGCTGTTCTGGCTTTTACAAATGTTCTTGATGCAAAACTATGTTGCATGAACAATATAATGCATGCACAATGTGAATCTCTGTCCAATATACATGCAATGATCCACAGCATAGTGTGTCCAGCTGGTAGAATTTATTGTGTAAGATGCACTTTTGTCTATGATATCTATAATGCGTATTCTTCTAATTTGGTCTATTGTTCTGTATCTTTTTTTTATTTTTATATATAAGAATTGTAGTATGCTTTGTACAGTCTGTGTCTGGCTGTCAATGAGCCCCAATTTCCCCACACGCAGGATCAATAAAGTACACATCTATCCATCCATCTAGCTTTTTTTTTCTTAGAAAATTTACAATACCAAGGTTGTATTATAGTAACAGTCCCATTTAGTCTGCCTTCTTAAAATAAAGAGCCATTCATAAAAAAACCTCTATGTATGTATTGATGAACGTCTATCTATGTATCTATTTGTCTATCTATCTATCTATATATCTATCACTTTACGTTATATGTAAATATAATTTATCACAGTTATTCTAACAAAGTGTATTTGCAGGCAGCTCTACAAAATAATGGCATGCACGTTGTTCATTAACTCTGTACTTAGGCTACTTATGTAAATATGTAATGCAAATACTTTATGTAAATATACTGCATAAACGTGGTCATATAAGTGTGACCCTGAAATAAGTCATGGAGGCTGTTTCTAAGAGTCTTACCCTTAATGAAGAACAGATTTAGAAGTATTCCCAGAAGGATCATGTCGCCTGCTGCTGGACGGTGATGCTGCTGGGGAATCTCGGGGAAGCGCGTCTGGAACCCCCGGATCGGTCCGACTCAGTCCGACCCACTACATCCATACAAAAGGACCACCGTCCGACTGATAGAAATCTCCAAAACGACGTGTCCGAAAATCAATTCCAACTACAAACTTGTGCGATATCACAGGCTTTCTAATGCGTAAAAGGAAGTCCGAAGAGCAGACCAATGATTTCATACAACAAACGAGGCAAAAATTACAAACTGTCAAATGCACTAGCAGTAGATGTCCGTTTTACTCACGATCGGAGTCTTTCTAAAATAATCCCCGATTTAAGCGAGTACCACCATGATAGACGCGTAACCAAAGGCGCGCGTCAGATGAGCCAGTGTGAGCGTTAGTGCGCATCAGTTTATTATATGTGAGCGCGACCCCAGATGCTTGATTCCTGCTGTCCCACAGCACAATGTGCTCAATCCAGTCCTCAAACTCAGCGGCGAATTTTACATGCATCTGCCTCGCAGTGATTGGCTCGGGCATTCTCAGGCGCATCCATGCAAAATCCCTGACCAGCCTTCTGGAGAGCTGGGTCGGTGCTCCTATAGGCTACAGAAAATCAGCCTGCGCTGCAAGCATTTAAGTTTGCAAGTGATTCTTTCAGCAATAGTGAAATGTTGCGGCGATTAAAAAAGTAAAGTAGACTGGTCAGTCAAACTGTGCACTCTTAAAAATAAAGCTTTTAAAACGATCCTTTTAAGACCCAATTACTGAATGGTTCTTAGATTTCATAGATTTATCAAAGGATCAAGAACCATTTTTGGCTGTATGGTTCCTTTGAGATTAAGAAAGTTTATTATATTAGCATATTTGCGAAAATTCTGTGTAAACCACTGTTTTGGGTGTAAGAGGATATTTTATAAAAATGTTTGTGATAACCTAATGTATTTGGATTAATTTAATTATGTTAAAAAATATGTGTGACTTGAATAAACCCAGTCAATTGGGATTTTGGGGATTTTAAAGATCACTCACAAAACAATATTTAACGGTGAAGCAATACAGAAATATGGGAACAGGCGAGACTTCATCGGGAGAGTTCACAGGGTGTTCTGTTTCAGTTTGTTTACAAAACTCCATATTGAAAAATCCCATAAGGGTGTTGAACTGTCCAGACCGTGGATACTATGAACACAACACTGAACTTTAGATTTTGAAGTTTAGTTGGCAGGACAACACAGAGATGCCAAGGCTGTACATTTGTTCCAATTTCAGGAATTGCGAATTAAACTTTAATGAGAATTTGATTTGTCCAAGTGGTCTGACTCCAACAACTGGAGCTATAATCAGGAGGCTTATGTAGATACACATTCGGCTGATTACCGCAGTGCAACAGCCTGCATGGTCATCTGTGTGTGTGTGTGTGTGTGTGTGTGTGTGTGTCTGAGTCTTGCTGGGCAGACAATCATGACCATTTAACTAATCAGAGTAAATGCCATACAGAGCCACTGCCCTGATGATGTCACAGTTCTTGAGTCGTCACTTTGAGTGCTTCCATCTGGTTGGACTTTTAGGGGCCGGAGAGCCACACTTCACTTATTCTTTTGTCCTCTGCATTTTCAAGCAATCTGGCCACTCTTTCTGTCCTCTTTTCAAATGTAAGATGCCGTTTTATCAACCCTTTTCAAAGATGTGAGTGGTGCTTGACTGATGTGCAAAACTCACCACCACAGTGTTACAGTGTTGGCGAAGCTACTTGATAGCCTTTAATGTAGGCTATAGCTACCTGGAGTTTTAAATGAACAATTACAATTAGGACTACAGCATCAAATTTTATAAGTAGACCTAAATGTATAATAAATAGCCTAGGCTACTATAAAAACACTCTTTTTATTTAAATTTTATAACTGAGTTGAAAATATAGGCCTACACTGCAGGGAATCGAATTAGTTATTTCATTTAGGCCTACATGAACCGTCCGTTCATTAGAAGGATTCAGACTTTCCATAAACAAATGAGAGAGGACCAATTAGGACGAACCGATTCACTGGAATGAATCAGACTTTCCAACGTAAATTATGAGATAGGACAAACCGATTCATTAGAATGAATCTACATGTGAAAGAGGAGCATTTAGAACGAACCGATTCATTAGAATGAATCGGACTTTCCAATGCTACATTTAAGAGAGCGAATCAATTAGGATGAATCGATTCACATGAAATAATCTGACCTTCCAACGCTAAGAGGACCATTTAGGTGAGCGTGTCCGTTTAATTTTCTAATCAGACAACAGCAATAAAGCGTTTGGTCTCACTAAATCGCAAAAATTTCGATGAAGTTCGCTACTGTAAAAGCCACACTATTATGACTGGAATGTTTTGGGTGGTTACCGGGCCATTGGTATGCGGTTACATTGTAAACATATTTGTTTTACCTCCCACAGTTCCACACTGGTTTTCTTTCCTCGATCAACTCAAAGATTTTCCATTCGCCTTTTCTCTCTTGTTCTCTGTTTCTCCTCTCCACTCATCCCTCGCTCAGCTCATCATTGCTTTACGATGGCTGTGACCTTTTCAGTGGCACTCCACTATCAGACTCTTATCTCACTGCCAGTGTAGCCGAGCGGTCATTTATGAGGTCACTTCACAGAAGTGGACATTAGCGATAATGTACTTCCAGTGACTCAGGTGTCACACTAAAGCGAAGTCCAGCGCGCGCACGCACGCACGCACACTTATGCTCGGCATATAATCATCCAGCTCTGTGTACAATACATGACAGAGATGTGGACGTTGTAACAAATTAAAATGTCCGTTGGTGGAAGAAATATTTTGCTTGATGAGAGAAGAGAAAAAAGAGACAATATATTTTCTTCAGAGTATTACACACACGTCACACACACACTTTCTCGATCCCACTTGGTTTGTACGCTTGTTAGTTCCACTTGAAATGGCAAATGACAAACAATCAGAGGCAGTGAAGCAGTGGCTTACCAGCTCACAGAACCAGCCAAAAACAAAACAAACAAGGCAATTACTGCAATTCACACTACACCAGTTCTCCATGTTAAACACACACACGCACACACAGATAAACACAAAGGCCTTTGCAATTATAAACATTATTCTCATCTCTCGCAATCTATTTTTGACATGCAAACTAGCACTACACATATACATAAGCGCGCACGCGTAGCCTAGCTCGAGCAGCGGGGATATACACGGCACATTAAAACGACTAAATCCACTGAATAAAATATTTTCACATCTCCAAGGTTATGAAGAGAAGGTGGAGAAAATCTCCTAACTGATTTTTTATACATCACTGGCTTTGCAGGGCTTTGATAACCTGAGGCCAAAAGAGGAAGTTGGCAGATGTGTTTAGTTTACGGCCCGTTTGAATGTCTCCCTCTCAGAGATAGAACAGCTTGATGCCTCTGTGCTTCACAAACACACACACAATCATAGTCATGCTTCTTAAGTAGTTTAAGCACTATTGCTTTAGTTCATGTAATTATTTCATAGCCTATTATTAATTGCTAAACGACTAGGCCTACTCACAGAACTTGTCAGCAGGAAGAATTCAGCAATGTTTGATGCAGTTTAACATGTTTAAAAATGCTTACAGTATTTTTTGTATCTCTCTTGCACACTGGTTTGATAGACTTTTTTATGACTGGCGGTAAATTATAGACCTAAAATAGATAAAATGAAAGCATGCACGAACCGTGTTAATAAACATTTGGCAAGAGACAACTACAAATTCAAAGTTTTATTTGTCATAGACTGTATGAGTCATTCTGTAAACACAATACAACATTTGATGAAGTGTGCTAAATCTATCTATCTATCCATCCATCCATCCATCCATCCATCTATGTGTGTGATGATTTTCACAATATTTTTATTCTATTTTAAATATATAAAGGAAAAAAAGAACCCACAAAATTAACAAAAGAACAGCATGACCAAATATGTATTAATCTATAATCTATTAATCTATAATCTATATCTGCACATTTTTATTCTCCCCCAATCACAAAACTTATTTACTTCAAAATAATTGTGAGCTATCATTATAAATGACACAATGAATAGAAAGTGACATAACTGGAGTCTTCATGTTCAAAAGTTGTCAGGTTCTTCTCTCATTTAGGATTCATACTTATTTTTATTTTTGTCATGCCTGGCATGCAGGTGAAGCGTAACATATCCACCCCATCACATAAAATAGACAGAAAAACAGTTTGTTAAATTTTTTTTTTTACTATTTATAGATAATTATTGAATCTTAATGCTAATGAGAAAACCCCATAACCCGGAAATTTTTAGTTAGAAATATTTCATCCCATCACTTATTCAGAATAACCCATATTAATTTGTATTAATTCAGCTTGAGATGACATAATGCAATTTCTTAGCACTTAAACACATTAATTGTCTGAAAGAAGGTTTACAAAATAAATTTACTTTAAAAATCAGGCTGCTGTGTCATAGAATGACTCTTACAGTATGCATCTGGCACAGAACATTTAATTAGTATTTTCTGTTTGTGATCTAGGGGGCAAATAGGCAAAAACAAGCAGATCAAATATGAAGGTTTGCCGAGTTGTGTAAATGTTTGTTAGTTATGCATGCAGTTATTGATATGTGTGGTTGCGGGCCACTGATGAAGGATCTGGCCCTGACCCCTGACGGCGTTTTATCTGACCACAGCAGTGTGGAAACTGAAATCCTTCGAGATTTTTCTTGCCGTACAGTATAATCATGCTGAGATGTCCTGCACACGGGCCAGAGCCTGTTTAATCATCTGCCAGGGAAAAATTGCAAGTCTGATAACTTAAACTAATAGCACACCTCTCCTCAACAAACATTTATGCATATTTATACACTACATTCAGCACTGGAAAGGTCTTAGAAGTTTACAGCATTTCAGCAGCATTTTCACCAACATAAAAGCTTGAGGATTTGAAATGTTGAAAGCTTGAGACTTTGAACATTTGAAAGTGAAGAATTTAAGACGTAAATATTAGTATTGCAACCTGTAGTGAAATGAATTGCAGTAATATATTTGTCTTTGATTTTGTAATGAAAGGTAATAATAATAATAATATTCAATTTGATTGTGTTTCTAAAATACCAGTTTGAATGTGGACACTATCAAAAGTAAAAAGAGGTTTGAGTCCACTTTAAAGTCCAACTACAAAATCAATCCGAATGTGCCGTTAAATTATTGAACTATTAACTTAAAATCTCAGAGGGTACTTCAAGTAATTATTTTACGTCTAAGGGCTTCGACTGACACAAAAATTTTGGATAATCCTGTATTAGTTTAGCCTGGAAATCCAGACCCAAATAACTCGCTGAGCAAATTCAATTTGTGCTCTCGCGAGAACTCTTGATTTCCAGGGTAGTAAATGTATAATTCGTTACCTAATGTTTTAAATGGGACCTTATTGTAAAGTGTTGTAAAGTCCACTATCATGGCCTTGTCCTTGCTGACATTCACCTCAACTTCCTGTAGATAGGCTTTGTCTTCGTTGTCAGCATCAGACCCATCACAACAGAGCGAGAGAGAAAGAGAGATGGCAGAGAAAAGGAGGAGGGTGGGGTGGAGGGAGAACAAACATGTCCCTTTGAGATAGACTCTAGTACTAATATTGACCAGCACGCTTCAGAAAACACAGACGCACGACTCCGCTACAGTAATGAAAGTCCCACAAAGGACCATCGACACGTTTTATCAGCAACCTGAATTATCAGCGTCTGTTCACCTTGATTGCTAGTGTTCATATGTTTCACTTACACACACACACACACACACTCACTCACCACTGCACATGCAATCATCCAGCAAATAAGAGCATGTGGCACACAAAAAAAAATCACAAAACGCGTTTCATGTGCTCAGCAGGTACGAGTCCAACTGAAACACACATGCACATGAAAAAAACAAACACGCATCACAAAGCTAAAGTTGGTGAGCTCATAAATTAGACATGTCATTTCAGACTTAATCAGAGGCTTTGGTTCCTCTTTCTATGTAATATTTTTCTGCCTGTAAATCTTATAGATTTGAGGTGTCATCCATGTCTGTACACTCTTAAAAATAAAGGTATGCCATAGAAGAGCCATTTTGGGGTTACCCAGAGAACCCTTTGGCGAAAAGTTCTTAAACAGTTCTTTTTTTTTTTTTTTGTGCAAATAATATTTAAATAATTTGAAGAACCTTTTTCCACTAAAAACAAAAGTTCTAAAAGGGGATTTTCGCAGTAATGCCATAGACAAACCATTTTTGGGTTCCCCAAAGAACCGGTTCTAAAAAGAACCATTATTTTCTTAGTGCAAGAACATTTTAATAATCTAAAAATGCACTATAATGCACTATTATTATTTTTTGCAGTGGAAAGGTGCCATGGATGTTAAACTATTTTTAAGAGTGTTGCTGAATGAGTTACACAGTAACCACAAACTGCTGAAACTCCTAAACTTTGGTATGAGCAATAATAATAGTGATGATTACCTTTAAGTACATGTGCAGTAGTTTCTGAGATTCAGGTTTTAGTGCAGCCAGAGGGAGGAACTCACAGAAACGTCATTCACTATTTCCCCAGGTTAAAACATCAGGGAGCCTCTCAGCCATGAGCAAGCTGTTCCTCTCTCTAAAACAGTTTCTGTTTACTATTTATTGTGGCGCTGATAGGCTTTTAAGAAATGATAGTTCTTCCTGCACTTAAGATGGAGGTTGCTTTATTACCTCCTGAATAAATGAATGAATAAATAGCTAGTCAAAAGAACAAATTAAGAATAAACATGAATCTGCTGAGATATGAATTTTTTTGTAACATTTTGCAAAATATATCATCCAGGCTGATATTCAAACATTTAGAGATTATCAACTGATAACTGTTAACCCTCTAGTGTCAATTCAAATGAACCAGTGTGTGTGTGTGTGTGTGTGTGTGTGTGTGTGTGTGTGTGTGTGTGTGTGTGTGTGTGTGTGTGTGTGTGTGTGTGTGTGTGTGTGTGTGTGTGTGTGTGTGTGTGTGTGTGTGTGTGTGTGTGTGTGTGTCCAACTCTGCCATTTAAAAGAAGTCACACCTACTTATTATTGTTTTCCACTATTTATGAATACGTATTTTAATAATAGAATTTCATTGTTTTAGTAAAATGTAAAAAAAAAAAAATCAGCAAGAATGCATTAAATGGATCAAAAGTGACAGTAAAGACTTTTACAGTGTTATGTGCAGATAAATGCAGATTCACCCATCCACCCATCCATCCATCCATCCACCCATCCATCCACCCATCCATCCATCCATCCACCCATCCATCCACCCATCCATCCATTCACCCATCCACCCACCCATCCATCCATTCACCCATCCACCCATCCATCCATCCATTCATCCATTCATCCATTCACCCATCCATCCATCCACCCATCCATCCATCCATCCATCCATCCATTCACCCACCCATCCATCCATCCATCCACCCATCCACCCATCCATTCACCCATCCACCCATCCATCCATCCATTCATCCATTCACCCATCCATCCATCCATCCATCCATCCATCCATCCACCCACCCATCCATCCATCCATCCACCCATCCATTCACCCATCCATCCATCCATCCATCCATCCATCCATCCATCCATCCATCCATCCATTCACCCATCCACCCATCCATCCATCCATCCATCCATCCATCCACCCATCCACCCATCCATCCATCCATCCATCCATCCATTCACCCATCCATCCATCCATCCACCCATCCACCCAGCCATCCATCCTACAGTATATATTTGTCTACAAAGCTAGTTTCAAACATTTAGGGCATAAAGTGTATATATATAGCACTCCTCCTAAATGCCAAAAGATTAAAGTTCATTGCAACGCTCTGAAAGTTAGTGCGAGTTTTTACAGGGTGAGTGACAGGACTGAGGATATGAGTTTTGACATTGGACAGATTGTGTGTCCCTCGGTGAGCCTCGAGGAGGCAGAGGGGCAGGATCAGCCTCTTCATGAGGCGGGGCGGGTGGGGTGTGTGTGTGTGTGTGTGTGTGTGTGTGTGTGTGTGTGTGTGTGTGTGTGTGTGTGTGTGTGTGTGTGTGTGTGTGTGTGTGTGTGTGTGTGTGTGTGTGTGTGTGTGTGTGTGTGTGTGTGTGTGTGTGTGTGTGTGTGTGTGTGTGTGTGTGCGC
The DNA here is from genome assembly GCF_965113295.1 of Leuciscus leuciscus. Classification (NCBI taxonomy): domain Eukaryota; kingdom Metazoa; phylum Chordata; class Actinopteri; order Cypriniformes; family Leuciscidae; genus Leuciscus; species Leuciscus leuciscus. The sequence goes on from NC_138732.1 coordinate 8,191,563, forward strand.
ATTTCAGGACAGACTCACAGATGTGCGTGACGACCCCACGGCTATGGAACTGCTGTCGCTATGAAGCACACATTGCATAGCAACCGGATAACATCAGTCAGATAGGCCTGATTTCAATGTTTAGATATAAAAGGTTATAAATTAATTAGCCAAAGGCAGACACAACACTGTATAAACAAGAAACACAGTAAGATCTTAATACAACTTAATTATGCTAGTCATAAAACTCCTTATATGATTCTTTGTTATCACCTTCAAACCTGATGCTGGATAAAATCATCAATCCACAGGTGACCTAACTAGCAGGGCACATTTTCCACAAGTCCAATTTGTGAAAATGATATGCACAGACTGTAAATCAAATGAACTGTTTAATATTATTATCCTGGTGACTGCGGTACGTGTGACAATGTGAGGCGGCTATATGACCTTCGCTACATTAGGAAGTGTTGATGTGTTGATTTCCACACAAACAAACTTTAATTGCAGTACGGTAAAAAGACGTATCGCACATCTCACCGCCAGGAAAATTGAAAGATGCAAAGGATGCAAGGTGCAGACGGGAGTGAGAAAAGGAAATGCCACTTGTCTGTTCTGTCTGTTTTTCTTTTCTGAGAATTAAAAGGCTGTAAGGCAACGGAGGGATTTTCTCCTGCTAAAAAGTCAGAGCTGCAGGCCACACTGAGAACTAAGCCAAGCTTCTGCCTTTCATCTGCCACAGCATCACTTTACACTGACAAACTGTGTACCTGCACATCATGCATTCGCTAAGGTGCCGTTAATTCAAAAGCCGCTTCGTAAAATACCGTCTTTGATCATTTTCATGCCATTTATGCTCCAGACCTACATTTTATTGTAACTTGGCCAGAGCTGAAACTCTTTAAGTCATTTGCCATCATTAAAAAAAAAAAAATTTAAATTAGACATGAATATTCAAAAACAAGGTGTCATGGTAATGTGCATTTTTAGGATGAGTCTAAAGACAGGTTTTTTAGCACGTAATAATAAAATAAAAAAATGTTTAAAAAAATATCTTGAGGTTATTTATTCACACTTGACAGCTTAAAATGAAGTGTGGAAAAAGATATATATATATATATATATGCAACGATACATTTCAAATGGAAGTATGGTATATTGTTGTCATTATGAACAAAATGTAACAGTATAATAAGAAATGTTTCTAGAGCAGCAAATCAGCGTATTTGATATCTGAAGTATCTATCTATCTATCTATCTATCTATGCTATATTTATCTACAAAGCTAATTTCAATCATTTAGGGCATAAAAGATATGAACTCACCACCTTGTAGGTTTAATTCGGTGAGTTTCATCCAGTTATCATAAAGAAAACAAATTATTTATTTTGTGAGTAATAAATAGTTATACTGGGTTTTATTCCAATTTTAAAAATGAACTATAACATAACACATGGAATGTCCAAGAACAACAAAACAAACCACTGCTGTTTTTCTCAGTAGACAGTTTTATGGTGCAGGGGTCATGACCTGTGACAAACTCAGCCCAGCAGGACACCTAATAAAACATTTATTTCTTCATTTTTTCACTTGAATAAAAACACAGGATGAGCTGCATATGTCCTGCTGTTTTGTACACTGAATAATTAAAATAGAATTAATATATAAATCATTGTATTTGCACATTACTCAAAAGATTAAATCAAAGCATGTTTTTTTAAAAGAAACACTGTGTTCAAGGGTGCTGAATGACGTTCACTTAAATAATCACGTGCGCGGCTGCCACCTGCTGGTGAAGAGTGGAACATCTGGGATTAAAGTTGTCCAATTACGGTAAACCCGTTCTAAAAAGTAACATAAAGTGTTAAATCTTGAAACGAATGCATACATGAATAATTATACATTTATCAATCTGTATATAAAGTCTTGTTTTTGTAAGTCTCAGTATCATCTCGGTTTAAGGACTGAAATATGAGAATCCGCCCACTTTCCTCAAGTGTGTCCAATAGTGTCTCTAGAGGAGTCATGAGGTTTATTTTAATGACCTTTGCTTGACTTTTCAACCAATTTACAGGTGTGTCATCATCTTATGTGGACAGTCAGCGACATGGAGGGACCGCATCAACAGCAGGTAAGCGAGTTTATTTACTGTGGATATTTATAAACATCATACTTTTGCCCAAACTTTAAACTTTGCGCAAGAGGAGTTTATTCGCGTGGCATCATCACTGTTTGACGTTAAAGAGCACGTGAGCTCATCGATATAACATGTTAGTATTACATCACCTCTTTAATTTGATTGCTGGCAGGTTTTGAACCCGCAGAGACTGAAGTCACTGAAAGAATGGGTGCAGAAAAGCTCCATCACTTTAACACAGGTCAACGGGCAGAGGAAATATGGTGGTCCTCCTCCGGGTAAGTGCTCTTGAGTTGAACTGAGATCAGCCGATTGCAATTAAAACACAACCTGTGGCATTTCAAGCTCTTTTATGTCTCATTGCATGAGATTTGAAGCTTCATGTGGATGAAGACAGAGCTGTAACACATGGCATCACTTAAAGAAGCCTCTCGTTTTCCTTTATAACATTGCGCAGAGGCACAACGGCCTACTTCTGGCCTCTCTTTTCAGAGGTTTTTAAGCATAAATCTTCATCATTTGGGTTTAGAATAGCTTGTCAAGAAGGAATGATATATTGTAGCCATCTGATTAAAGTTTGAACCATGCCTCTTTTGTGCTTTGCCTCTATCTCATTGAAACATGGACACCTGGAGATCAATTAGGCTGCAAGTCCTCATTGCTACTCAATTAATGCTGATTGGAAGGTTTTAGATTAGATTTAGTTGGTTGATGAAAGGTTTGGAGTTTAAATTCTAACGTGTTGATCCTTTTAGATGTCTTTAACATGTATAAATCATTATAGTATATTTATTTACAACAAAATTCATCTTTGCAATGCAGAGGAAACATGTGGCATTTTTATGTATTTACACAGTCTGTTTAATGCAGCTCAGAGTCGACATTAATGCATTTAAATTGCTATACATGCATAAATAATGTTTTGAACATAAAACGCTGAATTGAAATTAGAAAAGATTTTAAAAATGAAAAGACTTTAAATGTGAAATTAAAACGCCCAGTAGGTGGCAGCAAGTCACTGTTAATGAGCGAGTCATTGAGTTTCAACCGATTCAATCAAACGGCTGATTCATTCAGGAAAGAATCATTTGACTGTCTTAATGAGTGAGTCATTGAATCATTCATTCAAATGATTTGTTTATTCAGTAATGAAACACTGCTGTGTGTTGCTCAGAGACTCAAAAAAAAGTCCTGTTGCTTTGTTTGGAACTATTTTCATTGGCAAAATAGAGCCAAAACATGCAATATTGTCTTAAATGTAAGTCACTTAATAATAAAATTATCACATTTGTAATTTGTAATGACTATTGTATTTTATTTATCTTATTGTATATTTATTTATACTTTATTCATTTACATATTGACTTAATCATTATTAATAATAATGGTTATTGTGATTATTAATTTTGATCATTTGTCATTATGACAATTTTAACAGGATTGATTGATTGATGCATAAATTGCCCACGGTTAAGTCTTCAGTTTCATTCTGCTCTCATACTTTGTTTCAACTTTAATCATGAAGTCCTTCTTAAATGTAATTTCATTCACTTTTGTTTTTGCAGAAAAGATAAAAAAATATTCCTTTCTTCTCCTCCTCCAGATTGGCGAGGTCCTGTTCCCGGCCCGGGGTGTGAGGTTTTCATCAGTCAGATCCCACATGATGTCTACGAGGACCGCCTGATTCCTCTCTTCCAGAGCGTCGGTGCTCTTTATGAGTTTCGCCTCATGATGAACTTCAGCGGGCAGAACCGGGGCTTTGCCTACGCAAAGTACGGCGACCCCTTCACCGCATCCACCGCCGTCATGACCCTCCACCAGTACCCTCTGCAGGAGGGGGTGTGTCTGACGGTTCGCAGGAGCACGGAGAAGCGGCAGCTGCGTCTGGGGGATCTTCCGGCTAACGTGAATCGGGCGGAGATGCTGATGATGCTCCAAATGATGTCTGATGGTGTGGAGGACGTCCTGCTGAAGTTGGCCGGGCCCAAAGGGAGAGAGGCCGTGGCTCTTGTGAACTACTCCTCCCACTACGCGGCGTCCATGGCCAAGAAAGTGCTTGTAGAAGGTATGCTGTCTGGGATATGGAAATATTTTGATTATGAAATGATTGGCTTTTTAAAAAAGAAAGTATCATTGCGCACTTTTTCTGAACTCCCTGAAACGCCTCGATTGTAGTCTTGTGTTTTCTTCCGGGAACAAACATGACACAATGTTTCTCATTTAAATAATTCCCGGCCAAGGCATAAGCAAAAAAGGGGGACGAGGCCTGGTTCAGTTGCGTTAGAAGTGTGTTGAAACACGAGGCTATGTTAAGGGGCGTGACATTTCCGAAACCTGCTCAAAGCAATTGACTAATCAAAACACGTTGGTCCAGTTGACCAATCAGAGCACATTGTGCTTTTCAGAAGGAGGTACAGGAACTAAACAGAGCATTACTGACAGACTGGGAAGAGAGAGGTGTTGTAAGTCAAGTCAAGTCAAGTTTATTTGTATAGCGCTTTTCACAATACAGATTGTATCAAAGCAGCTTCACAGTATTAAATTAAAATAATACAACAAAGTTTGTTTCAAGAGGAATTTATTGATTGATAAAATTTAATAAAATATCCCCAACTGAGCAAGCCAAAGGCAACAGTGGCAAGGAACCGAAAAACTTCATCAAGTGACCTAATGGTGTCCTAAAACTCCATCAGGTGACCTAATGGAGAAAAAAAAAACCTTGGGAGAACCCAGGCTCAGTCGGGGTCCAGTTCTCCTCTGGCATTTATGAGCTAGAGGCCGGATTGTAGTTTGAACTGTAGGATTATATGAATGCCTGGCTGAAGAGATGTGACTTTAATCTAGTTTTAATCTAGTGTAACAGTATCAAATATGTGAAAACTAGTGTTTGTTGAACATTCAAGCATGAAAACCTATTCTAGTACACCCCAAAAACAAAATCAAGACTTTGAAAAAGGGCATAATAGGTCACCTTTAATATTAGACATATTACGTCACCATAGGGCTGGGTGATATGACCGAAAAAATTGTTAGGTTCAAACGTTTTATATCAGTTGATGTAGATAATTATCACGATAAATATCAAATCTTTAATTCATTCAAGTTTAAAGGCAGATTTTCGCTCCCAAGTGAAAGTTGTAGAAACTAGACTATGGTTTTAAGTTAAGAACTTAATTGTAAGAACATGACAAACACTTGCCAAACGGTTGAACATTTCACAAATCTGAGTCTTTTTTCCTAAACAAAAGAAATATCTTAATGGAAAAATGTATTTCTTAGTTTCGTGCAATGAGTGACTGTTTCAAATCATGAAACAGGTTTGTGTTGTCTGACTTTGATGGCACACATCTTCAGCAGTTTGCAGTGCAGGCTGTAATATTAATAATATTACATTTATATATTCTAACTGTTTGAGTTAGGACTCTAGTTTTATTAAAATGTAACCATTGGTCATCCATAGTATCATACACAAAACCACCCCGATACTATAGTAAAATGTAACTATATGGTTTCTATGGCATTTGCATGAAAAACAGTAGCCTAAACACTTTTAGTATAAATACAAATGCACAAATGCTGTAGCGTAATAACAAAATTATATTCCGTTACTCCAATGCATTTAATACATAACTACATAAATAATATAATAAAATTCAATATCTCACATTTCTGTCACAAAACCATAGTGCAGTTAGTGTTACTACTGTAAATCCATGGTAAATGATGGCGATTTGTAGATCAAAAAGCCTTCTAACTGGATCGTTCATAGCAATTTGCTGTTGAGAATGTCAGCGCTGTTTTATCTGGTTTAAACTAGTTTAACTCACAGAGACATCGCTTTTTAGTGATCACATGATCGAGACCGATAAGTGAGTAAACACATCTGCCTTAGTAATCTTGTGCTGCGCCCTTATTGTTTTATCGCCCAGCCCTACCATGAAATAATAAACATTTATCTTTAGGCTGTGTATTTCTTATGTCATTCCAGCTTTTAAGAAGCAGTGCGGCATTTCCATTACCGTCAGTTGGACGTCCTTCTCCAAGTCCAAGCGTATCAAGGAGACCGAACAAGATGACTGCTTCACCTCACCTGGTCTGAAACCCCTCAGTAAACCCTCCCTCAGCCCTCCACACCTGTATCCTCAGCTCTCTCATCATGATGTCCCAGCACACCCCACTCGCCTGCCCTTCTTCCGGGCCGTGGGGGGTCCGACCGCCCCGGTGAGAGATGAGATGATGGCTCAACCCCCCATGAACCGCGACCCTGTTTCTCTGCTGCAGAGGATGTGCGAGGTGAACGGACTCGGTACACCGCAGTACGAAGTCCGTTACAATCACACTGGCCCCGACGGCTTCTTCTACTTCGCCTTCAAAGTCCTGATCCCAGGCCTCCCTCTGCCTCTGTACGGGGTCGTCCAGATCCTTCCGAGCACCAGCGCTCGAGCCACGAAGGGGGAAGTTTGTCGGGCCGCCGCCGAGCAGGTGATCCAAACCATGTGCAAGGTCTCAAACTTGCGACCTTTCTGAAATTTGAGCTACTTTTGCTAATGTAATGTAACATCATCAGTTTTACGTTCAGTATTATGGTTTGAAGGCATGTACTGTTCTAGTTTCAGATGAATGAGTGGAAATTTATGATACACACAAGTATTTCATTTACTGTAAAAAAAAAAAAAAAAAGAGGAACTAGGCAGTGAATTTCTTTTAATTTTACAAGCTCTTGAATTCAGCACTATGAGAGTGGTTTGAAGTATTATGTTCTTGTTGATATAATGTTTTATGATATTTTAACTATGTAATATTAATCATTTATGTTTAGGCAGCCTCATCACATTTGGTTGACTGCATGTTTTCACAACTTCTTATTTTGAATGTTTTCACCGTATTTGACTTTTCACGATTTGTTTTGCGTGTTTGTCACGATTGCTGACTTTGCATGGTGTGCTGTTGTGTTTCCTTGTTTGATGGGTTGTACTGGCTATAAATGACTTTTGTACAGTAAATAAGTTCAAGAAATAATACTTGTGCAGGCTATTGCTCACATTCCTGATTATAACATCCTTCTATTGCTCATACTTTTGGTACAAAGTTAAAAGCACTAATATAATTATTAAACTTTGACTACAGATATGAATGGTACCTCAAATCACATGGGTTGAGGAGAGATGTGCTAATATTAGGGATTAAATCTATTTTTCTCCAATAAAGCACCAGGTTTGTCATGCTTGGTTGTAAGGCTGCCTAATTTGGCCCCAAATTTTATTGATCAGGAGTACTATAAAATACTATTTACAGCTGTAAAATTCTAATATTTATGGCTCTCTTAATTAAAAGATAAACATAGAATTTCGTAAATGTTAAAGGTGCATTTTGCATGTGGCATTAAAACAGATCATAAAGAAAAGACAAACAAATGATCTTAGTTACTCATTTATTGATAGATCTGACATAAACGGAGCACATTTTAAAAGAGCAGGCAATGAGTTCAATGTTTCCTCGTTAATGTACATGTTCAACTGACAAAACTGGAACTGGCATGTGGTAAATGGGTCCACCGTTCTCCTCCGTCTATATGGTGACTGTTGTTAAGATTTTTTTTTTAAGATTACAAGGTCCGTTTCTTGACTTCATCCACCAGATCCGCTCTGGGCACATCCACCTGCAGGAAACCAGACAAAATAGTTTTTGATTTTAAAACATTTTCTTGAAGGTTATAAGATGAAAACTGGATTAAACAGGCAATATGAGGACATGTGACATCAGTAGGGCTGCCCCCTAATAGTCAACTAAACGTTAGTCGACCAAAATTGTATTGGTTGGCTAGTCGCAGTTACAGTCCGTGAGACAGATTGTTAATGGCGGGTCCTTGTGGTAATTACAGTACGTCGGGTAGGAAATCCAAACGTTCGCCTATCATCAATCAACCTCAAAAATGGTTTATCTTTTGAAACATTTAAGTAGTAGTAACTTTACTTGGACACTCTCTCTAACATTAACCTAAATAAATGTGCACTGTTATTAGCTGCATATGCAAGTGTTTGTGTGGCGTGTGGAAGCTTAAGTATGCGCTTTCAGTCTCCAGGAACTGGAGCGCATCACAGAAATGAACCGAACTCAGCATATAGGCTACTTGCCTCACAAACATGAGAAATATATCTATAGAAAGCTTAAAATGTCTACTTTTAAACGAACCAAAAATAAATAAATACTCTCTGATAATGTAATCCACATGAATGGTGGATTTCTGTCTATAGGCACATTCAAATTTACATAAGCATGTGATTAGTCAACTAATGGCTTAGACTAGATAAATCTTTAGTCTAATTGTGAATGGCATTTAAAATTATTGTATATAAATTACATGCACATTAGAGATTAAAACAAATCCCAGATCTCAATCTATGGAGATGTAAAATCTCACCTCTTCTCGGCTGGCCACGTTGCGCAGTTTGACGACCCCGTCTTTGAGTTCTTGCTCTCCTAAAATAGCCACCAGTGGAATCCCGGTTTCCTCACAGTGCTGCAGTTGGCTCAATAGCTTTGGGTTTTTCTTATATAAAACTTCAGCCTGCAGCAAATAATACACAGAGTCAGAGACCAACAATACAACTTAACTCATGTGTTTTCTTGATATGATATCCAAGCATATACAGACCTTGATTCCAGCGTTCCAAAGCTCTGTGGTCAGTTTGAGTCGCTCTTCTAGAAGGTTCTTCTGCGCTGAAGCCACCAGCACTTGAGTTTCAGTGGTGCGCACCTTCTCTGAAGATAACTAGAGGAGATGGGAATATTCCATATTTGTATTTAAATACCTTTCATATTAAAAAACAGTGGCACTCTTCTAAAAATGTTCTCAAATGATTAATAAAAAAATAAATATAGATACAAATTATTTTAAATACCATAAAATTTAAATCAATATTGAAAATAGACTATTAATCTTCCCAATTTTTAGGTTGTAAATGCCTTTCATAATAAAACAGTGGAACCATTTTAAAATGTTTAAAACTGATTACATAAAATAAATAAATCTTCCCAGTTTTAGATGATATAAACCTTTTATAATAAAACCGAGGCACCATTCTAAAAATTTACTCAAATTATTAATAATTAAAAATAAATATAAAGTGTAAATAGCATTTAAATAATTTAAAACAGACAATTGATCTTCCCTAATTTCTATTATGAATACCTTTCATAATAGAACTTCAAAGAATTATTTTTTTAAAAAATGTATTAATAAATAAAGATGTTTAAAAAGCATTAAATATTTAACATGAATAATTAATCTTTCCAGTTTTACATTTTAAATACCTTTCATAATAACACATTGGCACCCTTTTATAAATGTGCTCAAATAATAATCTATTTTTAAATAGCATTAAATATAATTTTTTTAATATATTTACCGTTAATGTTTTCCCAATTTTAGAAGAACACTCAGAAATGTCACAATACAAAAGGTGAATGTGATGCAAATGCAATTTCATGTTACATTTAACTGTACTCTTAAAACGCCAGTGTAGAACACTTGCTTCCAAATCAGACTTTAGTTATAAATAAACTCCCATTTTTTTTCTGTTTTTATACACCCTCAAACCTGCCCCTCTTTCTCTTACTCACCTCGGCCTTCTGCTCCATGATGGAAAAGATCCTCTCAATCCCAATGCTGACGCCCACGCAGGGCACTTTTCTACCCTTGGGGTCAAACATGCCCACCAGACCGTCGTATCGCCCCCCGCCGGCCACGCTGCCAACGCTTACACCCGCCTCATCCGCCCCGTTCTGCTCTGCTGGTGTAGGCACTGGTGCTGGGACGGTCTGGGATAGCACCGCTTCATAAATCACACCGGTGTAATAGTCCAGTCCTCGCGCCAGGCTCAGATCAAACACCACCTAGAGAGAGAGAGACTTAAAAATTAATGGGTGTGGGGGAAAAAAGCAATAATGAACATGAAATTATAACTGAATTTACTGAAACGAAAAACCGCTTTAATAAATTTTATAGGGTGTGTATCTCATATCTAATGGGTCATAAAATATAAGAAAAATGCATGTGGAGCATAAAAAAAATTAATCCGCTGTGATGTGATACAGCATTGCTTTCAAGTTAATCCAAGTTTTTTGTTCTGACCTGTTGGAATTTTGTCACTACACTCTGATTGGCTGGGATTTTTGTCACCAATATTGGCAAATTATCACTTTTCTTGGCAAACATCAAGGGAATTTAATGCTTAATGCAAATATAAATAAGAAAAGATAAATGTAATTTAAGTTCTATCGATTGATGACATTTAATTAGAAAATACACAAAGTAGAAGCATTTTCAATACTGGTCTTAAGACTCTTGTGGTACAACCACAGATCTATATAAATGACTGGATTGCTCATGACATCATAAAAACTGAAGCCACCGCTTGTGTATTCATCACATTCAGTTGAATTTAATTGGAAATCATCAGATTTGAATGAGAAAACATTACCTTACGCGTCAGCGTTAGTCTCCCTATACATTCTTACAATGCAAACGTCCTAAACATTTAAATGGTTATTTGTTTTGCGTTGTCAGGCGTATGGATTTAAAGACATCAAGCCTTATTTCCAAGCACTTATACTGTCGCTCTGAGCAAGATGATGAGCTTTTCTTATTTATATTTGCATTAGGCATTAAATTACATTAATGTTTGCCAAGAAAAGTGATAATATTGCCAATATTGGTGACAAAAATCCCAGCCAATCAGAGTGTAGTGACAAAATTCCAACAGTATATATGCAATATAATAATAGGGGCTTGTATGTATTGTAATATTTATTGTATATTCAAATCAATTTCTGCTTATAATCCCAGATATCTGTTCATGCTTAATATTTTCTGCATAATTATGTAGATAAAGAAATCTATCTTGAGTTCGGTCAGTTACCCGTGTCGGCAGTGTGCAGAAGACACACTTCTATCGCTGGGTCCAAAATCGAATAGTTCCCTTCTATATAGCATACGGAAAACAGTACGCCAAAAGAGTACATAGTATTTGAAAAACAGTGGGTGAAAATACCCGGATGACCTACTACTCCCACTGAGATTCTGAAGTGCGCATTAAATTAACACTATACTATCCCATGAGGCCACGAGAGAGGATTTGTGAATGGCAGTGAAGCGACTCGACTGACACTGGTAGGTCACATGACAGTAACAACATTCGCCATTGGATGTAGTACGTCTGATTTTCATTCACACTACCCATATATATTCTATATAAAACATACTTTGAACAGTTGCGAAGTAAATTCAAATGTAGTACCCACTCAGACACTATGCGATTTCAGCAGGGTATTTATCACTTATCTGACCCGAAAAGACCATAAACATTACAGATAACGTCTGAAGTAACAATTAATTTGCATACATGTATCCACAAAACTAATCCTGTCCCACTGATACGTTGCAAAGCGGGTGATTTTAGATCAAGGTTTTTCGTGTATGATGCTGTCGGAATACCAATGTTGCTTGACCGCCTGCTGGCAGTTTAAAACGCAATGAGCAATCCAGTCATTCATATAGATCAGTGGGTACAACCTTCTTTTGAAGCGTTCTTGACCTCTGACCTCACCTTGTCTGTGACCTGGAAGAGCTCCAGGTAACTGAAGAGCTGCTTCATATCCGTGAGCCCAGCGCAGGCCTGTTTGCTCTGGGACAGTTTGGGGTCCTGAAGCAGTCGCTCAGCCAGATCCTTCCCACCTAAAGGTCACAGATGTCAGTGGATGTAGAAAACACCCCAGGTAACATATCTGGACAGGGAGAATTTGACTGTAAGTGATTGTGAAAAGATGGTGTGAGGAATGTTACTCACCCTGCATGCTGACATACTCCCCGATCCGATCGGCAATTTCCTCTGAAAGACCTTTCTCATTTACCATCTCCTTTTTTACATCCTCCCAGGCCATCTACAAACACAACAATCGGCATGTTAAATTAGGGCTGGGTTGACAGTACAGATGAATTGATTTTAATCGATATTCAGTTTGAAGAACCAATATAGATTCTTAAACAGCAAAAATCCATCTATTAGTCCATTTTCTGTTGATGTGTGAATAAAAAAAAAAAAAACTAAACATTTGTACCACAATAATTGCAATAAGATTGGTTACTATACCCGATTTATATACGAAACGAATCAAAATTGAATCAAATCAAAAGTTGCACTCGAATCAAGCTTGTGAAATGGAACTGATTTGTGAAATCTGTCAAAATCCACCTCCACACATTTCATAAGATTAAAAATATTCAAGCGTTCTCTTGTGGTTTGATCTCTCACCTTGTCCAGTTTGTCCACTGTGGAGCAGATTGTGCGGAACTTCTCGTCCGGAACGCCGCACACGGCAAACATTCCGTCTAGAATGCGTCGGTCATTCACCTGAAACACCACAACAGTGACTATTCATCTCAAGCTGATACATATACAAGAGGTTCTACAAAGACTCTAATGACCACAAACACTTTCCCAATGCTGACCAGCAACTAACCTTTATCCGAAAATCTCCAAGCTCTAATTCGCTCAGGATCTCGTAGACAATTTTCAGACACTCTGCATCAGGGATCATGGCGTCGTACTGACCAGCAATATCGAAATCCTGCAGCCACAGAGAACAAGAATTATTTATATTTAGAATTTTGAAAATAATAACGACTACTAATAATGATAAAGATCATAATAAATTATATTAGTAACTGATTTTATTAGGGGTGTTTTGCCTCAAGATTCAAACCTGCATCCCTGTACAAAACATTTTTCCCTTATATCTCACGTACAGCCTTTTGAGAAATTCTAAATGTAGAAATGTTAAAGTGCCCCCATTATGCTTTTTCGGATTTTACCTTTCATGTAGTGTCAAATTTGTCTGTTTGTGAATATAAAAGTTCTGAAAAGTTCGTATCAAAATGCATGACAGAAAGTTACTGTCTCCCAAAAGAAAAAAGATTCTGAAGTGCCTGAAACGCGTCGTCAGTAATTCCAGTCTTACTTCCTGCACGAGCCAATGTAGGTTTGTAACTCGTTTGCATAATGCCAGCCTATGGTCTTCATTGGCTGCCCAATAAAAACGTCTACTTTGACCCTCAAACACTGTAGTTGAAAAGTTTGGTTCATGTTGTCGAGAAGACGCCGTTTTCTGCACTTCAAGCATGCACTTCCATTAAAACCAACAGCATCGTTACTGTTCGTATCAATATGCATCAAGTGCCGAGGAAGACTTTTGAGCTGAAATTCATTTATGGTAATGGCGTTTCGTTTCCACACACACTGTCAGCAGTAGACCAATCACAACAGAATAAGCCAACTGACCAACTAGAGTAAAGGAGGCTCTCAGAAAAGAGGGGTTAGAGAGACCGGATCCTTTATCCAACCATTTTCAGACACTAAGAAATGAGGTGATGTGCAATGCATGTTATGAGAAAAGTGGATGCCTGTAAAACCTATATAAAATGGCATAATAGGTTCTCTTTAAACAAACAGAAAGCGCAGGTGTTCAGACAGGTCCCAGAATCCAGAGCGAGGTACTCACACACTGGTAGAACTCCCTGTATCGGCCCCGGGTCATGGCTGGGTTGTCTCTACGGTACACTTTAGCGATGTGGTAGCGCTTGATGTTGGTGATTTTGTTCATTGCGAGATAGCGGGCAAACGGGACCTGAGGAGGACAAAGTCAAGGAGCCAACTGCAGAAAGCACTGTTGAATCTTTATGGAGTTGAGATGAGATTGTACACCGGCATTTACATGATATGCTACAGCCATTCATGCAGCCAGTGAGTTATGCTAGTTATTTTAGCAATCCAAGATGGCTTTTACAGCAATATAATAAAGAGATCAATCAGCATTAAATGTCAAATTATGAATTAATTTAAATTAACATTAGATTTTAGTATTTTGCTTTTGTTTTGCTTGTTCATTTCTCTTGTTCATAATGTTTCAATTGTTCACTGCATTAGTTAACATGAACTAACAATGAACAAAACTTTGTAATGTTAATCTCAGCATTTACTAATATATTTTTAGGATCAAAAGTTGTATCTGTTAACATTACTGCACTGTGAACTAACATGAACATTTGTATTAACTAACAGTTAGAAAGGTTAATAAATGCAGTAAAAACATTGTTCATTGCTAATTCATGTTTGTTAATGCAATTACAAGTGTTACCAATTTCTCACATAAAAAAAAAAAAAAAAAAAGGTAATTTAGGTTTAAATCAAACAACCTAACAGATACAAATCAATCCGACTTTCCCCAACAGCTATGCATCTGCAAAAAGATTCAATATAAGATCAATATAAATGTCTTATGGATACAGTGAGGTCATATCTCAGGGACAGAAGTTCTCCTCCCTGGTCCTTCAGATCGTAAATGAGTTTAGAGTCTTCTCCGTACTTCCCCGTCAGTGTCTCCTACAGAAACCCAAGTAAATGGTCATTACAGTGAGTTAATGCAATTATGTGACGCACAAACTGATGTGTAACCATTCAAGAGACCTTCAGCTCAAAGACGGGGGTATCGATGGTTTCAGCACCATGGCGTTTAAAGCAGCTGATGATGATGTTGAAAACCTTTTCTCTTATAGCCATCTGCTTGGGGTTATAGTCCCTGGTCCCCTACAGAGAGGAAAGAAGAGATCAGCTCAGTACAAAATAGCTCACTTTAAACAAACCCGCGTGTCTAAAATCACACAAACCGTGTTATACCTTGGCTGTTTTGAGAACAAACGCATGTTTTCCCTCATCTCCTCCCAGCTGAGCTTTGAGCTGCAACAGTTTGGCCACCTCTTCATCAATCTGAGAACAAACAGCAGTTTTTTACCTTCAGTATGATCAACACGCAGAAACATGAAACTTATCAAGAAAATAAAGATCACATTTCATCCCAAAATCAAAAGAAGCCCATTTGAAGGATTTATTTTTGCCAAACAACTTACATCATAGTAGTATTTGTTGTAAATACTGAATTAAAATTATGCTGGTTTAAATTTTTTCAAAAATGTATTTTGTCCAAATAAGATCTGTTGTTATTTTTTTAACCTTACATGTATAGCATTCAAAAGTTTGTGGGCTCTAAGATGTTTATGTTTGAAGAAGTCTCTTACACCAGTGCTGGGTAATTGTAGTCGATTACTGAATCCAAATTGCATGACAAAAATTGTGGTTAGTAACATAATCCATGACATTACACATTTAATGTAATATAATCTGACTACTTTCAGATTACTTTTGGCCTAACTTTGGCCTTTCCCTGACAGGGGTTTGTGAGTTTAGTGAAAATTACTCACATTTTAATGTGTTCGAAAGACAAAAGCCTTCTTTAGACAGCAATGGTAATACAAGCCTAAATTCAATCTGTTCATCATATAAAGCGATCTGGGCTGAGTTTCCCGATAACGTTGTCTCTTAGCGCGCTACGAAGACTCTTAAGGTATAACTTAAAGGTATAGCGGAGGATGTTTTACTTCCTGGTGGGTAACCTGTACTATTGGTCCTCCTAATTGTCAATCATTCTGGTGAATCAATCAAACTTTTCAAAAAGTGGAGAGGGCGGGTCTTATCTAAAATTTGGAAAGATCCTCCGCTATACCTTTAACTAAAGGTATACCATTGCTAGGCGTGTTCCCCGAACCATACCTTAGGAAGCTGCTTAAGATATACCTTACGTGCGACATTACCCGGTGCTGTCCGTGGCGATGCTGCTGAATTGGTTGATATCGATGACTCGAAAATCATTTATTCTCTCGTGCAGGGGCTGTTTCACTGCATTATGTGAGAAAGTGGTGTTCTTTATAAAAGAAGCACTTAAGAAATAGTTGAAATTGCATTTATTAGGACTCATGGGATATTATAAAAAAAATTATCCAAACTATAATAGCCAAGCCTTCATATTTTAAAATTGTATCAATTGCTTACATAATAACCATTTCAAATTTTTAAGTGCTTTCTTCTCTTTCCCATTTTTGTTTGCTGAGGTGGAGCTGCGAATGCAATGAAATATTGTTCTTGTAAATACTTTCCAGCATTTCAGTAATAAAAGTATACATCTTACGTACGGTGCTCTGCAGTGATCAAAAAGGATTTAAACAGTGAATTTTGAATCTCTTCTTGTAAACTCAGAGATTTGGATTCAGACGGCAATTAAATTACCACACGACCTGTTTATCAAAAAACAGTAGGTACTAATTTGGCCAGGGATTTTTACGCGGGTTGGGTGAGAAAAAACACTGAAATTATGGATTCGGACGGCACGATTTACCCCTGTAAATGTTTAAAATACCAGACGAGCCCATGAGAAAAATGTTTGCGTCCGAATAGGACTTAACTGACAGTAGCCTATGCTTTCACTGGCCTTTAAAAGCGCTCTTTTATTAAATTAATAATATAATTAAAATTCTAACAACAATCAGTGTAATGACAATTTTATTCTTTGCATGAAAACACTTGAATTAGCCTAAAACACTGTCTGGGTGTATTAAAACTTAAGAATTATATTCATATAGACCTGCAACAGTGATAAGGTAAATCTAAGAGTGGTCCAGACCAACCTTACGAAAGTGTGACTTACAGAAGGTATACTTAACTAAGAACGTTTCGGGAAACACGTATTAATGATAAGGTACAGCTTAAGGTGTAACTTAAGAACGACGTAGCGTTAAGAAGGTTTTGGGAAACCCAGCCCAAGTCTCTTCAGAAAATTTGGACTAAACTACTCAATTCATATGGATTAGTTTTACCATCTCTTTATAAACTTTTTGAAGCGTCAAAGTGGTAGTTGTGTATCTGTCAATGGAGGGACAGAAAGCTCTCAGATTTCATCAAAAATATCATCATTTGTGTTCTTAAGATGAACGAAAGTGTTACAGGTTTGGAATGACATGAGAGAGAGTAAATTATGACAATTTTCATTTTTGGGTTAACTATCCCTTTAGGAATTTATATAAAATATATATTTTCAATTTGAAGTGAAATGTGACCTGTTATTTTCTCAGCCTTCAATAAATTCTGTATGTTTTTGGATTGAAAACAAGATGTGAACAAATGACAGATGGCATGTAAAGCTAAAAGACATAAGATGAGCAGTGACTGGATTGTGACTGAAATAAAAAAGGCACCTGTGATAAAGTCATTCCAGAAGAGAAACGCAGAGACGGCAGGAGCACAGCAGACCGACGGCCCATGAGTCCAGCACACAGGCGCACGGAGACCAGCCCCAGAGCGTTCATCACACAGTCCAAACACACACACACACCAGTCACAATACCATACGGTCCAAAAGCATCCACAGGTGAACGGTCCAATCCCACAAACAGCAGGGATATTCCAGGTGTGCGGTGTTGATGATGTTGGTGGTATCCGTGGCAACAAGCAGGAAGAACAGGAGAAAAGTGGTGAGCAACCCTGTCACTAGGGGCCAGTAAGAGAGGCATCACAGCAGCGAGGAAGCAAAACATGAGAGGAGGCAGTCAAAATCCACCAGTATCCCAAACTGAGTTAATCACGCCACACCTCTTAGTTGAGCACATAAACCACATCAGGGCTTTTCTATCACCCCTTGAAATGAATCCCTCAAATACACACTATACTACAAACATGGGGCTTTTTTTAGTCATATTTAAAGGGACTATTGACATCCAGTCTCACTTCTCAATCAGAGATCAGGTGATTTATGTCACAATACCTTCACATTTTCATTCTAAACCAAGCAAATTACTACAAACAAATGCATTTCGAAATATCTACTGATCAACACAGATTTATTCATCCATCTATATACAGTATTGATGTCTACCATGGCTGACAGATTGCATCAGCTGGCTAACCGTTAGCATCATGCCGCATTTCTAATGTAGAATACCATTCATTAAATCTTGAATAACGATACTGAAGCAATTCCATCTCTTAAAACAGCTCATAACCTGCCATGCAGAGCAGACCTAAACATTTGTGGTCTCCGGTTTTCTCATTTGAATGATAAAGCAGGCAGCCATGGGTCACACCATGTGTTCCTTCATTAAGCTTTAAAGAACGCTTCAGAGCTCATACTAACCTGTTCTTTGCTCGCTTTCTCTGATTTCAGTTTCCTGACGACCTCTCCTTGTGTTTTAATCGCCTCCTGTATTTGCGCTTTATCGGCCATGGTGCTCCAGAGAGCCGATCTGATGAACCTGCGACTGAACTGCAGCTACTACTGCGGGCGCACAGATTAAACGTCACTGCATTCCCTCCGATGAACACCAGGGGGCGCTATAGATTATCTCAGCGGAAAAAAATAGCGGAACGATAAAACACTAGGGGACAGCTCAAGAAAACAATTTCATTTATTATTTTTCCATTGCATTCATACACAAATATTTTGGGTTGATTTGAAGCATTTAATTAGAAAAAAATTGGACATGGTATGTATGCAATTTTCTCATAACTGTTATAGAGCCAGTGAAGTGCAGGTGGCGCCAAAGAGACGCGACTTCTGGAAACCGACGCAAAAACCCGCAGAGAAAGAAGAAGAAGCAGTCATATGTTATGATGATGAAGGTGGGGTTTGAATTATAAGCAAGAGCTGAACATTAATGTAGGCCAGCCTGCTAAAAACCGTGCAAAACACTACTTGAACCTAAAGGTAAATACATTCCAGCTCATAGACTAATGTTTGCTCGTTATAAGTGACAGCGCTAGGCATATTAATACTGTTTAACTGGCTGTTACTGAGTGTTAGCTTTAGCATTCACAGAATAGCATCAGCTGTCACGGGTGACAACTGAAGGAATCAGATGCTTTGCGGTTTATCCTTTGACCGTTTGCAGCCAAATTGCAGACTTCTCAACTATGTAACGTTACGCATGTTTCGGTGTGTCATTAAGCTACTGTCTTCATATTCCGAGTTTTCTGTTGTTTAAGTCACTATCTGCAGGATCCTTGATCATAAACAATGTTCCATATTCCATAAACCACGGTCATTTATCTCTTTGTGTTCAGTTGATTGTCATCTAGAAGTCCGTGCTGTTCTGTGTGTATTGACTTGATCTGTGTTGATTTGTTTGCTGGTCAGGCGGTATCATGAGTCCAGCGCAATGGGATCTTCCTCCAGAGCTGTGCTGCAGGCCCATGGCCTTTGTGGCTCTGACAGGCCTGGATGTGGTTTATAATGCCATCCACAGAGCCATATGGGATGCTTTCTGTGCCAACCGGCGGGCAGACAGAGTACCTATCTCTTTCAAAGTTCTGGCAGGAGACCATGAGTATCCAAAGTGCAGAACCAAGGTGAGACAAAAGAGCTATGAAACCTAAAGATTTTTTTAGAAATGTCTAATGCCAGGGACACATTGTATGATTTTGGGCTGTCCCAGATGAAAGATTACCAATCGTGGTGATCTCTGTGGTCGTGGCTCCTAAACGGTGGTCCTACGTCGTACAGTGAGAGATGTTCAAAGACGGCTTGCGACCAAAGATAGCCTGCGATTGTTTTCTGACAGTGTCATAAATCTAGCATGATCATCTCTCAGTGTGTTTGCTGCTGTCTACTGACTAGCCAATAAAAAAAATCAACATGAAATGGCGCTAAAACGTAAAACTACTTACCTCGAACTCCAGTTGCAAAATGTACATGCCTATCTAACCTTTTTTTCAGTGCACAATGCACATAAAAACCACAATTGCCAAAGTATAATTTTTTATTCTTCTATAGCCTACTAACTTGTGCCGTAGCGGCTAGCCTACGATTCAATAGGTGTCATCATCAAACAGTCTACATACATGTCGTACCCAAGTTTATTACTTGGAAAACAAATTAATTTAACTCGTGCCACTTGGCTTTTGTGTTCTCTTTTCTTGTCAGAGAACATCGTATGAGTGGTACATCCCTAAAGGGATTCTGAAGACGGGTTGGATGAACAAACATCTCAACTTGGTGCCTGCGCTGGTCGTGCTGTTTTATGAGCTGGACTGGGATGATCCGCAATGGAAGGAAAAGCAGTCAGAATGCGCAACCAAAGTGGAAATTGTCAGGTAAAGTTTTATAAACGAGTCATGATTGTCAACTAGTCATCTAACAAACAGCTTCCCCGTTCTAAAATGGGTAGGGGGGAGGGGGAGGGTCGCTACCAAGGCTGCATTTATTTGATTAAAAATACAATTTATTCCTGTGATGTAAAGTGGAATTTTCAGCACCATTACTCCAGTCTTCAGTGTCACATGATCCTTTAAAAATCATTCTAATATGCAAATTTGCTGCTCAAGAAACATTTATTATTATCATCAATATCAAAAACAGTTGCTTAATATTTTTGTGGTAACTGTGATTTATTTTATTATTTTTTAGCATTTGTTTGAATTGGAAATCATTTGTAACATTATAAATGTCTTTACTGTCATTTTTGATCAATTTAATGCATCCTTTCTGAATAAAAGTATTAATTTCTTTTAAAAAAAGTTTTAATTAGTAGTGTAAATCTGGATACATGGGTGCAAAAACGTTTGTTAATGGTTGGTGAAAAATCAATTGAACTCCGAATTTGAAACAAAATAGAGATTTTGGACAAATCCAAACAGTTTTTTTTTAATTGTTGTTTGTTGATGTCGGATCAGAGACATATTTTTTTCTCACAGGACAAGTTTACAGGGAAGAAACACGAAGGTTGCTGTTGTTTTGATTCAGAAGAAAACTCCTCTCCCACCAGGTATCACAAATCTAAAATCTGTGTTTCAGGGACTTCAATCTGTGTCTTGGCTAGTTGTTAATGGGTAAAGATGTGGTTGTGTCTCAGGTGAAGATCTGGTGGCGTCTGAGAGGGCTTCTTCTCTATGTGGTGCCTGTGACCTGTCTGGGAAGTCCCTGTTTGTCCTGCCCCATACTGACCACCTGGTGGGGTACATCATTAGGTTAGTCTCGCACCTGTTTACACCTGGTATTTAGGTCAATAGGCGGAGAGTAGGTGGTCCTTTGTGGCTGTTCGAACACATTCGACCACATGAGCGTCTACACTACAAAAGCAATCCAGTCTAATGTTTTTTCGACTACCTCTGGAAGTGTCGAAAGTGGACAAGCTCAAAACGTTTTAGACCCCATTTACACCTTTATTTAGATTCGTCCACTTGTGATCCGATTGACCAAAACGCATCTTTGCTAAGTACTCATTAGCATACAACAATAAGATGTTTTATGAATAATATGTTAATTATAATATAAATATAAAAGTAATTTTAGTCTACAAAAAACATCAATATAAGGTCCTTTTTATTTACTTTTGTGTTATGGTTATAAAGGTATTTAAAAGTTCACTAAATCACTGAATTAAAAAAAATCTAAAAACTGTATATACTGCCTCAATCGCAGCCCAGAATACATGACACAAAGTGACTGAAGTGATTGACAGACATTTTTCATTCATATTTAATTTGGTGTATTTATCTGCCTGCAGGTTGGAGAATGCATTCTACGAACATGCTCAGACCTACTATTATAATGAGATCAGGAGAGTGAAATCTCACAAGGAGTTCCTCAACAAAACTACACACCAGGTAACTAGGAGGCCATTCTAGAACTCCAAAATTAAACACCTGAATTCATTCTAAATGACTTTTAACCTTTGTGCATGCTTTGTGTATGTGAAGTTCATAACACTCAAATAGAGGCATTACAACCAATACGAAAGCGAAATCTTTTGAATGCATAGCCTACATAAAGAATAGGACATGCAGATGATCTCATGCAAAATAAGTACTCCACAATTATTATTTGGTCACACTTTAATTTAGGGTCCAACTCTCACTAATAACTACGACTTTTGCCTCAATAAACTCTTAATTACTGCTTATTAATAGTAAGTAAGGTATTGGGTAGGATTAAGGGATGTCGAATATGGTCATGCAGAATAAAGCATTAATATGTGCTTTATAAGTACTAATAAACAGCCAATATCCTAGTAATATGCATGCTAATAAGCAACTAGTTAATAGTGAGAATTGGACCCTAAATTATAAGTGTAACCATTAATTTTATTATGGTTCTTGATTTGTTAGTCATCTGTTGAGTGTGAACAACTTCTGCAAAAACCCTTGAATGCTTTGAATTCTAGTTGCTGTTTGTCAGGCACCAGTTTAAGATGGGCTTCTTTAGTGAACTAAAACAGGACACTCAGAACGCCCTCAAGTAAGTGCTGTTAACAGGAGTTTTTACATTGCTATTTTTACATTACATTTTATTTCCCTGCATTACGGTTTGAAAGCCTTTTTAACATGGAATGAATTTAACGCATTATGAAGAAAAAGCTGTGAGGGATAAACTTACTGGCTGCATCCGAAATCGCATACTTCCCCACTATATAGACAAAAGTGACAACTTTTGTGACTACATGTGACAAAAGAAGTATGTCTGGATTTACAGTACTCATAAAGGACTAGGCAAAAAGTACCCTGATGACTTACTACTTCCAGCGAGATTCTGAAGTGTGCAAATGATGGACACTTTACTATCCCTTGAGGCCACAGGAGAGGATTTATGAATGGAAGTGAAGCGATGTAACTGATGCTGGTCGGTCACATGTTAATGACAGCATGGCAAATGTAGTGTGCCCAGATCACAGTCGTATTACACACATTCATACTGTATAGAACGTACGTTTAGTAATTACTTATTCAAAATAAGTACCTGCACAAGAGAGTATGCGATTTTGGATGCAGCCACAGTCTTTACAATGAAACGCACTCTATAAAAGCCCCAGATCACATAATTTCACAAATGGCAAAACTGTTTAATGTAGTTTTTGTCTTCTGATGTTTTTTTCCTAAATACGTTTCTTCAGCTGAACATTTTTTCAGCTGATCTGTATGTTAAACGATAGTACAATCCATTGAACATTGTATTTCTATCCCTCACAGCCTCGTTTTCATTCCTGTCAAAAAGTAAATATAGCACTACACTGACTAGGGTCTATTGCCTAAATAAATATTTAGTATTTATTCATAAGGACCCTCACACATTCTGTGTGTTCTGTCTCACAGATATTACAGGACTGCTTATGTTCTTATTCATGAACTCCGAGCTCATGAAACCAACATGCTTGAGATCAAAACCATGGCTGGATTCATCAACTACAAGGTAAACTAGATTATTAGATGTTCTGAGGAAAGTGTGAGTGGTGCTTGCATATGGTTTTAAAGGACAAGTTCGGTATTTTACACTTAAAGCCCTGTTTACAGATCGTATCTGATGAAATAGAACGGTTAAGATAAAAATTTGGACACATGCTACTGTCCCGAGAATTTTAGCTTTATTTCCCCCCCCCCACAATGGTTGTCTATGTGCACTGGAAGATTCCTTCCTAAAAACACATTCAACTTTCGTTTACAAAGACGTGAAACTCACCGAGTGGTCAGGGGTGTTCACTGATATGTTCACTCAAAAATCGCTGAAAAAGATGCATTCCAACAGGTTTTATCGTAGTTTTTGTCCAACTCCATTGACTAGTATAGGACGTGCTGTGAGACCGCAGCACCTTTACGGTATTACTCCGCCGCTTCTTCTTCTGCTTCTTCTGTGTATTCAATGAAATGCCCGTGGTTTGCTTGCAATTGGCAAAGGTGCATTATCGCCACCAACTGGGCTGGAGTGTCTATTATTCAAGCTCTCAACGGAAGAATCACGGGTGTGACGCGTTTGGCAAAATAGGTCCACAAAAGCGAAATAAACCTAAAATTCTCGGGACAGGAGCATGTGTCCAAATTTTAATCTTAACCGTTCTATTTCATCAGATACGATCTGTAAACAGGGCTTTAAGTGTAAAATACCGAACTTGTCCTTTAAGACACGGCCAGTATGAGGTGTCATCTAAACAGTTGTAAATACTGCACAGGAAACTCTGTTCATTTCCTGTTTTCATTTTCTTCTAAACAGCACTGTCACGTTCAGTTGCATTTGGTTCAGTGTCTAACAGTGGTCTTCTCTCGCAGATCTGCAGGCTTTGTTTTCAGCACAACACCCCCCTGGACGCCATCGCTCAGTTCCGCAAACACATCGACCTCTGCAAGAAGAAGATTGGAAGTGCTGAGCTGGCGTTTGAACACACCGCCTGGATGTCTAAACAGTAAGATTCAACCCTGCCATATGCATGCATTCTTATTTCATGTTCTTAGACAAAGATTTGATCTATGGTAAAGGGTTTTAGGGATTTGGGTGTAATTAGAGATCTAAAACATGTCACAGTTTGACTATGATTTGTATTGTTCTCTTTTTGATGCCTTGTGTTTCTGGTTAGTTTATGTCCTCCCCGTTGTGTAGACAGATTGAGAGGGAGTGGGAGTGAGAGGGATATCTCTGAAGCAGAACATTGTAGAGCGAGTGGGATATTTTCAATTAACCAGACATATCTCGGCACCAGAACATTGTAAAAAAGTGTGGGTGTTTTTTTTAAAGTATCACCATAGAAATCATTTAGACCATCCTTCAAAACTACACCAAATGCCTCATTGCGTAATGTGTTCATGTTCAACGTATGTTGCTCAACAAACGTAATACTGACTCGCCACATGTAGAAAAAAGGAAAAACTAAGTTTAGAAGTTTAGAATTATAAATTTTTGAAAAGCTATTCCACTTATTGCTGACCTCTTGTTTTGATTTTTTTTAATATATTGTAATCATTATGATCACAACTTGTAATAACTGCTTTAATGAGATGGTTTCTGTCTTAATGAAAACATGATGTTAGCTAACTGCATGATTTGTATAATATTAGAACTCTACATTTCTAACATATGGACATTACTTGGGACACAGTCACCTCTGATAACAAATTGCTCTAAACTGAAATGTTGACACATTCATTTTCTGTAAAGCTGCTTTGAAATATGTATTGTGAAAAATGCTGTTCAAATAAATCTAAATAGAATTTTATTCATAAATGCACACACTTGATTGTTCTTTCTCTCTCTGTAGGTTTCAGTCATTTGGTGATCTGTTCGATGAAGCTATTAAACTGGGCCTCACCGCCATCCAGACCCAGAACCCAGGGTTCTACTATCAACAGGGTGCTTATTATGCTCAGGAGCGCAAGCAGCAAGCGGGACAGCTCTGTGGTCATGAGGTACTGCTACCCACAATGCAATGCATCATTAATGTCATCTGCATTTATTTGAGTTTGTGATGCGAAATGGTTGTGTTCCAGCCAGGTGTGGGCTATCCTGCACCCGACCCATTAGAGACCCCCTCCGGAGCTCTAGACTTCTACGGACAGAGACCTTGGAGACAGGGACATCAGAGTGAGTAGTGGCTTGGGAAGCACTATCACCCTTTCTGAATCTATCTGTCTTTGGGTGAATCTTATAAAACCTGTCAAGAACATGTTGTGTTTTACCCCCAAATTATTATATATAATATTAAATTATTTTATTGTATTTGTTATTATTTAATTTGTATTATTTTCATGACTTTTAAGCATATTGACTCATTATTATCATAATGTTTATCATAATGTTAATAATAATTCTCATTACTGTAATGTAAAAAAAAAAAACTCTGCTTGCCCAATTGGGTTTTTATGTGTAATTAATAATTCAATAGCCCCAACAACAATAAAACAAGAACTAATACATTTCATTTTTAGCGCCATATTCTAGACGTGCCCATTATATTGCAAAACTTTACTGATTCGATTTTTCCTAGACTATTAAAAGTCATTATTGCATTTTCCTTAAAGACTTTATACAAAATCTAATTTTTGAAATAACTTTTTTTACCAGAAGTGTTTTTATTCATCCAAATAGTTTATGTGTGAGTCAAGTCAGCTTACGTAAAAAATAGTAATTACTTTAAAATATAGTAAAATGGCATGAGTTGTTGGTGTCATGTATAAATATGAAGCTTGGAAGTTTACTCTGTACCTAGGTGTTATGAAGTCTTATTTCTAACCCAGTGACCTTTTGACCCTCAGGCATTGACCCTCCTGACTCTGAGAAGGAGAAACAAGGCATCCTCGCTCTTCAAGTCAAAGAGAGAGATGTGCTTCACTCGGTGAGATATCTGCAATACCTGTTATTTCATGACATACATTAAGTTATATCTTCAGGTTCTTTTGTGAATTTGATTTCAGACTCATATTTTATAAGATGTGAATGTTCAGGTCAGAAAGTATTGAATTCTCAAAGTGAGTCAGTCATGAGGAGTAAGGAATTATAAGGAATGCTAAGGGCCTTTTTAGGAATTTGAACAGTTATATATTATATTTTACAGCAATATTTCTCTCCTTATGGTTGTATATATGTGTTTCTGGTGTCAGGAGCTGATCATTGCTCTCCTCAGTAATGCTGTCGCCCAGTTTAAGAAGTACAAGTGTCCACGAATGAAGAGCCATCTCAGTTAGTCCAGAAACACACTTTCAAACATTCATCAACCGGATTTTCAGTTCTTTATTTAATTGCATAGTAAAGCAAATAACATTCTTACTCTCTTTTTTCTGTCTCCTTATGAAGTGGTTCAGATGGGAGAGGAGTATTATCATGCAAAAGACTACACCAAAGCATTAAAGTGAGATAAATTCAGAATACACTCTACTCCAGTATACACAGATACAGCTCTGTATTCCTAATATGAGTTATTGTATTGTGACTCCTCAGACTGTTGGATTATGTCATGTGTGACTACCGTACTGAGCGCTGGTGGTCTCTGCTGACATCTATCCTGTGCACGGCTCTGAAGTGCTCCTACCTCATGGGTCAAGTGAAAGACTACATCACCTACTCCATGGAGCTTGTGGGCAGAGGTATATGAACACCATGTGTAGACTCTCAGCTTCACCACATTCAAAAGTGACTGTATTAACACGTGTATATGTGTGCGCTTAGCCTCTATCCTCCCTGAAGAGCAGAAGTCGAGGATTGAGAAGAATCTGATTAAAGTGCTCATGGTATGTATGGAAATATTGTTCAGAGGGCTTGGCAATATATTTGAAAAATGTTGATATGTTATGTTTTTTGTACTTGATATTCTGAAAGTCCTACTGTAGATAAATATGGTGTGTTAGTAGGGGTTATAAAGTTGATATTTTCTTTTGCGATTGCCAGAATGAAGTTCCAGAGCCTGAACCAGACTGTGACCCGGTCTCCGTGAAGGCGGCCCAGTCACTGTGGAGTGACCGCATCTCTCTGGCCGGCAATAATGAGATCACCATTGAGGTCCAGGACTATGCGCCCTTTGGTGAGCTTTGGAGCTGATCGGTCTAAATCATTGATTACAAAACCTGAAAAACTAACAGCAAGTCTCTTATCCTGCATTTATTTGATTAGAAATATAGACAGTGATATTGTGAAACATTATTACAATTTATAATAGCTCTTTTCTATTTCAATATATTTTAATTTATTCCTCTGATGGCAAAGCTGAATTATCAGCATCATTACTTCAGTCTTCAATGTCACATGATCCTGCTGATTTGCTGCTCAAGAAACATTTCTTATTATTAGTGTTGAAACAGTTGTGCTGCTTAATATTTTTGTGGAAACTGATACTGTCTTTACTGTCACTTTTGATCAATTTAATGTACTCTTGCTGAATAAAAGTATTAATTAAAAAAACTTTAGTACGATAGTGTATATGTTATTGTTTTTATGTTAGATGACATGGAACAAAATGTAATGATGTGTATGTTTATGTTCATGTCCTCCTCTCAGTTCAGTGCAAAGCCAAGTTCCTGTCCCCTAGTTTCCACATAGATGAGCCTGTCCAGCTACACGTCTATGTGAGAGCCGACTGCCCACATCCTGTGCGCTTCTCAAAGCTGTGTGTCAGCCTCAGCAACCAGGTACAGCACACCTAACACTGACACACATCACTCCCTGACATTTGGCTTTTTTCTTAATGGCGACATTTGAATTGCAGGAATATAACCAGTACTGTTTGCTGGAGGACGCCTCTAAAGGTAAGGATATTCTAGAATCTTCCAGCCAGGAGAACATGTGTCTCGTCCCCGGCAAAACTCGCAAATACTGCTTCAAATTTGTAGCCAAAACGGAAGATGTCGGAAAGAAGGTTGAGGTAAAATATACATTTTCATTGACTTAATTTCAACAGATCTAATGGTGCCACGGCTTGTACATAGTGTTTTGTTTTATTTTTGTCTTTCAGATCACGAGTGTGGGACTCATGTTAGGCAGAGAGACCGGCCGCTACGTTTATCTGACCTGGCGGGGCGGCTGGGGGGATGCAGCCTCTTCCCATGAGACTTTGCTGGCGTCCCGCTGCTTTAAGAAGAGGACACGCTTCCCAGAGCAACAGGTGGATTGGGACACAGTGTCTATACAGTCCAGCACTATGTAAGTTGGAAAAAAAATATTAGGAAATATAGATTGTCACTGTCAGTCAGTACAGAAAAATATTGGTGTAGTTAATTTTCTTTCATTATTAAAATCGCCATGAATCAGAAGCAACAGATCTTTTCTTACATCCGATCGTAACAGATTATTATTAAAAAAATGTAAGGAGGGTCTTGGTTCTATTCATCTGTTTTTCATTGGGTGGAGGCAAATGCGAGCTTGCAGTCGATTGTAGGAAAGTGGCAGGTTTTAAAAGGATTAAATGATTGGAGAAGTTCTTCATGTGTCACCAGAGAGAGAAGTCTGTCGTTTCAACAAAAGATATGTTGACAAAAATTATGATATGTTTTGATTAAAGGGTTAGTTCACCCAAAAATGAAAGAAGTGTCATCAGTTACTCACCCTCATGTCATTCCAACCCCCCACGTCTTTTGTTCATCTTCAAAACACAAATGAAGATGTTTTAAATAAAATCTAAGAGATTTCTGTTCCTCCATTGACAGTCTACGCAACTACAACTTATATGAATATGAATTGCTCAAATCATATGGACTAGTTTATGAATTTTTTGAAGTGTCAAAGTGGTAGTTGCGTAGCGGTCTATGGATGGACAGAATTCTCTCAGATTAAAAAAAAAATCTTCATTTGTGTTTCGAAGATGAACGAAAGGGTTTGGAACAACATGAGGGTGAGGAAATGATGACAGAATTAGCATTTTTGGCTGAACCATCCTTTTAAGAATTATGTCAAAACATTTAAATAAATAAACATGAATGGATAAGATCAAAAACATGCATTTAGAAAATAGAACTTTAAATGCATGCTACTGAATAACTTTAAAGTCAAGTTACTTTCTTAATTCACATTCCTAAAGGTGCCTCTTTTGGATACAGTTTTACATTTATAAACATTAAATTATGTTTTTTTTATCATCATGCCCTGTAGGATCATCTCCAGAGTGCCCAAAATCTCTGTACAGCTGACTCATGAGCCTCCAACACTGACCAATGAGATGTACTGTATCACTGTTACCATCCAATCAGAAGAGGACACTGTGGCCAAAGACCTCAAACTTACTGCAGGCCTCAAACCAGGTACTCATGAAAATCTTTAAAAAAATTACTAAATGTTTCTTACACAAAAGTACCAACAGATCTTTTCTTCCGTGTTTTGACATTGTCAGAGTGAAACGAAAAAAAAATGGGGGAAAATATTGCAAAAACGCGTGCTGTGGGAAGATCTTGAGTGCGAAATCGAATTGTAATGCATTTGTGTGTGTATTGTATATTTCTATTGTTTCATTTAGGTCAGGATGCCAATCTCACACAGTCGACCCAAATCACACTAAACGGCTCTGAGGTGTGTGATGATTCTCATCCTGCCCTGCTTCCTGATATTCCCCTCGGAGATCTGCAACCTGGACAGAAGGTACAGCATCTTTTCACTGATTCTCACAGATTAAATTGATCATCAGCTGATCTTGACTCCTGTATGTCTATTGTGTACATGTTTTCTTGTGTGTCAGATTATGAAGCCCCTGTATATCCGTTGTGTGAGCACGGGATCCAGAATATTACTGTTTCACGTAGCCTATTCTGTGAGTGCGACAGTCGAGGGCAAGGACATCACCTGCAAGTGTCACAAAGTACGTAAAATCCGAACACCCTGTCATTCAATTGCTTGTTGAATGCTGAGAAATAGTTTTGTGATTATCATGTCAGAGCCAAACATAGACTTCACCCATAACCCTGTTTGCTTGTGGTATAATCTTATCACCGGTATTCAGTTTCACTCACAGAGTTGTATTGTTTGTTCTTCAACTGTAGGATGAAACTGTTACTGTAGAAACGGTTGTTCCCTTTGAAGTGGCCATGAAGTTTGTTTCCAGTAAGGTAAGAGTTGCCCTACCTGTTCACTTAGATGGTACATTAAGATTTGAGTAATGAAACTTGTCATCATTTACTCTCCCTAATGTTGTTCCAAACCCAAATGCATTTTTTCTTCTTCCATGGAACACAAAAGGAAATGTTCAGCTGCTATTTTTCTATACTGCAGAAGTGAATAGGGGTATCAGTCAAGCTCCAGAAATGACAAAAAGCATAAAAGTAGCCCATACGACTCGTACGCTGTATTCCTTGAAGTCATACGATAGCTATGTGTGATGAGCAGACCGTGAACTTCCCCTACACTGCAAAAAAATGGTTTTCTAACGAAGTTTGTCTTACAAATATCTAAACATTCTCAAATCAAGATGCTTTTATCCTTTTGCATAATCCTTTATTCCATCATTTTTGGAGCTCATATGGGTTTGGAATGACATGAAGATGAATAGAGTGCAACAGTCGGCTTCCGGTAGTAAAACTATATAAAAATTTTCCATAGAGAAATCAGAGAGTCAAAACAAGCAAAACGTGCTAAAAGATCTCTTTAGCAAAGATCTTGACCAAAAACTGATGTACCTCTTGATGGAAATTACATCACAACTCTTATTTCCATCAATAGGTGCGTCAGTTTTTGGTCAAGATCTTGTATTGACAATGCAAGAGTCCAGTGTAAATCACTCCGCCCAAGTAGCAGTGCTTCGCCTTCTGAGAATATAGTTCCCAGTATGTATACGGTTAGAAGATGGCTGTGTCTCATGATGTGACCTTGTTATTTGTACACACTGTGACTATACACATCACAACATGTAAATAGGAAAATGTTGGCATTATTTTGTCACTTATTGGGAGCAGTAGACTAGATGGAGCCGTTTACCTCCAGTATTTGTGCTAAGCTAGGCTAGCGGTGGGTGCGTCAGACAGAGTAACGGTACGCACGGAGATGAGAAGGGTATGTATGGACTTATCTAACTCTGGGGGATACGGTGAATAAGCTAAAGTCCCCAAAAGTCGGCGTGTTCCTTTTAAAGCTGTTAAGTACACAGTCTTGTACCTTTTGTCTATTTGTCTGCTTTTCAGATACTTCTTTGCTTCAAATCAAAGTTTGTAATGTTATGATTCACCATGTAGCTGGTTGGTTTGGTTCATGGCTTATAACGCTTTAAAGTTGACTTTTTTGAAATCCTAATGGGAGAAATGAATGGAGAAAATACTTCCGGAACCAACGCAGCTGAAAAAGTGGGCGGCACTGTTGCTCTTTATAGATGACAGCATTCTTTATTTTTATGTGAACTGTCCATTTAAATGTTGACAGTTTTAAGCATGTATTTTATAAGGTTGGTAATCTGTTTTATGTGTGTCAGTTTGAGCATTTGGAGCGTGTGTATGTGGACATCCCGTTCTTGCTGATGATGGATATTTTGAGTGCGTCTCCATGGCCGATCGAGCTGGTGAACAGTGAAGTACAGCTGGCCTCCAGTATGACTGCCATCGATCAGCCCCTGAGTCAAGTAGAAGGAGGTGGGAGAGCATTATTTCTGAAGGTTATATTTTAATAAATGTGTTCGTTTTGTCGACTTTAGTTATTTGTTCGTGCAGACAGTATTTAAGGAACTCCTGTTCGCTGTTAGTACTGTAAATATACTCACTGATGCGATTCATTTCTGTGGTGTCCAGTCACTCTGCAGACCAGTGAGTGTGCCAGTGAGTGTTTCCTGCTCAAATGTCCTCCTGTTCAGAACGGCACCAGCACTGTCGCCTCTGGACACTACATCATCTCCTGGAAGAGGTGATGCCGCTCTTGTATTCTCACATTTACCCAGAATGTTCCTGCATATTTTACTGAAAGTGATGACTTTCCTTTTTTTCATGCCATGTAAATAGTTACATGAAATGAAAGTGAGAAACGATGCCTTGGCAACTAACTGAATTAAAATAAGTTTAAGTTTTTTATATTTCAGGAAATTTTATTTTATTTCAAGTAACGAAAATGTATATGTTTATTTGATGAATGCTAATTTCCTGCATGAACTTTTTTTTTTTAATCCAGAAAATCAGCATCAGCTGAGACATCAGTGGTGAGAACGATCATTATTCTGCCACATGTGATGGTAGAGAATATTCCTCTGTACGTCCATGCAGGTCAGTCTAACAAAAACTTTAAATGTAAGTTTTTATAGTAAATGTAGTTTAGTAATATAGATTGACTCATCTGAGACTGTTTTGTTTACTTTCTCAGTTTTATTTTCTGTTTTGTTGCTTATAAATTCATTCTGCTCGTCCTCTTTTTGTAGAGCTGCCATCCTTTGGTTGCGTGCGCGAGTCTTTGCCTGTCCGGTACCATCTGGAGAATCGGACCGGGCTGGTTCAGGATATAGAGATTAGCGTGGAGCCCAGCGATGCATTTATGTTTAGTGGACTCAAACAGGTCAGAGAAGAAGTTGGCTTCATAGGTCCTTCACAACACATACATTTTATTTGATGAATAGTATTGTGATTTTGCGATTTGATGTCTATTAATGGTCAAATGGCATGCAAGTGAACAGATAAAATATGTAATCTCCTTTTAGTGTTCATTTCATATAAAACTTGTCTCATATTGCAACTGCTGAGACATCTAGACACAAAGAACAAAGACTGTACTGCAGATGGAAATAGTTAATTCTAAGGGTGTTCACATTTGGGTTCACTCTCTCTTTACATGAACCAACTAACACCAAGTTACAATACAAATATTTATGTTTTAATTGTTCACTTTCAAATGTTCAAACTCAAGCTTTTAAAATATCAAATCCTTTTTGGTAAAATATTGGTGAAAGGCTCTAAACCTCTGTCCACATAAACGCTGGAAATAATGTAAATGTAAAGAAAGTGAACCTAGCACACATTGCGTCTCCAAATGCTAGATTCTATATATTTCTGTAATTAAATCACAACCTTTGATAACATACAGTATATTGCTATTTTGGTCTTATTTTGATTAATTTAATAACTTATTTTGAATTTACAATCAATCTGTTCATCAAACCCCTGTTTACACCTGGTATTAAGATGCATTTTGGTCGATCGGATCACAAGTAGACGAGAGAGACATATTTCCGTTTACTCTTCTGTCCACTTTCAACCACTTCTGTCCTGATTTCTTCGAGGAGAAGGTCTATGGGCAGGGAAAATGTATGTTTGTTTGTTTTTTCAGATCTTTCGATCTAATGGACAAAATAAGCTTTGCGCAATTTACATATGAACACGACCGGAGACGACAGAAAAACGTAGAGCATCAGCTTTCGTTTCTGCTCTGACAGCCGCAAGACACACGTGTGTGTTAGAAATCAGGAATGAACATTGGAAGATCAGGAATGAACATTGAAAGAACATTGTGCATGGTTTGTTTTTCATCTTCAAACCAAACTTGGGTCTTCAGTCGACAAAGTCAACAAATCCTGTCTGGCTAGAGCTCTTCCCATAATGTTCACGTGTTAGGTCAGTAGACGGAGAGTAGGCGTCTTTTGTGACTGTTCAAACACATTCGACCACATGGGTGTTTGCAATCCGGTCGAATGCGTTTTCGACTACATCTGGAAGAGTTTGAAAGTGGGCAAGCTGAAAACTTGTAGACCCCATTTACGCCAGTATTTAGAGTTGTCCACTTGTGATCCGATCGACCAAAACGCATCTTAATACCAGGTGTAAACAGGGCTAAATTAAAATAAGAAATGTTTCCTTGGTATCTAGCTGAAATAAGTTTCCTAGGCATGTTATTTTATTTCAGTTAACGTTTATTTTATTTCAAGTAATGAAAATGTGTTTTTTTTTATGGTTTTAGTTTTAGTTTTAGTTTTGGTTTAACTAATAACGCTGATCCAGAGTAAATTCACTCACACTTAGTCCAAGGGTGTCCGAAAGCTATACAGAGAGTTAAGCAAAATCCTCATAGAAAGGTAACCCAACAAGAAGCAAATGAAATAAAATGATAAATAAAAAATAAAAATGTAATGTTGTTGGTTATCAACAAATCAATGTTATCTTTCCCACAGCCCTTAAAAAAGTAGCTGTTCCTATTGCCACCACACTCACTTACTCAGGAGGTCTTTCTCATTCTGTGTCTGTGCAGGTGCGGATGAGGATTCTGCCGGGTGGAGAACAGGAGATGTTGTATAATTTCTATCCTCTGATGGCGGGATATCAAGTCCTCCCTCAGCTCAACATCAACCTGATGCGCTTTCCAAACATCTCCAGTCAACTCCTGCGCCGGTTTCTGCCTTCACGCATCTTTGTCAAGGTATACTCGCATATGAATCTGGATGTAAGATAATGTTGTGTACCATTCAATTAATTATGAATCATAATACATACAATATATGGGTTATTTCCAGAAAATGCTATAAATTAAATCGTTTTTAATAAATGAGTTATCAATCATATGCTTCATTATATTTACTAAATTAACTTTCATTTTGTAGAGTTATTATATTATATTAATTACATTATATTATATGAATTATATTATTTAAAATATTTACTAAATTAACTTTCATTTTGTAGAGTTATTATATTATATTAATTACATTATAGTATATGAATTATATTATTTAAAATATTTAATAAATTAACTTTCATTTTATAGAATGCCCGTATTAAATTATATTATTATTATTATTATTCAAAATATTTAATAATTTAACTTTCATTTGGAGAATGCTCACGATGTATTATTCAAAATATTTAATAAACTAAAATTATCTTTGAAAAATGCTCATTGTTTTATATTATATAATTCTAAATATTTAATAAATTAACTTTCATTTTGTAGAATGCTAATATTATATTATATTATTTAAACTATTTAATAAATTAACTTTCATTTTGTAGAATGCTCAATTATATTATATTTTCAAAATATTTAATAAATTAACTTTCATTTTGTAGAATGCTAATATTATATTATTTAAACTATTTAATAAATTAACTTTCATTTTGTAGAATGCTCAATTATATTATATTTTCAAAATATTTAATAAATTAACTTTCATTTTGTAGAATGCTAATATTATATTATATTATTTAAACTATTTAATAAATTAACTTTCATTTTGTAGAATGCTCTATTATATTATATCATTATTCAAAATATTTAATAAATTAACTTTCATTTTATAGAATGTTGTTTATATTGTTCAAAATGTATAAAAATGTATACATTTTAAAAAATTAAAAAATCTGCAAAACCAAATAAATTCCTCTGTTGTGAGACTGTTGAATTTCATTGCATTGCAATTCATCTTTCTGTCATTCCAATTCAAATTGTGAGCCATCCTGTGAGCCATTTCTTAAATTCTGCCCAACCCTAATGGATGAAACTAAATTTGTGGTGTTGTGAGATTGTTTCAAGAGCGTAATGGTCTCTGTCTCGTGTCTGTTCT
The DNA here is from genome assembly GCF_965113295.1 of Leuciscus leuciscus. NCBI lineage: Eukaryota > Metazoa > Chordata > Actinopteri > Cypriniformes > Leuciscidae > Leuciscus > Leuciscus leuciscus. The sequence continues at coordinate 8,227,307 of NC_138732.1, forward strand.
GATTTCTCAGCCTCAGGGCCGAAACGGAGACACTTCTATAGAAGCAGCGTGAGGAAGAGAAGAGCACATCTCCCAACTCTGAAGCGTGAAGCGTCACTGTTAACGGTGCGGGATGAAGGCAGAACATTCCTTAGAGAACACGTTTACAGCTTAATGATTTGAACTTGTGAATTAAATATTAGGGATTTCAATTGATTTATTTGTTGTGTGAGACGTCTAGTTGCTTGTTAAACAAGGCTAAAATGATGCCCTGCATAAGATTTGTTTTTTAATCTAACAGATTTCATCTACAGTTCTCATGATCTCTAAAATGTTCATGAAAATGACCCTGTAACTAAAACTACGTAACTGCTAAAAAATGTTAGAAATCATTAAACTGACATAGCACTAGCTGTTGTCATAATTAAGGTGTGGAGAGTGATTAAACTTTTTTTGCTTTGATGTCAAGAAGCTGTTGGTTGTTGTGGTTTGTGTCCCTTAAGAGATGCCGTGTGATTGGCCAGAATTTTAATTTCTCAGGTCACCACACCATTTGCGTGCACTGTAGTCTATTCAAGACTTTATATATAAATATACTTTGCAGTTGTTTAAATTACACAACCCTTTTCAATAATGTAACTATTAAAATCATCATATTGTGAAATATTAAGAAAGTGTCTTCTTATAAACATAATGTTAATGTAGTAAAAATACCTAGTCCAGGAACTCCAGGATTTAAAGTCGGCATGAAACGGAAGTTGTGATAGTCTTTTCTTCCTTATTGTTACTTACAAAAGTTGGACACTGAAACTTAAACACTGGCCAATATAGCATTTGAGGTTTCAAACCTATATGTGGCCAATCTTCACTGATTTTACATTCCATCGGAAAGAGCAGACAGTTAAGATTGAATTAGCAGAGCAATAGCACAGCTGTACATAAACATATTGCAATGAATTCACACAACATGATGGGAGACATATCAGAGTACAAAAGAAGACAAACTGTTGGTACGCGTCTCGCTGGCTCATCTGACCAGGACAGAAAATCCCTGTGGTGTATCGAGAGCTATGTTATACCAACGGCATACAACCGGCACCAAGTAGGATGAACCACATCCAACAGGAGTGACTGGCGACTCAAGAGGAAGCTGAGGAAAGAGACGTAACCCGGATTGTATCCAAAAAACATAAAACCACAGCTGCCCAACTCACTGCAGAATTAAATGTGCACCTCGACTTTCCTGTTCCCAACAAAACTGTTTGTCAGGAGCTCCACGGGGTCAATATTCAAGGTCGGGCTGCTATAGCCAAACCTTTGGTCACATGTGCCAATGCCAATGTCAGTTTCATTGATGCCAGCAGTGCAGATCTTGGGCTGTGGACAATGTGAAACATGTATTATTCTCTAAAGAGTCCACCTTCACTGTCTTTCCCACATCCGAGAGAGTTACGGTGTGGAGAAGCTCAACACCCGGACTGTTGCTGCCCAGAGTGAAGCACGGGGTGGATCACTGATGGTTTGGGCTTCAATATCATGGCATTCCCTAGTAGGCCCGCTACTTGTGCTTGATGGACGTGTCACTGCCAAGGACTACCAAACCATTCTGGAGGACCATGTGCACACAATGGTTCAAACTTTGTACCCTGAAGGTGGGGCTGTGTTTAAGTAATTTGATGAACATGAAAGTGAAGTTAAACATCTCCCATGGCCTGCACAGTCACCAGATCTAAATATTTTGGAGCCACTTTGGGGTGTTTTGGAGGAGCGAGCCAGAAAATGTTTTCCTCCACTAGCATCACATTGTGATCTAGCCACTGTGAGGAAAGAGGAATGGCTCAAAATCCCTCCGGCCACTGTGAAGGACTTGTTTCTGTCATTCCCAAGACGAACTGATGCTGTATTGGCCGTAAAAGAAGGCCCTACACCATAATAATAAATTATTGGTGTCTAAAACCAGGTGTTTCAGTTTCATTATGCAAACCAAATCTAAATGAAACAGCTTCTCGAACAAGAAAAAATGTAGGGCGGGTCTTGATTTTGTCCATAAAGTATTAATTGGACGGTTGTGGTTTGCTATTGGTGGATTTCATGTGAGTGACAGGTTGTCCCGCCCTCACGCCAGTAAACACGTCATCAGAGGAGAGAAGAGATGGCATTGCAAGAGGGAGGGGAAGTTATTTTGCTTAAAGATTATGATGGCACATGAATAAAAAAATAAAAGATTATGTGCATGGATAAAAAATATTCCATTTAAAAAAAAAAAGAAAAAATAATTGTCCATTTTGATTTCATGGTGACTAATCTAAGCATTTCAGTTTTGGAGGTGAGGGGAAAGTTGATCCTGAGCAGGAATCCAGAGCACTTCTCAGATGTCAACAGAAAAAGTTTAGTTTCTGCAAGTGAACTTGGGGCATTCCCCATATGCAAGAAGTTTGTGTGCAGTTACTTCTCATCCTTATCATTTAGAATTCTAATTTTGAAGTGAAATATTCTTTTAAAATGTCAATTTACTGTGTAGGCTATAACTCACATTTAGGTAAGAAAAAAAGGACTAACCTGCTGGGTTCCTAAAAATAAACAGTTATCAGATTTCGATTTTGTTTCCTATGTGCTAATTGTCTTTGTTCTCATAAGTTCTTTTACGGCTCACAGACTTGGAAACTAACCAGGCTACGTGAGGTTACGGCTTCCTGGTTTTTCAGTCACCAAACACTCTTTGGCCTCCATTAAACATATTACCTTACACTGATGTGTGTGTGTGAGTTTGTTAAACTGGAGGAGGAAATGACTGCCTGAAAAATGTCAGCAGAAAGCCCGGATTTCTTAGAGTCTGTCTAAATCTGTTAAACCATTGTTATCAGATTCAGGAAGCATTATTGGCATGAAAATAGTTGATCAGTGCCAAATAACTAATATAAACTGTCAATGTGTCATTTAGCAAGGCCTCACATGTTTGAGATTTTGGGGATTTGATTTCTGTTTGGGTGAATGTCTCAAATACTCAACATTCTTGAAAACAATGTAAAATATCTAGTTGTATTATGGTATTGACAATTTGTAGGGAAAATGTGCTTAAATGTTGTGAAAATATGTCACCAAGAAAAAAATCTAGTTTTCATGATGGTAAATATTTGTATTATTTTATCTTATTTTTTTCTTATGTTACCTGGACATGTTTTTGTGAGTTATAATTTTTGTTACAATTTTTTTAATTTTTTATAAAACAAGATATGATTGGTCTTAGATACCAGTAATAACTGCCTACACCTTTACTATACCTTTAGGGCCATAGCTGGGGTATGTGGGGCCCTGGTGCAGGTTGTTGCTGTGAGGGGTCAGTTGAAAGTGAGGGGCCCCTAGAATCATCACCACCTTTCGCCCCGGTAGCGACGGCCCTGCTTTTACTGAAACAAAGGGAAAGTGTTATGGAGTAAGCAGGCGTGTTTGAAATCCTCCCGCAGGTTAGCAACATGCTCAACGTCTTCATTCTAAAGCATTAAATTACACATCGCCTGAGGCTATTATGAAACAGGAGAATCAAATGGCACACCAGAGACATGTTTACATGTCTGAGCATGAGTAAAATAGAAGAAACCCATCAAACTGACATCCCTACCTCTTCTAGCTGTGATAGATATCATGCGATTTAAAATAAGGTCTAAGGTCCATCAGTCTAGATGATATAATTGCTTTGAAAAGTTTGTCAGGATGTCTGGATTTTTTTCCCCAGCAATTTGTTGCAATAGAATAGTTTGTCATAGTGAGAGGGATGTAACCTCCGTTAAACTATGATGATGTAATCACTGATCTAAATAAATTACTCTATATAGATCAGTGGCTGTAATACAAATACGTTCTGAAAAAGTGCTCAAGGCCAAGGAAGTGAAAGTATAAAGTGTTTCAGAAATGAGTTCCATCAATGTTTCTAATGTTCTGTAGGTCAAACTGTTGCTAATCCAAGAGTCACCGTATATACGTGTGACATGCAGTTGCAACCAGACAGTTGATGGTAAGTAACCATTGACTTCCATCAAGTCAATGGTGGCTACCATCAACTGTTTGATTACCAACATTCTTTAAAATATCTTCTTTTGTGTTCAACAGAAGAAAGAAACTCATACAGGTTTGGATAAACATGAGGGTGAGTAAGCTGTCCTTTTACAATGCTTTCGAAACAGATTTATTAAACTCTTATTTTGTGTTTACTAAACTAAAGAAAGTCATGTAGAGAGTTCAAACGGGATTGGAACGATATGAGGGCGAGTAACTGGGAGAATAGTGATGTTTGCCTGGCATTGCGCCTGCAGTAGCTCTCCTCCCCCGTTAGAGGGCGTCGCTATCTGAGCTGCGGGAGCTTCAAGGTAATAACCTGCTTTACACACCGTAAACCACACAGGCATCGTCACGCACCGGCCTGCAGGGATCAACCGCATCTCGACGAGGGGAAAAAGATCACGAGAAATATCATTTTTGCTTTGGCGCAAATCCATTTTTCATCCATGGACGTTAAAATAATGTTTTTCTCCATCCCGCATCCCTGCTGGAAGAGGATGTCATTATTTTCACGCCGATGCCTCTGATCAAGGTGAGGAATGGATAATATGCGGCGATTTCAGCGGAGAATAACATGATCACCTGCGCATTTTACCCTTAAAATGATATCCCGCATCCACCCAGGCCTTTGTTTGGAATAATAATGGTCTTACCCTTTAAATATCACCATAATGTTCTTTTATTACAGCAATTGCATCACCTTATACAGGCAGGTCAAATGAACTAACGCGCAATCGCGCTCTTTGTCTGGTTGCGGGCGCGCGCTCAATCAGTCAATCAATCCGTCAGTCAATCAATCAATCGCCTTATTTGCGCTTCCACGCGCGTGGAATGAGTCGAGTCTAACGAAGCATCTTCGAGAGGATCAATGGAGCCTTTCCTGCAGATCGCGCCGCACTCGCTGGCCATCGTGCTGTCGCGCGTCGTGGCGGAGGACGCGCCCGGGGTGACGGAGAGCGAGGAGCCTCCGCACCATCACACCGGCTACGAGATATTCGCCGACTTCAAATCACTGAACATGAAATATTTCTGGAATAAGATGGTGGCCGATGCCATAGCCGAGACCTTTTTCCTGGGCTGGATAGATGAGCATGTTTTACTGATCCAGGGAAAGGAGGATCACCTGGAGGTGTTGAGGGAGGCTTGGATGAGGAGGTCCCTCAAACCACCGCAGGGCTTCGACATCAAATACCTCGGTAAGAATGATCTATATGGTGTATATATGATGTTTATACAACGCTAAAGACTTAAGTCTTTCTCCTGGTGAAGTACCATGGTATTACCATGCGTTTGTACATGGTACCAGTCATTATAGTGCCATTGGTTGTTGTGGACCTGTTCTATAATAATGTCATGGCATTGTTTTGCACTGTCATATGATTATCATTCAGTACCATGGTATATCAAAGTACCTTGAATTATTATCATGTTGTGCTGTTATGATATTTTTGGACATGCATCATGAATGATAGTGTCATTGTTTTTGGATGTGTGCTGGTAATTTAACGGTGTTCTTTGAAGTACATTGTAGCACAATGCAAATACCATGGTATGTGAAAATGTCAGAGTACTATGGAATTATATGTACTTTTTTTTTTTTTTTTTTTTTTGACATGTACCATTGTAGTGCTATTGTTTAAAAAAAATTATTTTCATAGTATTCATTGCTGAACCTTGGGACACCATGTAAATACCATGATATATTAATAATTTAATAGTAAAATTAGTTTTTCTATGTTGAAAGTTGTATTATAGCTGAGATCTAAACTTTTCAAGGTGGTACATCTCCAGGAATATGATTGACCACCTCTGAAACTTACCTTTTTAATGCTTTTGAGTTTGATACTGTCCTAAATTAGTGTCCTCCATTGTGTTTTTTATTTATTTAATTTTCCTAGAAAACATGATTTGCTTGTGCTTGCTTTGTTCTATGATGGGCACTTTACAAATCAATATTTTGAAGTGATTTTGTGTCCGTAACCAAAGGCTGCTGCTTATTTATACAGTCAGTCGATAACCTAATGTTTTTGTAGGAAAGTTTTCTTCTTTTAGAATGGCTTAAGGCCATAGTATCCAGTCTAAAGATCTAAAATGTAGAAGTCTTCTTAGTAGACAGGGTGTTATGAAAACACTTGGACAATTGATGCCTTCCTGCCTTCGAATACTCCTTGCAAATGCAATGTTTTTCAAGTTTCAGACACTGCCATTGTCTTCAGCTGTGAGATATTGAGGAATTTGATCACCTGTAACCTGAAACCTCCTTGTGATCTTTAAGGCAGAGGATGCATGTTGTGTTTGTTCTCCTCTTAAAGGAACAGGCCTTCCCATCAGCATCAGGGTGGTGCTATTGCATTGCATTCTGTGAGAATTATAGTCATACAGGGATTGTTCACCCAAAAATGAAAGTTCTGTTGTTTATTATTCACCCTCATGTCAAACCTGTAAGACGTTCGTTCATCTTCCCTACATTGACAGCTAGGCAACTGACACTTTGACACTTCAAAGAGTTCATAAAGAGATCGTAAAACTAATCCATGTGAATTGAGAGGTTTAGTCCAAATTTTCGAAAGCGACTCAATCGCTTTATTTGATGAACGGATTTAATTTAGGCCTTTATTCACATTTAAACATTGATCAGTGAATATAAACTGAAGCTCAACCGAATCTGCTTGACGCACAAGAACACACCTCATTGGTTCTTGCAGAAGCTCAAACGTGCTGTGTAACACGAGAATGAACCTCATTGGTTCTTGCAGAAGCTCAAACGTGCTGTGTAACACGAGAATGAACCTCATTGGTTCTTGCAGAAGCTCAAA
>NC_138732.1:8236657-8239224 GCF_965113295.1 Leuciscus leuciscus
GGATCCGGCCTGGATACGGCTGACTACATGCGTTGTGGTAGGGCTGTGCGATATGACGATATATATCGTATGGACGATATAAAAAGTCTATTGTTTCATATTATGCTCTATCGTTTATATTGTGGTGTCGCAAAAAGACATTGTTTATGACAACTTTTTCATCATTTGGATGACTGCAATCTTACACGCCGACCATGGGGATCATGCTGGCAGAAACGTGAATAACATGGCGAGTGAAGGGGAGACAGAACCGAGTGGCTCCGAGCAGGAGAAGGACCAGCCAAGACAAACCGAGGAGCTCGTTCCTAAACGAGTAGCATGGACATGGTTTGGTTAACTTTCTATATGTTTGGTTGACTGTTTTATTTTGATAATGAACATGCTGCGAATGCGATGTCAAGTTAGCAATGCTAGAACGTGTGCGCGTGTGAGGCGTCGGCGCGATCACAGGAATTTTTGTCCTTGAGGAACCTGTTACTCCGTAATTTATGGTCATACGGATAGAAGCAAAAAATGATTCAAAACTGTAAAGCTTTTGTAAAATACAGAAAACAAGCTCGATGCGTCTCTGTTTCCTTTCTCTGCTAGGGAGACTATTCCAAAGTTTAGGTCCTAAATAGGAGAAGGATCTTCCGCCTGCAGTTGATTTTGATATTCTAGGAATTATCAACTGGACAGAATTTTAAGATCGAGATAGATGTTAAGGACTATAATGCATTAAGAGCTCGCTCAAGTACTGGGGAGCTAAAGCATTTAGTGCTTTTTAAGTAATCAGCAAGATTTTAAAATGTATGTTTAACAGGGAGCCAATGCAGTGTTGACAGAACCGGGCTAAAGCGATTGAATTGAAAGCAGGCGTCTATCAGCGGATCCCTAATATATCCACTGATCGACTGATCCGCTGATAAGACGCCTGCTTTCAAACGCTCCCGTGTGTATCTGTGCAAGCTCTCAGTGAAGACATTTTTTGAAGCATTGATCATTGTAGCCAATCACAGACATATATGTTGAGTGCGTGAACACAATGACCAATCAGAGGTGTTTAAGAATCCGTTCAGCAGCGCTCAAACCGCTGACAGAGAAGGCTATACTAGACATGTGGACCATGTTTGTTGTCTAGAATTATTCACAGAGCACATAAAATACCTATAATAATTTTGACTCCTTTCATTTTGAATCCTTTTTCTTAATCATTTAAAGGCTGAAATGTGAGGTTTATCATAAAAAAAAAAAAAAACATGTTATTTGAACATGTAGTGCATAAGTCACCCAACCAACAATTTTTGTTCATTTAAAACCTGGCCGTTTTTAAAGTTATTTTATTGCAAAGAAAAAGTGCATAGTGCTGCCAGTTTTATTTGTTGCTTGTCAGTTTTCAATATAAAACTTAATTCAATCATTCATACAACTTGGAGAAATGATTTCAGTGTGTGTATCGGTACTTTTTGAACATTTTCATGTGTAACAACGCCATGATAATACTGAAAACTGTGATCATTTTGGTCACTGTAATAATCATGACATAATTTTTTTTTTATACAGTTTCATCTCTGTCAACGCAGAACACTTAAGAAAAACCATCTGTTCCTTTGTTTGCAGTAAACTTTGATCCTGAAGTGTTAAAAGGTGGCTGTTAGCTTTCTTTGTAGCGTCTCAAACTGAAAGCCAGTGTTAGAAGATGTGATATCTTAAGCTCAGATAATATTAGGGTGTGCAGTACAGTTATGCAGACTTTTTAAAATGGTAGCTTTTAAATTACAAATCTTACTTTTTGGAAAATTGTACCGTGACTCAGGCAAGCATGTCTTAACAACATTACACACAGTGTGTGTGTGTGTGAGATTGAGACATTTCTGATTTGCCTGTGGCTGAATGAGGGTTGTGTGGTCTCACCTGTGTGCATTGTTTCCAGTCAGCTCTCTCAGGTGTGTGTGTGTGTGTGTGTGTCTGTACAGGTTGAATCCGGGGAGGGGAGTGAAGGCCATGCCCTCAACTGACTATTCTGCTCATAAATCTTACCCTGGTTTGAGATTTTCCTGTGCAATGATCCAAGACCTTTTTATTGCACTAAAATCCTGAGCTCAGTAATTATAAGAGAAACTAGAAACCTTCTCTGAACCGTGTAAGAGCAGCACTAATCTCACTTTTAGGCGGTGATGCTAAGCATTGCTTTTAACTCACGACCCTGCACTTTAGAGCAAACTTATAGTTTCCTTTCTCAGCCTATATGTTTCAAAGTATAATTAGCTTCTTTTTTTTCACCATGCATGCACGCACACACATGATGTAGCATTTCTGTAAATTAAAAAAAATATTGTAGACATTTTAGTTTTACCATTGCATTGCATTTTCCATATTGCTGCTGCATGTGAGCAAAGCAATAAGCTGATTGTTTATAAAGCATGTAGAAGGATCGAACATAAGCAGTCTGCTGTCAAAGAGTTTAAGCCAATCACAGGGTAATGAAGGAGCTGATCCATTTACCTCATGGGTTTAGTTGCATGATATGTTTTTTTTTTTTTTTTTTTTTTTTAAAGAAAGCATAACATAAGACTTTTGACCAAGAA